>NW_022680357.1:10430982-10765777 GCF_004115265.2 Rhinolophus ferrumequinum | reverse complement strand
TATGCATGAGCAATAGAGGGGGAGAAGTAGACGTGGGCTGGGGGGCCTGCAGGGGAGAGGGGGTGGAGAGGAAGGGAGTATCATGGCGGGGGAGTGGAGAGGCGCAGGCCAAGAGCTGCCCCGGGTGTCAGCCAAGGCGTGGGCTGGGGGCACTGCTGTGTGCTCCCACAGGGTCTCTTTCATAGGTGCTAGGAGGTCTGAGTGGGGCTGGTGTGAGTCCAACAGCAGGCGGGGCTTCAACAGCAGGAAGGGGGGTAGAGGTAGGAGGCAGGAATCTGAGGGAGGAAGTTTTCAAAAGCATCCTTGACTGTATATCAGGCTCACAAGAACACCAGGAAGGAAGGAATGACGTCCCTTTGTCCGATAAGGAAGCCAAGCCTAGAAATGACCTTCTCAAAATCAGGCATCAGTATAAACTGGGGTTGAACCTGGCTCTAAAACTCCTGAATTAAACCTTGCTGTGGAGGTGGGGTTGCCGGGCAGGTCGCAGGACCGTTGGGTTACTCATCTTCCACCCATCGGACAAGCCATCCCATCCCACTCACCCATCTAGCCTCACATTAGGTTATCTATCTTATCAACCACCCGGTACCCGCCCCCCCCAACCCCCCGCCAGCGCTGGGATCAGGGCTGTGCTCCTGCTTCCAAGCTGCCTGGGTGGAATAAGAGAAAGAGCTGGAAGACACCATTTATTGAGCTCTTACTGTGGAATGGCCCCGAGTCAACTGCTGGACATAGATTCTCTCATTTAAGTCGTCTGACGCACCCACTCTACAAAGACAGGGAAACTGGGACTTGGAGAGGTGAGTGCCCAGGTGAGTGACCACAAGAAAAGGAAAAAGCAGATCTGGGATGTGGGTCCAGCTGGATGCAACCCAAGGGTCCCTGCTCTTAACCAACAGATGGGATTACTCCAAAAGGCCACTGAAAGTCACCCTGGGGGTTAGGGTGAGGGGTAGGGGGCTTTGTCCCTGCTAGGCCATATCTGTTACACCCCCGTGGTCTGTGCCATCACAATCGGCCCCAACTATATAACCGGGGGATGCCAGGCCTCTATAAAGCTCGGTGTGCTGGAAGCGGAGGAAAAGGAGGCGGCCTCTGCCCCGCCCAGCCTGGCCTTCCATGGACACCAAGGCACAGAACCTTCCCTTCACGCACACCCAACCCCACAGCAGCTCTCGGTCCCAAAGCCACACCTGCAACCATTGCAGCTGCAGCCACCACTGCCAGAACTGCAGCCCGACTTGCAGCTGGAGCCAGGGCTGTCGCCAGAGCCAGAGTTACCGTCAAAGCAGGGGCTCCAGTCAGAGCCCGACGGGCCACTGCAGCCCACCTGGCCCCCAGAGCCAGAGTCCACGATCGAGCCCGCTCCCAAAGCACCAGAAACACACCATGCACCCCCAGCACTGTCCCAAGCGGCCCGCCACCCACTCCTCCCGCTACCCCAAGAACAGAAAGAACGTGGACGCAAAGGTG
Source organism: Rhinolophus ferrumequinum (assembly GCF_004115265.2). Lineage (NCBI taxonomy): Eukaryota > Metazoa > Chordata > Mammalia > Chiroptera > Rhinolophidae > Rhinolophus > Rhinolophus ferrumequinum. Next base: position 10,764,301 of record NW_022680357.1, on the reverse strand, counting down.
AACAAGAGGAAGGCGGTCAAGAGGAGCCGGCGGGTGTACAAAACCAAGAGGCGAAGCTCAGGTACCTTTCACGCAGGTGGGGAAGGGGAGCTGCCCAGCTGGACCTCGGGGGCAGTGAGGTGAGGGCCACAAGGAGCCACCGGCGACGTGAAGAGGGAGAGGCAACTGGCTGATGCGTATGTGAGGCATTGCTGGATGAGGGGCCTGGACAGGGGGCGAGTGGCTCAGAAGGATGGTGGGTGAAGGAGAGGCGAGCTGGGTAAGGAGAGGGGTGGCCAGGTGCTGAGACGGGCGAGAGAAGGGCTGGGTAGCTGCTTAAGTGGGCTGATGGACGGGCAGGAGGCCGGACGGAAGATGCATCAGCCGAATGACGGGAAAGTTTGGGTACAGTTGGAAGGATGTGGCTGGTGAACGGAGAACTGGTTAAGTGATCGTTGGCTCGGTAGGTGGGCGGTCAGACGCCTACGGACGGGAGAATGGGTGGATGGATGGTTACTTGGATGGATGGGGTAATAGACCAATGGATGGAAGAACTGATGTTTGGACTGGAACTGGATGAGTGGTCCGGACGTAGTTGAAAGAATTACATGAATGTTGGCTAAAAAGACTGGGTGACTCGTGGATGGTTCAAGTGGATGGGATGGATGGATGGATGGACTCACAGAGGTCAAAAGGAACTTGGCAATAGTCTAAGCTCTATCCATGCCCCATCTGGGATTACAAACGAGCAGTCCAAGACCCAAGCAGGGCGTGGGTGACTTCATGAAGCCAGGTGTTAAAGGGTCCCTTTCCCATTCCTGTCACTTAGGGAGGAAACACAACTGAGATCACAGCCGTGGCTTGTTCCTGTGTGGGTTTCATCCAACTGAGAAACACCATCACACATCCAATGCTGGAGGGAAGGCAGACTTTCTGCAGGGACATGTTACTACAGTGATTTCTATGCAACAATGATTAAAGCTTGTACACTGGAGGACTAGCCTTGAGTCAGCATTTTGATTTCATTAAAGGTGTCACGTTTGGGGGCCTGGTTTGGAAACACAAAGCAGAAAAGAGGTTGCATAGGGAGCAGGGACATGCCTTGTGATGGGACCTCCTGAAGTGTAAGGAGCCAATGCCAGCACAGGGCGGCAATGAAGGCATTTGGCATTTGGGCTGAAGGAACGGGGTGCGGATGTGGAGGATGGGGCAGGTGTGGAAATGATGGTGTCTGCTGTGGCGGGAGAGGGGCCAGAAGGGGGTCTGCGGGGAAGGCCTCATCGCGGTGGTCATTCTGGAACAGATACATATAGATCAATCCATTAGACGAATGTGGTCTTGTACGTCAATTGCAGCTCAGTAAAAAGACGAAGTCTGAGTTTTGCAGGATGGGCAGTGGTATGCAGTGGCAGGTCCTCTCTCAGAGCTCAGCTGTGTGGCCTTCGCATGTCATTTCCTCTCTCTGGGCCCCAGTTTCCGCCTCTATAAAGGAGGTGGCTGAAGCGTCTCCTTGAGGGGTCACTGAGCTGATGACCATGCAAGTGTCCAGTAGAGGGTCTGGGACACAGCCTGCATTCAGTGTGTCCCCTGACCTCCCCTCAGAGCAATGTTCCGGGTTGATACACGTCTAAGAGGGTCTGGGGCAAGGACCCCAGCAGGCTGGGGCAATGATCATTGAGCACCTGTGAGGTGCCAGATGCTTTGACGTAAATGTTTCCACTGAATCTGCACCCCCTCAGCAGGAGGCATTACTGTTCCCACTTTACAGATGAAGAAGCTGAGACTCAGAGGTGAAACGATGTGATCAAGGTCTCCTGGAGGGCAGGTCTGAGATCAGAGAGTCATGCTTTGCCCCAAACCTCCTGGTTCCCTATTTAAAAATGTAAAGCCACATCACACCATGATAGTCACCAACTATCATGGGAAGTGCTTCTAGGGAGCACGTTTAAGGGAGGAGGGAGAGAAAGAGGGTCAGAGGACAAGGTCAGAGACTTTGAGCACCACTCACCAAAGGACCTCCCTATTCCCTGCACAGTGTCCTTTTATAATACGATCACTGAAGGCAGGAAATCTATTATAGAGATATGAACTCTATAATAGAGGAAGTGAACTGGGACTGATGGTTTATGGACCCATGCTTAACCCCACATTTCCCTGAAACCAACACACAGAAAAAAAACGGGCACAAACATGCACATGTAACATATACAAAGAACATGCCATTCAAACCTACTCAGACACAGAGACCTAGGGTCACACGAGGACTCCCAAACACACACACACCCATCTGTACACGCAAGCTCTCACATGCCTCTCACATCCCGTACTGAAATACACTCGAGCTAGCACTCACAGGTTTCCACCCTCACAGTCAGACACATGATGACAGAGGAAAAACATCAAACCACAGATTTTTCTTTCACTTGCTTGGTTTGGGGTGGGGCAGCAGTAGTTTGGGGGCAGGCCCGCTGGAAACCCAAATTCAGGAAACAAACAGACGCCCAACTCAGCCACTGAGAGGCTATACGGATTCTGCAGGCGACCTATCTTGCCTTTCTGGTTAACTTCAGTGGGACACTGCAGTGAGGTGAGGTCAGACACAGCCCAGCCTGTAGTTGGCACTGCCTGCTCAGGTGCCTGGGGGACTGTCACTCCTGCAGGCCTTAGATGACCCTAGGGGTCCCTGCAGTCCTGGGGGAGAAGGGAGCAGTCAGAGAAGAGGGTGCAGAGCCTGGCTTGAGATGCCCATTTGAGTTACGATTCAGGAGAAAAAACACCTCAAACCACACAGACCCAGATTCAACTCCCAGTTGCCTCATTCCCTCGCTGGGTGACACCAGGCCTGTCTCTTAACCTCTCTGAGCCTTATCTGCATCTCATACTTTGTGAAGAGGTCCAAGGGGCCATTGCTGCATCCCCAGTACTTAACACGGTCCTGGCACATATTACCGTGTTTCCCCGAAAATAAGACCTAACAGCAAAATAAGTCCTAGCATGAGATTTCAGAATGACATCCCCTGAACATAAGCCCTAATGCGTCTTTTGGAGCAAACCTTAATATAAGACCTGGTCTTATTTTTGGGGAAACACGGTAGGAGCTCAGTAAATATTTGTTGAATAAATGAAAGAGAATGCAAGCATTAAAGCAATGGTGAGATGCCACTTGTGTACCTGTTCAATGGACAAAACTGAAAAGAGTCTGAGAATAAGAAGTAGGCACGGGGTGAAGGCACGGGGAAGCAGATATGATCAAATGCCCTGCTGAGGGGTAAGCATGCACAGGCATGTTGGTGGGCAACTGGCCACATCTATTAACATTTAAAGTGTACAAAGTGTTTCTCACACAGGTGTCAAGATGTTGTACAGGGAGGTGCAGGGCCACATGGTGGCAAGAGCGAAGAACTGGAAACAACCTATGTGCCCATCCACAGGGGATGGATAAATGAACACACAAGGTTCATTGAGGATGCAGTTTTTAAAAAGAATATCATATCCTTGTTTTAAAGAATGAAGTTGGTCTATATGTGATCTGTCCAGGTAGCCAGGATATATTGTTGCGTGAAAGAGCAAGATGGAGAAAGATATAGCATTTATAGAGGAAAAAATTCTACACAAAGCAACACTGTATTTCTACAGGGGGAAATTTAGGTATTTAAATGCGTAAGAAAAGATCTGGAAGGACACAGACCAAGTTGGTGCCTGGGGTTACGTCTGGGGAGGGGAAAAGCTTTATTTTATACAAGGAAATTTTTATACGAGGAAATAAAAGAGTAAATGAAGGAGAAAAAAAGAAATGAGCATCAGTGAAGCATCTAGTAGGTGCTCAGCCAAGCTTTGTTGACTCTGAAAAGAGACAGTACAGGAACGTTGACTATAAATTCTGTGGCTGCAAAGTGTTATCTTCTCTCAAGCCAATGGCATCAGGCCCTTTCTGGACTCATCACCCCAGGGCAGAGAGAGGTCAAGACCAGCCCATTGCCTTTCCCCAGCCAAGCCTCTGCCTACAACCACCAGGATGGCACTGGGAGACTCTCCTGCTTAGCTTAGGCTCACCTCTGGCCACTTGCCACTCAGGTCCTCACGGTTTTGTCTCCAGGCCTTTGCCTGTACTGTGCTCTGCCAGGAGTGCTCTCCGTCTTGTCCCAGGGCTAAGTCCCAACTGTTCTCTAAAATTCAGGTCAAGGATCACCTCTTCCTGGAGCCTGCTCAGGGCCCTGCTGGCTTAGCCAGGTGCCTCCTCTTGCGTCAGCAGACACTGGACTTCCCAGAGTCATGGGCCACTGTCAAGCCTGCTGCTGGTTTGTGTGCCCCGAAAAAAGATGGCTCTTCCTACTGACAGAATCAGGCCAAATTCAACCTCTTGTCATGGCACCTGCCACTCTCAATAGTTTTCCCACAGTGAGGGGCCAATGAGCTGAGCTGTCATCCTGTCCCCACCCCCGACTCTCAATGTCCCCGGCCTGCTCTATCAGTTCTTGTATCTAGTCTCATAGCTTTTGCAAACTCGTTTTACCCTCTATGCCAACTGCCAAAGGTAACTGCTACTGCTTCTTGCTGTCAGCTGCTGACATCTAATTTGCCACTTCTATGATGGCGTAGGGTGGGAACCAGATCATTTTATTAGAACGTTATGTAAAAATAGAATAAAGTGGCTCCAAGTGAGGTCCCGTGGGATTTGCTGATGAAAAGGCACTGAGATTGCCAGTTTGGGCTTTGTGACAGTTCTTTGAGCCACTGGAATAAGTCCATTTGCCTCAAGCCACAGCACAGGTGAGGGTGGGGGTGGGGAGCTGGGACTGGAAGCAGGTGTGTCTGGATGCCACAACCAGTACTCTCAGAAATCCTCTCTCCTACCCTTCTGATTTTGGAGCTATCAGTAGTGACTGCTTTCTGAAAGCTGGTTAGCACCAGCTACTTCACATCTGACCAATCACTCCTTTCTTCACCTGTCACATGGGGCTAAATGGGCCTGCTGGAAGGTCCCCACCAAGTCTCCCCAGCATTGCCCAGGAGCCAGCCTGTCATCACATCGGAGTCCAGCCACCAGCTCATGTCATCACTTCCCGGCCTTCAGGCCTCCTCTGTCGGAGAGAACCTTCCCCTAGGACTCTGTACCGCTCTCCCCGCCACAAAACACATGATCTTCCCTGCTGTCAGGAGGGGCTGGGACTACAGTTTACCCCACACAATGAAGCGGAGCTCCCCAAAACACGTTCACCAAGTTCCACCAGCTCCCTGTCTTGCTTTTCTCATTTGGTAAATGGCCACACATATTTTCCACCCCCACAGAACCATGAGGAAGCGTAAATAAGACAAGATACCAGCAAATGGTGATCCCTTTCCCAAGGTCTCCCGGGGAGTGAGGGCTGACCCCAGAACTCAGGCCTTGGACTCCCTGAGCAGTGCTCTCTCCTACAAAGCACGAATGACCTGGTTCTCCCTTAGGACTGTCTTTGCGCCCATTTCAGGAGGCTGTTGGTGCCATTCTGGGGATGGGGGCTCAGGGACAGTCGTGAGGTGTGTCCCAAGGCCCCTACTGTAAGTCATCGTGGCTAAAGCCCCAGTTGTCCAGAAGGCCGGCAGCCAGAGGGCTCTTTCACACTCAATCCTACAGCGTCTGCTGGGCTCTAAGGGCTGTTTCCTGCAGTCAGGGTGAATTCCAAACCCTCCCGCCTCCCAGCAAGGCCCACAAGGTCAGCGGACCCAGCCTCGGCCTCACCCCTGCACTCAGCGCTTGCTCGGTACAGCAGTCTCCTTTCTGATCCTTCAGCACACCTCTCACTCCCACCTCACGGCCTCGGCACTGGCTCCTTTTGACCTGGAGTTCTCTTCATTCACTCAACTCCCATGTCACCACCTCCAGGAGGCTTTCTCTGACTGCTTCACCTCACTCCTCCCCCACCCCAAAACACCCTGTGGCTCCCATTCTCCGTTTATTCCCCCCAGAGCGCTTCACATGATCTGACATGATGCTTTGAATTGACTGTCTCCCCTAGGTCTGCTGGAAGACCCCTGGGTGCCCCGTGTTTGGCAGACACTAGATACTCAATAAGTACCTACTGAATAAATACCAAAGGAGTGAAATAAATGTCATTACCTCTATCTTGCAGATGAGGAAACTGAGGCATATAAGAAGCTTGCCCCAAGCCACGTGCTTATTAAGTGACCAATTTAAACCCAGGCCAGCTGACAGCAGAATCTGTGCTCTACAGCCCACAGCTCAGGGCTCCCCAGAGGCAGACTCCCATGGGAACCTCGGCTGCCCTGCGTGTTAGAAGAGAAGGGGGTCTGAGGAGAGCTGGGGCAGAGAACAGTTTCAGGATGACACCTGACCAGGGGCTGCTTTTCCCAGCAGGACTTTGCCACAGCTGGAAAGAGAAACTGAAAAACTGACTGGCCCTTCATTTCTGGACTGCCACAACCTGCCCGGGGCAGGGGGAAGGAGAACCATCCCACGTCTGGCTGTGGCCCAGCAAGCTGTGGACATAGGGCTGGCCCTGTGACAAGAAGTCACTTGTGCTAAGCACATTCTCTGTACCTGACACTTTGCTTCAGACTTAGCATGCATTGCTGCCCTGTGAGGTACAAAACTTCCAGGGCCCATTTTGCAGATGGGCCAAAAGAGGCCCAGAGAAGGCAATTTGCTTGCCCAACTTCACACATCTGGGAAGCAGTAGGCCTGGAGTCCAAATGCAGCCCATTCTTGCTGTGAAGTCTGAGCTCCTTGGGCTCCCATGCTGCCTAGCTTCTTGTGAGTCTAGTGCCCATCCTCCAGGGAGAACAGCCCAGGAGACGGATGCTTGTCAATCAGCATATTTCTTTTTCCCTTTTGGCATCTGGATTTGGTTTCGTTTTGAACCCAGCACCTCAAAAAATGAAACCAAAGCTACAGTTGCTGTTGGTAGTGAAGAGAACCCACGTGGGTTTAGCAACTGGGGCCTGACTCACCACAGCTTTCACAACCAGGTCTGCTCAGGGTGGAGGATGGGTCAGTCTCACTGTGCAGGCAAGGAAACAGACTCACAGGGCCCAAAGCCACGGAGGGCGACATGGATGCTTAGATGTTAAGACCTGGAGCTCCCCAAGCTTATAAAAATGAGATGCAGACCTGTCCCCACTCCTCCCCAGTTGTGGCTAAATGATCCACAATGTGGCTCAGGGTCCAAATGAATCTCTGATTTCTCTGGCATCTACTGTTTCCCCAGCAGACAGACCAGGATTTGAGATCACCAGGTCAGGGGGAGGGAGTTTACAGCACAGTAGATGAGGGACTTGGGGGTCCGGTATCCTGGGTGTGACTCTTGGCTCCACCCCCTGGACAAGTGACAACCCCTCTGAGCCTCAGTTTCTTTACCTGTAAAATGGGCAGGCTGGGTGGTTGTGCACAAATCCAATAGTCAAAGGACTATAAAGCATTTAGCACAGTCAATTTAGGCTAATACATCACAAGTGTAAGTACACGAAATGAAGAGGCTCCCCAGGGATGAGGTGGAGGGTTGCAGCAAGAGCGGGGCCAAGAGAAGGAGGCTCCAGTCCCCCGGGAAAAGGGGTGGCTCCCCCAAGTAGCCAACGAGGCTGTCAGTGGGGGGTGGCGATATATGGGCCATCAGATATTTATAGATTTTCCTCTGCCCAGTGGCCTGCCAAGGAGACATGTTGGCAGGAAGACAAGTCATGCAAGAGCCAGCCCAGCCTGGCCACCTTCTCTGGGCCTAGATCACCCCCACCCTCCAGCTCAAGTGAGAAGGAAGTGGTGCCCTGCCCCACGACCAGCATCCAGGGGCCTGGTTTGCCCTGAGGAAACTCTCCTCCTTCTACTTGGCCTATGCCGCCTGGACTAAGGCTTCTGAGATGGGAGTAAGGAACAAAGCCACGTGTGTGCGGGCTCCAACATGCTACCACACCCACACGTGACCAACCCATAAGCTCTCACTTAATACCTACAGGAGGTACTATTATTATGTTTCACAGATGAAGAAACCAAGGCAGAGGAGTTAATTACATGCTCAAGGTTATAAGACTACAAAGTCGCCGAGGTGGATGGAATTGGAACCGGGATAGTCTGGGTCCACAGTCTGGCATTTAACCACTACTTTATATTTTACCCATCACCCATCATAGGGTGCAGCCCCTAGTAGGTTCTCTGGAATGACCACAGCACCGGACCACTGGCACGTGCATGGCTCTGTATCTTCTCGGTCACCCCTGCATGAGTGCACGCGCACACACACGCATGCACACACCACCCAGGACTACTACATCAATGACCAACACTAGCTGCTGTCACACACAAATTCAGGTTGCCAATGGGGTCCTGAGCAAGACTAGTTCTGGGCTACCTCCTTGTGTTCAGGAAGAAACACAGGGGGCCTGGGGCCTGCCTGGAGGTGGGGAGGTGGGCAGGAGGGCCTGGTACCAGGGCTTCAAGGAGAGGAGCTGGCTAGACCGCTGCCTGAGAGCTGCCTGTAGAGGGCAGTGTGTGCCAGCGTGAGGCCAGCCACCGTGCCCCCAGTCTGTCCTGCCTTGTGTGTGACCCTTCCAAACTCGGAGACTACTCACCCACCAGTCTCAACCTTCATTTGTTTTTCCTTTACTTTAAAAAGACATGTACCAATCAGGTACTTACTCCATGCCTTTCCACCAGACAGGATCATGGATCACACACAAAAGTACAAACTACAGCCCACACCACCCACCCTCATCATCCCAAACCGCAGGTATGAGTGCCTGCTGGAGAGAGATGCTTGACAGAACAGCGGGGCGGGAACCTATAAGGAAGAAGTTGAGGGAGAGGACGGCTGATGAGCAGAAAACAAAGTAGGTTTTGGGAATCATCACATCTGAAAACGAACCATCTTTTCATTGGGCTCCAAAGTGCGTTTGGTGGTGCACAGATACTCCTCTCCCCCACAAAAAAGTGAGAAGGGTGTGCTTCCTCCGGAGCTCCCCATCTGCCAGTCACTGCAAATCACAGCCCCTCCCCGAGCCTCAGTTTCTCCAGCTGTCGCGCAGGAGGACTAACCAAGGCGGGAGGGGGCGGGGGGAGGTAGCCTCGCGGGGCCCCGCCCGGTTTCTGAGGAACTCGGCCCGTAGCCGAGGCACTCCTCCTGCGCTACTGAAGGGTTCCTCCGAAGCCTGTGGTCACAAGCTGCCGCTTCCTGGGAAGCCCAAGCCAAGACCAGGGACAGCGACGGGCCGAGAGGAGCGCACGGGGGTGGGGGAACCGCCGCTGAGGGTCCGGGACACCGGGGCAGGGCGACGGCGTGAGCAGTACCGAGGGGTCCAAGGCCGGGACCTTCTGGCCGGACCCCAGGTCGGGTGGAGGAGTCTAGTTCGAGGGGAGTAGAGGACAGAGATCTCACGAGATGGGTGCTGAGACACCTGGCGGGGAGAGGGGTGTGTCACGGCTAGTCCGGAGTATTCTAAAGGGCTTGGCGGCAGAAATCTGAGATCGAGAGCAGAGGGAAAAAGTAAAGGCGCCAGGTCCGCAGGGTGCGTAAGAGAAGCGGCCAGGGGGCTTGGGGGGGGCCAGAGACCTTGATGGAGGGGTCCTCGGACAGGTACGTGGCTAGGTCAGGGCAGGGGGCCTCTGCCCGGAGGGACCGGGTGTGTGCAAACGGTCGAGCTGGTGTGGCCTCCACCGCCAAAACAGAAACCGAAAGTGGCGCGGAAGGACCGGGCCTGCAGCGGGTGGAGCCGACAAGGGGCGGAGCCTCCCAACGCGGGCCCCGCCCCCCGAGCCGGTTTAAAAGACTGGTGCAGGGGCGGGCGCGGAGCAGAGCGAGCTGCGGCCGTGGCAGCTGCACGGCTCCCGGCCCCGGAGCATGCGCGAGAGCCGCCCCGGAGCCCCCAGCCGCCCCGCCCGCGGCGCCCAGCGCCCCGCCGCCAGGTGAGCCCGGCACCGGGCAAGGAAGCGGGAGGGAGAGGGGGTAAATGGAAAGGAATGGACAGCGGGTGTCAGGCCGGCCTAAGGGGCTGCGTGGTGGGGTCGCGGCCACCACGCCCCTGGCCCCCGCCAGCCCCACCCTGGCAGCACCCGGCTCGTGGGGATACCGCAGCGCAGCTTTTCTCCTGCTTTTGCCCAAATCGCCCGGACGAGGCGCCAATCCCCGGCCTGGCCAGCAGGCGGCGGCCTAGCGGCAGCGAGCCGAGGACCGGGTGGCCAGAACCCGGGCAGGCTTCCCCCTGGCACCTCTCTCCATGCCCCCCCTTACCCAAACTCTGAGCCTCCTGGAGTCTGGACTCCGCCCCCAACGAGCCCCCACCGCCTGGAAGTGCTCCGCGGACTGGGAAGCCCATTTTCTAGATGAACCCACTGAGGCTCAAAGGGGCCGCGCCGACTTCGTTCTGTGCCCTCCGCCCGTTAGGGTCATCGGCTCAAACTTAAGCCCCACACCTGCCCAGCCCCACCCAGACTCTCCGCTCACTGCCTCTGTCTCCCCCCATCAGCGCACCCCCGGACGCTATGGCCCACCCCTCCGGCTGGCCCCGCGTGTAGGATGGTAGCACACAACCAGGTGGCAGCCGACAATGCAATCTCCACGGCAGCAGAGACCCGACGGCGGCCAGAGCCTTCTTCCTCCTCCTCGCCCGCGGCCCCGGCGCGCCCGAGGCCCTGCCCCGCGGTCCCAGCCCCGGCCCCGGGCGAAACGCATTTCCGCACGTTTCGCTCGCACGCCGAGTACCGGCGCATCACCCGGGCCAGCGCGCTCCTCGACGCCTGTGGCTTCTATTGGGGGCCCCTGAGCGTGCACGGGGCGCACGAGCGGCTGCGCGCCGAGCCCGTGGGCACCTTCCTGGTGCGTGACAGTCGCCAGCGGAACTGCTTCTTCGCCCTCAGCGTGAAGATGGCCTCGGGCCCCACGAGCATCCGTGTGCACTTCCAGGCCGGCCGCTTCCACCTGGACGGCAGCCGCGAGAGTTTCGACTGCCTCTTCGAGCTGCTGGAGCACTACGTGGCGGCGCCGCGCCGCATGCTGGGGGCCCCGCTGCGCCAGCGCCGCGTGCGACCGCTGCAGGAGCTGTGTCGCCAGCGCATCGTGGCCACCGTGGGCCGCGAGAACCTGGCGCGCATCCCCCTCAACCCTGTTCTTCGTGATTACATGAGCTCCTTCCCCTTCCAGATCTGACCGGCCGCGCAGGCAGCATTAACTGGGGGGCCGTATTATTTTTTATTATTAATTATTATTTCCCTGGAACCATGTGGGTGCCCTCCCCGCCTGGGTTGGAGGGAGCCGGTGTGGGGGGGGCGAGGCGCCTCCCCCTCTCGGCTGGAGACGAGGCTGCAGACCCCTCCCCACCTCCTGGGGGCGTGTCCCCCTTCTGGTGCTCCCTCTGGGTCCCCCTGGTTGTAGTAGCAGCTTAACTTAACTATCTGGGGCCAGGACCTGAACTTGTACCTCCTACCTCTTCATGTTTACATATACCCAGTATCTTTGCACAAACCAGGGGTTGGGGGAGGGTCTCTGGCTTTATTTTTCTGCTATGCAGAATCCTATTTTATATTTTTTACAACCAGTTTAGGTAATAAACTTTATTATGAAAGTTTTTTTTTTAAAGAAAAGGTTTCTAGAGCGTGTGCTTTGGTCAGAGATTTGTCTTGGTTCTGCACAGGTCCATGGGAGCGGGACCCTAAGACTGACCTGTTTGGAGGTGTGTGTGGCTCACGGTCTATGAGTAAGAACCCTGCTTGTTTCCCCCCACAGCTCTCAGAAGAGAGGAACTGTATCTAGTTAAAATGGCAGCTCATGTCTGAGCACTTAATGTGTGCCAGGACCTATTTGGAGCTTTACATGCTTCATTTTACTTAATCCTAGAGAGACAATCTATGAAGCAAAGCTCTTTCTTATCCCCATTTTACAGAAGAGAAAACCAGTGCAGGGGTAAATTTGTCTGTGGTCATTCCTGTGTCAAAGAAGACACTTGGGTCTTTTCCTGCTGTCCACCCAGAATCTGTTTGAAATGGATGACAAAGAGGAAATTTCATTCTGTGATCACAGCAACTTTCAGTAAGGGGGGAGTGGGAGCTGGATGAGCTTTTGGAAGGAGTGGCACACTCTGGAGCTCAGCATCAAAGGAGCCATATTTTGATGCTGGGATACGGGGTTAGCCTGACTGCCTTCTTTCAGCCTTGTTCTGTCTTGTGCACTTTTTGGTAAACGCACGACTTGGGAGTCAGAAAGAGGCTTTGTGGTCTGTGGTGGCAGGAGGGCCTTGCTGGTGGCTTTGGGCAATTCCCTTTGCCTCTTGGGGCCTCAGTGTGGACCTCTAAAATGGGTTTGCTGGAGGAGGTGGTTGCTGGAACCCTCTGCAGTGGGCATGAACCCATCAGAGAAGGTAGTGATTTCAGGAGCCTGGGGAGGGAAGGGTTGCTCCAGGATGCTTATAGGGCTGGCCTGCGTCCCCAGAAAGTCCCCACCACATGGATTTTATGGCTACTTCTGTGTCTGTGGACGGCCTGACAGGTAAGCCATGCTGGCAACTCAGGGCTGCGCTGTCGAACCGGGTGAATTGAGTCATTTTCAGGTTTAGGGTTAAACAATGTTGCACTTTATTTTTAGAAGTTAGACTGGCCTTCAGCAGCCTTGGATATGCTTATAATGGAGTGTCCTAATATTTAATAATACCTTTCACACTTGAAAGTGCAGCATAAAATTAACTTGAGAGCTGGAGCTGCCCAGGCTTGTCTTAGGGATTAAATAGGTTCCAGGCCTCAAAGTTAAGGATGGCCAGGAGAGAGTTAGGATCTCAGAGAGTTTTGGCAATTTCATCCCTCAATAAGGTAGGGTGGGAGGGAAGGAGGTGACGGCTGTCCACCTCCAAGGAATCGCTGCTTTTTCTTCTGATAACCACCTCCCTGTCCTTTGTTCTCTGCTGTATGGTCAAGTCCTGTCCTTGTTTTGACTTTCCCTGTCTCCTACCCAGCTTGGGCAGTGCCTAGAGAAACAGGGAGAAATCCAAGAAGGCAGTGCTTTGGCACACCGCAGACACTTAGTGAGCAGGGCCCTTTGCTACCTTGTTTGATCCTCACAACCATCCTGTGAGTTAGAGACCTCTTGCCCCATTTTACAGATGGGAAAACTGAGGCTCAGAGAGGCAAAGAAGGGCACACAGCAAGTGAGGGAGCCAGATTTTCAAACTTAATTTGGACGGCCTCAAAAGCTGGGTACCACTAGGTAACAGCTTCCCATGAGGGCCTAACGGTTGCAGTAATAATAGCAGCAGCTGCTAACATTTACATATAGCGTTACCGTGTAGGCACCATCCCAAGCCCCTAGTTACCTATATTAAAACACTCAACCTTCGCCCTAGCCTTATGATTTAGGTACTATTTTACAGATGAGGAAATGAGTCCTCATCTAAAAAGGGTAGTCAACAATATTTTCAAGGTGTTTTTCCTCCTTTTAAAAAAAGCTTAAAAACCACATCTTCATTACACAAACCCATTCCTCTTATAAAACCTAAAGCAAAACAGCTAAGAATAAAGACCCCTCTGATCCCACTCCCCAGGGCTGGCCCCTTTGTGAGCCATTTTTAAAAATCTAACATGTACAGTGGCCTAAAATGACCTAAAAGCCCCCAGGAGCTGCACTCCAGGCCCCGTGTGATTGAGATCCTTTGCACACACCAGTCAGGAAAAGGGCTGGGGGTGGAGGGGTGGGCAGTGTGTGCCATGTGGCTTCCTCAGCGGTACAGATTCTCTCAAACCTCAGCTTCATGATTCAGCAGTGCTGACGTCAATTTACAAGAATGAAAAGTGAGAGGGAGGGTTCGTGGTGGGGGGGACTGGGCTGGGGGCCCAGGTGTCAATGAGGTACCCTCCCTACTGGGCAGTGTGGGGAACGGAATGGGAAAGGGGCAGATCTGTAGCACGATGGGGACTGCAGGCAGATGTGGGAACAGCCTCAGACCTGCATCAAAGCCTCCCCTGAGCCGAGGACTCTGATCCCCATTTTAGAGACAAGGAAATGGAGGTGCAGAGAAGTACAGTCACTCGGTCACACAGCTCAAAAGTGACAGCCATGACTTGCACTGGGTCCATTCCACTCTAAAGGCAATTGGTTTCTTAAAGAGGGAAGGGAGGGAAGAGGGCAGAATCCTGCGAAAACGCCTATTCTCAGGCCTCACCTCAGCCTGCTTGATGCTCCCAAGCTTGTGAATAGAACTGTTACTGTCCCAGAGCCAGGAAGTGGAGCACTGAGCCTCTTCCTGAGCTGATGCACGGAAAGCACTTAGCACACAACCTGGCAATACATCTCTGAATGATGCAGTGCTCAGTAAACGACAGCTGAGGCTGTATAACACGCGTTCACTGGGAATCCACTGTGTTCCAGGCATTCGTTGCTCTAAGCCCAGAGGACACAGGAACAAACAAAAGCGAGGAAGTCTGGTCCCTGCTCTCAGGGTTCCCCTTCAGGGACTCAGTAAATAACTAAACATGAAACTAAAGAAACAGCATTCCAAGCAGTGATAGTGCTCGGATGGAGACTCCACAAGGCGGCTGGACGAGCAGGGCAGTATTTAGGAAGAAAGGTCAGGAAGCCTCCTCTAAGGGGACGCTGAAACTGTGCCTGGAGTGACAGAGCGGAGCCAGCCTGGGAGGCCGGCATGCCAGGCAGAAAAACAGCAAGTGCAAAGGCCATCAGTTGGGATGAGTTCAACACATTCCAGAAGGCTGGCCAAGCTGGAGGGGACCGAGTGAAGGCGAGCGGCAGGAGATGAGGTGGCATGGGTGGGAAGTGGGCAGGGGCAGAGCCCTGCAGGCCGTGGGGAGGCGGGTGACAGGGAGCCTGGGGCCACCAGATCCTCTGACTGACAGAGGTGGACTAAGGCAGGGAGTCCTGGTGAGATGGCTGTAGGTTTCCTGACTTACTATGTGTGTATCTCGGGATGGTGTGGAATGACGGGCGAAGGGGCGTGCAGGGCATTCGTGGCCAGACCCCTCAGCTCTGCCAGTCAGGCCAACAGCAAGGCAGGGACAGCCACAGGAATGCTGGCACCTGGCGGAACGCTGGGACTGAGTGTGGGCCAGGCCTGGAGCGGCCCGCCCACAGCAGGCATCACTCAGAAACCCCAAGTGTGGCCAATCCCCACGCCTGAGTCTGAATAGAGCCCCAAGGGCATGGCCCCCGGCCTCCAGAGAGGGGCTTCTTGGAGCAGTGCTCACCTGTGCAGGGTAAAGCTGGCCTCAACTTTGGGGAAGGAGGCACAGGACCTAAAAGAAGGCGGGTGGGGTTGACACAGGGTGGGTGTGGTCAGCGCTACCTGGAGGCTTGCTTTGCATCCCCCTCACCTGGCCTCTACCACCATCATTAGAGACACTTAGGGCTCCAGGCTTCCCGGAAATAACACACGCTTGGCTTGATTCTGGGGGTGTCTCAAGGTCCCTAAGAGAGGAGAGTGCAGTTTTCATCAAAGCAAATTCACACAGATGCCCAAAGTGGGCGCTCAAACTGCGCCGTCCCACCCTGGTCCTGGCGCTGAAAGGGGACAGACAACCCTCGGAGAAACCTGGGTTCCACTTTCTACGCTGTTCGGCCACAATGCAACCGCCGACCACCCCCCCCCCCCCCCCCCGCACACACACACACCCAGTGTGAGGCTGGGCATCGCCAAGCCCCCGTCCTCCAACCCTCCGCGCCGCGCTCAGCAGAAGGCCCATCTCCCACGAGGACCCACGGCCTGTAGGTGGCCCCGGCCACGCCTCTGGCCTCTGTACTCACCGTTCTCCCTCCTGCTACTGAGCCTTTGCACATGCTGTGCCCTCGCCTCGTGCGTCGCGGGGGACATTTCCCAGCCGGTTCGGAAGTAAAGCACTTGTACAAACACAAGGCGCCCTCGCCCGCGCCCGCCCGAGGGCTCAGCTCGGCTCCCGCGCTCGGGGCCACCACGTGCCGCGCGCTCGGCCCTGTCGGCGGCGCTCGGTTCCCTCGGCCTCCCCGACACGCAGCGCGCTCCGTAGACCCGCTCTCGTCCGTGCGGTCCTGACGCGGTCCTGTGTGTGCCGCCCGCTGGCCACCTGGGGCCCCTCCCGGTTCTCAGAAGCCCCGAGGCCCCGAGAGCGCGTGTCCCAAGAGCCCGCCCAGGGCAAGGCCATAATCGCTCCCTCTAGGCCTCATCCACGAAAGCTCTTCAACCCCATTCCAGTCCACACGGGCCGCTGCCTGCCCCAACCGTAGGTCCCGACCTTCTGTTTCTTGACTCGTGCATTGCTGCTGTTTTAAAATAACGCCATTTCCTGAGCACCTAATGAGTGCTAATACTTCACCCAGGTTGCATCGTGAGGAGACAGGCTCAGAAAGGTGAAAAGTATTGCCCCCGTGCATGTATAAATGGCAAAGCCAGAGTTTGACTCCAGATGCCTCATGCCCGAGTTCATGATCTTACCCACTATGGAGCCAAAGGTTCATGGGTTCATGCTTCCTTTCTGACACTTAGGACCACCTTGGAGGATGTTCAGAACCAGCCAGGACTCAGGGCATCTCACTTGCCTGCCCCTTCGACACAGCACAGGCTGCGAAGCCAGGAGAGGCAGTGGGCTGGTAGGCTGGTAACCCAACTAAAGGCTGTGTCAGAATTCAGCTTAGGAGAATGGCCAGGGCTGCTTGGTCGGAAGGGATCCTGGGGAGTGGCCCTGGGGCAGCCCTGGCAGCTGGGGGGGCGGGGGGCGGGGGCGGGTCATGGATGCAGATGAGGATGGACAAGGACAGGGAAGGTATGAACCAGACAGCTGGATCTTGTGCAAGGGCAGGGCTGGGAGGGTGACATTCAGGCTGGCCCTACCTGGGGACCTGCAGGGGCCTGTGTGGCGAGACACGTACTCCCACACTTGGGTGCAGCTGGGAGGGGCAGCCAGAGGCATGATGAAGGAGAGGAGGGGGCAAAGCCTGGCTAAGTCTCCTTGGAGGGCCCCTCTCCACCAACATTTCCATGTGGGAGGCAGCAGGGAGGAGTAGAAAGAGCTGGGGCCCAGGACATGGATTCAAGTCCTGACTCTGTCAACTGTGTGACTGTAGTAGCCTTACCTAGAAAATGAGAATTAGACTCCATTAGACTCACTGCTTTGCTTCAGAAGAGTCATGAGGATCAAATGATTTAATATAAGTGGAAACAAAATGAATACCCAAATACAGGAATTATAATGATTATTGTTATTTTGCATCACACAAGCTGCCTAAATGTATTTGAATCAGCATAGCTATGAAGTCCGACCAGCCTGGTCCCATTATCAGTTTGCCATTTGCTAAAAACAGCCATGGCTACCAGCTCTCCCACATGCAATGCTCACGAGATGCTGGCCACCGTTCTGTGAGATTCACACATATTCTCATTTATCCTCACAAGGACCATAGGACACAGGAATTGTTATCATCATCATCCTCATTTTGCAGACGAGGAAACTGATGCACAGAGAAGCTTAATAAGATGCCTAGAGTCACACACAGAGAGGTGGCACAACCTAGGGCATTCTAACACAGGCAGCCCGATTTTACAGCCATTCCCTCATTTTAAAAGCTGTAAGCTGAGACTGCCAAACTGTCAGACACTGGAGTTCCACTTTTATGGTTTTTGCCAGATCTATCCAAGTTCCAGCTGTTCTGTTATTCAATTATTTTCTTCACATCAAGTTACTTGATTTGTAAGTTTTCTTGAAAGGGAAGCATCATTACCATACATGGAAAGTCAGAATCACCTGCCCCAAAGAGGTAACCTTTACAAAAATGTAATGAAATCTGAGCAATGTTAGTGAATTCTAGCTAGATATTGGTGTCTTGCTCTGCTCTGAGAGAAGGTCTGCTCTGTGTTTGATTGAGAGGAGGGAGGAAGGGAAAGAGAGACAGACAGACAGAGACAGAGACAGAGACAGAGACAGAGAGAGAGGTGTCAAGTGTCAGAGATGTATTTAAGATACTATAGCACCCATATGGGACTTTCTCCTTGACTTAAGCAGAAAGACTATAAGATAATAAAAATAGGAAATCGCTGTTTCATGGCAGGGGGAGGACTCAATGTTATTAAAAATGTCCCTGTGTCCCACATAAAACCATTATTCAGAGACTCTCCAGGACACCTATCGCACACCTGGGAAACATGGCCCAGTGTGGCTGCCAGCTGTGTGTCAGTGCCTTCAATGACTCTGAGCCTCACTTTCCTCAGTTTACCCCGTGAAGTGGGGTAGGCATCCAGACCTCACAGGGTGTGGAGGATTAAAAGTAAGTGATTACAAACTGTTAAGCATAGAATCCATGTTCTTGGTAGAGCAGGCCCCGCCCTACATTGGGCCCTGCCCCCATCCCCAGCTTAGGACACTGAAAATGAAGCCCCAACATGGCCAGCCTGGAGCTCTTCAGGGTCATTTGTCTCATCTTTCCCTCTATGTGTGCCTGGTGACAGGAAGGGCCACAGTTCCTGGAAGGGGGTCAAAGTAAAACTACCTCAACTGTCAACTGTGTGTCCAGCTGGGAGGAGCCTGCTAGGCTCTCTGAGCCAGGCGAGCAGGGGTTTGGGGGCAGGGGGAGGAATGCATACTTGACCCTACAAAGTGCGCCTTCCCTTCACTGGATTTGAGATGGGGAAACTGAGGATCAGAGATGTGGGCTCAGGCCCTCTATGCAGGCACTAGGAGGAAATTAGGTTACATTGCAAATCTGATCACTTTCACACCCCTTAGCTTCCACTGCAAATGAATATTACTGTTAGCTCCCCCTTATCTAGCACTTTCTAGGTTGTTACCATTATTGTCTCATTTTATAGACAAGGCAACAGAGGCCAGGAGCGGTTGTTCCTAGTCTATGATCTCTAAAAGCAGCTAAAAGCAGTAAAAGCAGTAGAAACAGTATTAGAATCAAGCAAGATGACTCCAGAGCATTCCAGTGGCCCCCAACTGCTAGATATGAAAATATGACACCTTTCCCATGGGATTTGAGGTCCTTTCCTGGCCCCAACATACATTTCTAGTTCGATACCATTCCCCATCTGCTTTCATCATCCCCAATTTCTCACATTCCCTAGGCCTTTTGAGCAGCCTGAGGAAAGTTCAAGATGTTTCCCTTGCTTCTGCTTCACTTTGCAAACTCCTACTCAAACATCAAAGCCCAGTTTAGCCACTGCCCCACCCAGGAATCCCTCCTTGACTCTGCTGTGCCCCCACTGTCTCTGTTCCTGCCTCTGTTAAAGCTTACATTAGAGGGCCAAGAAAGGTTTCATTTGGCTCCTGGACTGTGAGTGCCAGGAGGGCAGGGACCATCTTGTGAGCTGTGTGATACAAGCAAGTTACTTAGCCTCTCTGTGCCTCAGTTTGCTCATTATTATTGCAGCCATCTCCTAGGACCTTTAGGGGAAGGAAATGCATTCATAGCTGTAAAGTGCTTAGAAGCATGCCTGTACAAACAAAGTTCTCTGGAAATGGAATAGCAATCCCCGAGAGAGTGCAGATGACAGATGATAGGCTAACCTGAGGAGCACTGGAGAGAGAGAGAGAGGATGGACCAGGGCATGCGGGTAAAGGAGTCCCTTCCCTGAGGTGCAGGTGTGCCACCCCTCTACCCAGATACATCAGGCGTAAGACTGGCAAAAAGTCTCTTACATGTTTATTTTGATGTGCATTTGGAAAAAATATGCATCACATCAAATCTGAAATGCTACGGCTATTATTGCCTGAGACAACACTAAAGTAGATATACAGATTTTTTACAGTTGGGACAGGGACATTTGTTTAGGAAATGTGGTAAAAATTGTCTTAGGTGAATGATGAGGTTTGAGGAATGCTGGACTAATGAAACAAAAGAAAATGGTGGTGGGGAGCCAGAGAGATGGAGAGAGGGGAGAGGAAAGAGAAGGAGAGGGGGGAGAAAAGACAAGAAGGGAAAAAAAGGTGCAAAGAGAAAATAGAGAGAGCCCAAGCATAAAAGAAAGGACACAGAGATGGATGAGTGAATTAATTAATTAATAAGTGAGTGAACGAGTGAGTGAATGAGTGAGTGAGTGAATGAGTGAGTGAGTGAGTGAATGAGTGAGTGAGTGAGTGAATGAATGAGTGAAGGAATAAATAATCTAAAGCATATATAAACTAAAGGGCAAATGAATGAAGGGGAAGCATTGGTGGCCGAGACAGGCGGCAGGCCCTTAGCCCTGCTCCAGCCTTCATGACTGTGTGGCAGGAGCCACACAGGACCTCTTTGGGGGGCCCAGTCCGTGGCCACCCTGAGAAGCCACGCCTGCAGTACCCTCCCTCCCGACCAAGTACCGTGGGCACCTATTCTGCTCCAGCCCCAGAAAACTGAAAGTGAAAGTCATCCTGAGCTTTGCCCCAGCCTTCCTGTCCCTCAGCTGGTTTCTTAGAAATCAGCCGCCTGGGCTTCCAGCTGCAGCCTGGACTTCCTCCCTCACCCCAGGGACCCCTCCCCTGGTAGGTTCCATGCTGCCAGCAGTGATGGCGCCAGAGGCCTGTGCAGGAGTTAGGGGACCATAAAGTGTGGGGGTCGTGCATCCATCCCCCCTTTTGTGTGCCAGGTGTGCAGGGAGCAGGTACATCTGAGCCATTCGGAAAGTTAGGAGAAAAAGGACTTAGGCTTTGTTTTAGTAGCACCTAATCCAGGCCCCAACAGGAAGGTGGCTGGAAGGTTGGTGGGGTTCACCAAGAAAACGAATTAGGCCTAGGAATCATGGGGAGGAGGGTGGGAGATGCAGAGTCAGGGAAGGGCCCCTGGAGGGGTCGCTGTCTGAGTCTTCAAGTGGGAGTGGGAAGGAGTTCACCTGGGTAGCCTCGGTGGGGAACAGCATCTCAGCCAGAGGGAACAGCATGTGCAAAGTGACCTACATTCTCTCCTAAAACTGCCCTGGAAGTAGGCATACTTCTCCTTTTTTTTACAGGTGAAGAAATTAAGTCTCAGAGAAGTGTAGTGATTTATTTGCCCAAGACCTCACAGCTATACTGGAGATCTAAGCGCAGTCCATGTGGTTGACCTCTCCCACACGAGACTAAAGTAGCTCCCCGGATCCTCTTCATGGCTCTCTCACCTGGAACACTCCTTCTGCCCCAGGCCTTGGACTCCCACGCAGCTCATTTAAATCCTTGGCACCACACTGTGGGGAGATACAGTTGGGAGGAAAAATAAGGCTCAGAGAGGTCAAGAGAACTGTCTAGGTCACACAGCCTGCTGAGGAACATCTGGGATTCTCGCCGAAGTGTGTGGGACCTCCAAGTGCCTCCTTCTTCCTCTATATGAGGCATCCGGGCCCTCACAGAACACAGACCTGAGCTGATAGTCTCTGTCCCCACGTTCTAAGGAGGTGGAAAGGACAGCAAGTACCGAGGCTCTGTGGCTGGAAAGCAGGGTCCACGTATAGTATAGCATGAGGTAGAGCTTTGCTCTTACAGGACTATCCTGCCCTCTTTCTGTATGGTGCCGTCAGTCACAGCACCTTGACCTTAGGCAGACATGGACCAGACTTGGCTGATCAGAGTTCCCCATGTCCGGGTTCAAGGTGGGCACGTGACCTAAGCCGGGCCAATCAAAGACCCTCCTGGGACTTTTCTGCTGAAACCAACAGGAACTATTTCCTCGAAACTAGGGCCTGCTGTCAGCCATTATGCCACTGTGGTCAAAAGAGTTGAAGAGAAGGAGCACAAGACAGAGCCCTGAAAAAAAAAAAAAAAAAAGACAGAGGCCTGATGCATTGCGTGAGCGCCGACATCCAGTGGTGCGCCCGAAATCCAGCTCTGGACTGACCTGTTCCACACACCTCAAGTGTCCTCTTTTTCTTATGCTTGTCCGAGTTGAAGAGCAGCAAGGGTCAGGTGTCAGGTCTGGGTGGAACGAAGAGCAAGTGAGTGAAATAGAGCCACGCATCCTAGGAAGAGACAAAACAACTACCATGTTTTCCCGAAAAGCAGACCTAACCAGACCATCAGCTCTAATGCGTCTTTTGGAGCAAAAATTAATATAAGACCTGGTATAATATTATATTATTTTATTTTATATTACATAAGACCCAGTTTTATATTATATTAAATTAAGACCAGGTCTTATATTAACTTTTGCTTTAAAAGACGTGTTAGAGCTGATGGTCTGGCTAGGTCTGATTTTCGGGGAAACACAGGCGTCTGGTCTGGAAGAGGCAAGACTAGTTTTGCCGGGATCTGGAGCCCGCAGTGATCCCCTCTCTCGCTGACGTCTGCGCTCGAGGAAAGCTGGAATGCAGACACTTTCACACTTCCTTATTCATGATTGCTCTTAATAACTTACTTTTTTACTTAAAAAAAATTCCACATTAAAAAACTTTTCCTTCCCATTTTTTTAAATGGACTTTATTTTTAGAGCAGTTTTAAGTTCACATCAAAATTGAGTGGAAAGCAGTTTCTGTATATCCCACACATGCACAGCTTCCCCCACTGTCAACATCTTATACCTGTCCACATTATTTTTTAATTTCCACATTTGTTTTTACATTTCTTAAAAGAATCTACCAGTAGCATTCTTAAATACATCATATATATATATTTTTCTGATTTCTACAGATACATATTTTTTTCTTTAAATAAAAACGACCCCATCCTTTATGGCCCATATTGTAACCTACGGTTTCTATTTAGCATTTCGTGAGCAGCCTTCCAGGTTACTACTGATTGACAAGGTAGGATGACCGTACCCACCTGATCAGTGAGCAAGCCCAGGCCCAGCCAGAATGGCCCAGGGTGGTCCTTATGGTACAATTTCATCGAATGCTCTCAATTGTCCACTGAGGTTTTGTTCCCTTTTCATGGATGGGAAAACTGCCTTTCAGAGAGGGGAAGTCATTCTGGTTGGGGGGCCCTGGGCGGAGCGGAGAGGGGCGGCTGGTCAGCGGCCATGAAACTAGGCACAGCAGGGGCTATGGGAGCTTTGTCATGAGAGGAGCAATTAACCATGAGCATGGTGCCACTTGCACAAGTTAATCTGGCAATAGGACCTTCCCACAAGGATGCTCAGAAAGAGAAGTGACCCATGGTGACAGTGTCGGCTTGTATTCGTGAATGGTGAGCCGGCGTATCAGGCCTGCTCGTGGCAAGTGCTCAAGAATCGTGGGTGACATTGAGCATTGCTGACAATAAAGAATGCTGACACTGACCCTGGGCACACATTACATGTTTAATAAATGGAAGGTGCTAGGGGTTCAACAAGGGGAGAATGGGTGAAGGAACTGGTAAAGTTTAGTGTCATTATTACCATTGGCGATATATTATTGGTTAGGAGATATAAAGTTAAAGTATTACACTATCACATCAGGGCTGTTTTTTATTTAGCACGTGTTATACGCAGCCACTGCACTCAGCACTTCACAGGATCTTGTTTGATTCTTAAAATAATCTTCTGAGTAGATCGTGTTAGGCTGAGTCATGAAATTGCCGTTTTTATAGGTCAAAAATACAAGAGCATAGGCAATTTCATACGGTTCAGTCTAATAGCATCTTCATTTTACAGATTAAATAAACCCCACTGGTAGGGCCTGGAGGCTTCTGCCTGCTCAGAGGATTCAGATTTTGTCCTTCGTTCCCCCTCTTCATCCATCTCTCCTTTTGGCTACCCGTGTGCCCACTGCCCCACCCCATTGTGGCTGGGTCTATATTTAGAGCCCAGGTTTCTGTGAATTGGAGAATTGAGGAAGTGACTTATCCAGAGGCATCACAGCCACACAGAGATAATGACATCCAAGCACCCTAAGTTTCTGACGGATCCCCTCGCTCCCACCAGAAGGGGATTTTTTCCCTCCTCTCTGGATTTCCAAGGCCCAAACCGGCAAAGATGGAAACAAAAACTATGAGACTGCCTCGCGGCCCATCTGGTGGTCAGATGAAATGGGTGGGAGATTTGTATCCATTTTGCTGCCTGTAACACTGAGGCAAATCTGTGCCCAGCCTGATTGCCAGTTGCCCCTGTCAGGGGAAGAGAGGAGAGGGAGTTGGTTTCTGGACACCTGGGGCCTGGCCTGGTCCAGCCCAGCCCAACAACCCCAGACGCCATTGGAAGGACCCTCTGGACCAGCTCTGCCCCCCGCTGCTGGGGACGTTGCTGAACAAGCTGTAGGGGCACTGGGCCTGGAGGGGGTAGTATTTCCAGGTAGTCAGACTGAGATAGAGGGTGGCAGCTGTGGAGACAGCGGAGGAGGAAAGGGGCAGCCTGGTCCCCGCTGTGCACAGCCCGCCCGCCAGGCACAGCCGGTCTTCGGGGAAGTCGCCGAGTCGGAGTTCCAGGAAGCGATAACGCTTGTTGAAACCTCTTTCTTGTGGCCTGGTCTTGTCACATGGCTTGGTGGAGACCAACGTCAGGCAGGGCCACAGGTCTGGGCCGGCTCGCACAGGGGCAGCTGCTGCCACCCTCTGCTTTCCCCAGAGGCTTAAGGGGGAGGAGGGGGCTGGGCAGGAAGGCGGACATTTGGGCCCCCCGTCCCCCCCTCCCCCCAGCACTGCCACAACCTGACATGGGCTAAGATCACCTCTTGTACCTTTCCTGTGGCTGATTCAGCCTCTGATTTCCCCATCCAGCAAATGGGGCAGAGGAGCTCTAGGCTGTAGGGCTGCTGTGAAAGCAGGTAGTAGGAGCTGAGAACATAGAAATCCTTTGCTGCTTTCCCATAAAGTCAGGGACATGTCTCATTCTGGAGCAGGGTTTCTCCAGCTCGGCTGGGTAATCCTTTGCTGTGTGGGCATCCTATATATTGTGGGATGTTTAGCAACATCCCTGACCTCTACCCACTAGACACCAGTAGTACCCACCCCCACCCTCCAGTTAGGACACCCAAAAGGTCTCCAGACATGGCCAAACGTTCCCTGAGGGGCAAAACCCTGATCTCAATTCAGTGCCTGGCACATAGTAGGTGCTCAGAAATTAGTAGGTTCTCAACCTGGATGGCAGAGCATGTCTGGTTCGTTTTATACCCCAGCACCTGGCATCACACAGGTGCCAAGGGGTAATTTGGGAGGCCCTTAGCCCTTGAATCTCTATCAGCCTGTTCCCCCACACCCCTAATAACCATCCCATCTAAATAAAAACTGTGAGAGGCCTTGAGCTTGAAGATAGCAGGTTGAATTGTGGGTGGGGTCAGGCCTGACACAAAGGGTGAAGGGGAAGGCCACATGCCCATGAGCAAGACTCCCCTTTCCCCACCCCCTGCTTAGTCCCTGGAAGCCGGCAGCCCTGCTTTCTTCCAGAAAGGGCCCTGGGGGCGGCGGGGGTGGGGGATCCTCTTTAGGTACACTGACCTGCTTAAGAGAAGACACTTCAGACGCTGACTCTGGGTTCCCACAATGACAGCCAGATTCTGCCCAGTCTCCTGGACAAGACTTACCTGTCCAAGTGCCCATAGGCATGGACATTCTGATGATCTGTTTTCAGTCTCCTGTTCTTCAACGTGAACTCGTAGCCAAGGATCACCGGACACGTGAGACAAGCTCAAAACATGAAAGGCAGAGACCAAAATCCGGAGAGAAAAAGAACTCGCCGAAAACAGAGCCAGCGCAGGGAGCAGGAAAACCCTCTAAGACCACAAAAAACCCTCAGAGACAGAAAAGATGCTGCATCCATAAAAGAACAAGAAGCTGTGTAAAGGGACATTCAGAGAACAAGAAAGGGAGAGATAAGAGTACAAAGAAAAAATGTCAATATTAGCATTGGAAGAGAAGGTTGAGGAAATCTCCCAGGAAGACAAAGAGATTGAAAATACAAGAGAAAAGATAAGAAAATGAGACGATGGTTGCACAAGATATCACGTGGAACTCATAGGCGTTAAAGAGAGAACAGAGAACGTGGAGGGAAGAAATTTTCTGAAATGGATGGAGCTTTCATATTGCAAGAGCTCATTCATCTGACTAGAGCGTTCATTTGCTCTTTGTGTGTAAAAAGTTGCCGCGACTCTTAGCGGCGATGGTAGGCAGGGTTCTAAGATAGCCCTGTTATTTCCTGCTACCCCGCCTAAGCCCCAGGATGGGCATATGACAGATTCTGCTCCCTGGTTAGGCTGTTTTATGGCACGTTGATTTCACAAAAGGGAGATTGTGCAGGGGGCCTGACTTAATTGCAAGAACCTCTCAAAGCAGAGCGTTTTCTCTGGCTGGTGCCAGAAGAGGAAGTCAGAGATTTGAAGCCCAAGAAAGATTTGATACGCTGATGCTGGAGTAGAGGGGAGGGGCCACACGGCAAGGAATGTGGGTCACCTCTCCAGATGAGAGCAGTCCACGGCTGATATCTGGGAAGGAAACAGGACCTCGGTCCTACAATCACAATCACTGAATTTTGCCAAGAATGAGGTTTGACGCGGACCTTTCCCGAGAGCCACCAGATGACAATCAAAAAAAACCCCAACCGACCCCTTGATTTTAGCTCGGTGAGACCCTAAGCAGAGAATCCAGCCATGCTGTCCCAAACTTCTGACCTGGGAAAGCTGTGAGATAATAAATTTGCGTTGTTTTAGCTGCAAAATTTGTGGTCGTTTGTTTCACAGCGGTAGAAAACCCACACAGCTGCTGAAAACAGCAAACATTGACCTCAGACAGTTTCTAGGGGACTTAGTAGAGGCTCCATAATTGCTGACTGTTATTATTACTGTTGTTATTATTATTGTTTAGGTATTAGGAGACAAATTGGAAACTATAAAAAGGTATAGGGATGCAAATTTTCATTGCCTGAAAGAGTCTTTAAATATTTTCAACTTGCCATCATTAAGCATTAACCACAAGGTAGGTTGCATTTCTTCATTTTATGGTAGAGTGACCTAAGGCTCAGAGAGGTTAGGAGACTTGCCTGGTGTTGCACAACAAAGAAGGGCAGAGCCCAGCTCACCAGAACCCAGGACTTCTGAGTCCAGGCTGATGGCTGCTGGTTTGGCCGTTGGGGCTGAAAATCCTTGGTGCAGTGGGCAGGTGGTGGTCCCTGTGCAAAACAAAAGGCAGATGCTTGGGGGCTGCACTTGGGACCTTCCAGCATCCTTGCAGAATAAAGCTGGGAGCCCCTGAGCTTTGACGTGGTCCCTTCAGGCAGAGGATTTCCATAGAGACCAAAAGAAGCCCCAGAGCATCATGGAGGACACCTTTGGTCCAAGTAACAGGAACCCTGAGGTAAAGTGGCTTAAAGAACCTGGAAATGTAAGATCTTGTTCAACAGGAAGTCCAGAGGTAGGGTGGGTCTCTGGACTGGTTGGTTCAGCAACTCCACCAGGCTGTCATGGACCCAGGTTTCTGCCATCTCTCTGCTCTGACATGTCGGTGCTGATTTCACCTGAGGCTGGTCCTAGGGTGGCCGACACAGTCCCAGGTGTCGCATCCAGAAGAAAACCAGAAACCATTTCTCCCCAGGGCTCCCCCTTAGGAGCAAGAAAACCTTTCCCAGAAACCCGCAGCAGCTATCCTCATGTCCCATTAGCCAGAGTTGGCTTATCCACCATTGTCGAAACCATCACTGACCAGGGACTGGAACTTCCTTCACTGACGTGGAGTGAGTGTGGGAGACGGTGTCAGACTGACTGAAGACAAATGGCCCCCGTCCTCCATTCCTCCCTGTGTCCATGCCCTTGACAGTATGACTTTGGCGCTCTTCTCATGAAGTCTGTGTCCCATCCCAAGCACCTGGGCTGCTTTAGCCAATAGGACACGATGAAGTGATTGTCCTTCTTCCTACCTAAGCCTCAAGATGCCTTTTGGCTTCTACTTGCTTTCTTGGAACTCTGCAACCTCCATGACAGCAAGCCGGAGCTGGCCCACGGGATGGTGAGAGGCCACGCAGAGTGGAGAGGAACCGTCCTAGCTGAGGCCACACAAAACCAGCCAGCACCAGCAAGAGCAGACCAGCCCAGACCACGTGGCTGCCTCGCAGCCTCCTGAGCAGCCGCTCAGGTGCTATTGCTTTCAGGGCTCATCCTGGAGAGGTCGGTTAGGCGTCAGTAGCTAACAGGGGCTTGACCATCTTGCACAGTGAACCACTCATTGGAGGCTAGGCCTTTTAGAGGGGTAGGAAATGTCATTCATTCGTTGCCTATACCTTCCTGCCTACTCCATGCACCTTCTGTGCAAGATACAGGAAACTCAAAGCCTGATAAAGCCTGACCCCTGCCGCAGGAAGCCTCCAGTCTAGCGGGGAGACAGATTCGTCAGCCTAATTCCTTCCCACTCCTCGTGCCCCTCTGCCCTTTCCGAAGCCCCACACGCTCTGCCCGTGGGCTTTTGCACCTGCTTATTTCTCCCTCTCCACTACTCTGGCCCACCCTCTGTGACTTATGAACCCTATTTCCTGAGACTCAGTTCAGGTGTCCCCTCTTCCAGGAGCCTTCCCAGAAGCCCTTCCCACCCAAGTGAAGAACCCCCTGGGGCTCCCACAGTCCCCTAAGCTTCCTCTAGCCCTGCCTCCATCACTCTGCTTTGGGACTCTTTATCCTTCAGTCTAGCTGCCTTACTTCACAGATGGAAACTGAGGCCCAGAAAGGGAAGGTGATTTGCTCAAGGCAGAGCAGAGCTGGAGCCCAACCCAGGGCTCTCTTGACTGTCCTACCTGCAGCTTTTGCTGCTTTCCTTTGCTTCACGTCCCAGCCTTTGGGGGACCAGACATGGCCGTTCAACTGGGGTGGGGGAAGATCCCTGCTTTCCTACTATGAGCTAGGTCCTGTGCCAGGATGAGATTCCTGAGAGTTTCTCTTGGGAGCCTTCATCCTCCCAAAAGCCCTGCAAGGTAGGCACAAGCAGCATCCTCCCACCTTCCAGAGGGGATGGGATGCTCAGAGAGAAGAGGCTTGCCAAGGTCACATGGCCAGAAAGGGACTCAAACGCCGACCTCACAGCACTCTGCATCTGGTGTCTGCTATGGCTTTCAGGCTGAGCTTGGGCCAGCCATCGTGAGGGAGGGGCACGGAGAGAAAGCTGGGGCAGCAAGGGGGAGCAGGAGATATCGGGGAACCACCCAGGCAGGAAGAGGCAGAGCAGAAAGTGAAAGGGGCCAGTGGCCGAGAATAGCTGCGGGTGACAGAGCAAGGCACTGCAAATGCCTCCAGAGAGAGAAACCGGGCTGGGCCCCAGGGAGGGGGAGGTGGCTTTGGGCCTGGGGAGCTGGGACTTGGGGGGGCACTCCTGCTGAATCAGGCAGCCCACATGTAGCTGATGGGCCTGACACCTCAAACTGTGGGGATGGAATTAGGGGTGCAGGGCTGTCTGAGGAGGCTGACTATACAGACCTCGACATTGCTGGTATTTACTACAAAGAACTTGGAGGATTTGGGGACTGATAAACCTGTCAAGACAACCTGTGAACCATGAGCCTGCGCTGCAAAGAGAAACCAATTTATTAATATCTTTGTCATTGCTGCCACTGTCATAGCAGCAGTTCAGCACAGTGGTTAAGCAGCCTTGGTTCAATCCCGGCTCTGCCACTAGCTGGCTGTGTGACCTTGGGCAAGTCATTTCACCTCTCTGGGCCTCTGTTTGTTTCCTGGGGGTGTCCTGATGATTAGCTGAGTGAGTCTATGTAAAGCATATGGAACAACTCAGAGAAAGTGCTCAAGAAGCATCTTAGCTTAAAAAAAAAAAAAAAAAAAAAAAAAGAAGCATCTTAGCTTGTGTTCGCCACTATCCACATCTATAGTTAAACACACATACACACACACATGCATTCGTGCCTGTGTGGAAAGTCCCTCCAGAATGTAAATGGTGCAATTACAGGGATTTGATTTTGTTCACTAGTGTGTCTCCAGGGCCTGGAGCAGTGACTGGCTGGTATATAGCAGGTGCTCAATAAATGTCTGTGGAAAGAAGGAAGGAAGGAGGGAGGGAGGGGGAGACAGAGAGAGAGGGCAGGGGAGGAGAGGGGGGGAGGAACTGTTACCCACACTATTTCCAGGTGTCGGCATCCATTCTGTTTCTCTATATTTTATACTTTTATCGCATCATCATGAAACACTTGGGATGACTTAAAAAAATTTGTTTTCAGGGAGAGCCAAACTCAAGATGGCCCCGAAACCACACTTGCTCCCCGCTGGGAGCCCCAAAGACCAGCTCTGTGGCCAGCAGGCAGCAAGAGGAGGTGACAGGAAGCTCAACAGGACAGACTGTTCCCAGCTTACTGAGAACTGTAAGGCGAGAGGATACATCGCTGTTCAGAGCTGAGACCTGCAGGTCCTGGCCCCGCCCGCCTGGGGGAAGCGTCACCGGCGTCCAGGGTGGGGACCTCTGCCCTGGCCTGGGGATCTTGTGGCTCCTCTGATCTCTACGAGGAACTTGGGGCTGGCTTGCTTTCCAGGAACGCTTCCTGTAACGGTGGCAATGGCTCACAGCCAGCATTTCGGGCAGCTGTGTGACGTTGGACACGTCCCTGTCCCTCGGATCACTGGGCCTCAGCTTCCTCACCTGCAAAATGGAGGAAATAGGACATCACATGCAGGGGCATTGTGTGGAGTAAGAATGGCACGCGAATATTTTGTTTTACTATCAATTACTTTGTGAACAATTTTAGTAAAATACGTGTAACATAAAATTCACCCTTTTACATTGTGTAGTTTAGTGACATTTAGTACAGTCACAAAGTTGTGCAACCATCATTTCTATCTGGTTCCTAAACATTTTCCTCACCCCCAAATACAACCCCAGACCCATCAGCAGTCACTCCCCATTCCCTTTCCCCCCAGCCCCTGGCAACCACCAATCTACTTCTCTGTGGATGTACCTGTTCTGGACATTTCATATAAACGGTATCATACATCACGTGGTCTTCAGTGTCCGGCTTCTCTCACCGAGCATCATGTTTTCCCAGTTCATCCATGTTGTAGCAGGTGTCACTGCTTCTTCCCTATGATTCCCATACTCCATCAATTACTTTCAAAAATGATTTTTGAAAGTATTTGTTGAGGTAAGACATACAATCACTAGCATGCATTCCTAGTACAAAGTGTCCAACTTGGTATATTTTGACACAGGTGGATGCCCGTGGAACTATGCCTGGGTCAAGATCTAAGACCTTTCTAGAGCCTGAGAAGGTTCCCTCCCCTCAGAACATCCTGCCCCTCTTCCCCACCATCCTTGAGTATTACTCTTCCCAATATACTGGAAATAATTCCTGTACAAAGACAGTCATTATGGCCCTGACTGTAAGAGCAAAAGATCAGGAACAGCCCAAATAGAGGACTCAGTAGAAGACGGGGTAAATAAATCATCATATATCCTCACGGAATACTATACAGTCAAGAAAAATAGTCACTCTGCATATTGATATGGAACTATTCTGAAGACTATTGCTCAGTGGGAAAAAAAAGCAAGGTGTGAGATGAGATGTGTGATAGGCAGCCTGCAGGGGACCCAATAATTCCTCCGTCCTACTCCTCACACGCGTGTGAGGCTCTCTCCCACATTAACAAGGGACCTGTGTCATTAATAGGAGATGGTGGAAATGTATGTCATCTGAGGCTCAGTCAAAAAAGATGTGCGGCTTCCACCTTGCCCCCTTGTAGACCACTTGCCCTGGGAGAAGCCAGCTGCCACGTTGTGAGGACACTCAGACATCCAGGTGGTGAAGAGCTGAGGCCTCCTGCCCAGAGCCACATGAGTGAGCCATCTTGGAAGGGAGTCCTTCAGCCCCAGTTGAACCTTCAGATGAATACAGTCCCAGCTGATGGCTCAAGTGTAGCTTCATGAAAAACCCTGAGCCAGAACCACCCAGCGGACCTGCCCCCTAATTCTTGACCTCAAAAACTGGGAGATAATACAGGTTTATTGATATTTTAAGCTGCTAAGTTTTGGGGTGATTTGTTACACAGCAATAGGTGACTACTACAGCATGTGTAGTATCCCTACCATTGATGTCAATGTTTTAACTCTTTCTTTCAAAGGAAACATAAGACACTGGTATCAGGGAGGGGGCCAGGGTTAGAGGAGGAGGGACCCTTTTGCCCATTGGGCAATTTGAACCATCTTTCAGAAAGATCAACTGAATGTCAAATAAGTAAATAAAAACTTCACCCCTCAGTGGGTAGCAGCTGTGATTTTTCATTCCACAAATATTTCTTGAGCTGCCAGAAATCCTCCTTAAGTATGTGTGGCTGAATCTACAACACAGGTTTATGAAGAATAGGGAAAGCTGGGGGTTGAGAGTAACATAGGCACTCCATCATGTACTAGCTGTGTGCCTTGGGGTAAGTTGGTTAGCCTCTCTGAACTTCAGTTTCCTTATCTGAAAAATGGGGATCATCAGCACAACTGGGGCCAAAAGCCAGGCATGGGTTAAATACTTATAGATGTGGCTCTTCTTGTCACATTAATAAGGTTCAAGGATCCTGCCCTGGGCCAGGAGAAGGGAAGAACCCACAGCGCCCCTTGTTCCCACCCCTGGAAGGAGGCTGGGGGAGGTGGCCCACAGGGGACAGCTGAGCCAGCCTCCCAGGGTAGAAGCTGGGTAGGTGAGAGGGTTATGGAGACTGGGGGGACCAGAGGGAGAGAGAGACGCCACTGCAGGGTCACCTGTCCACCCAGGTCCCCATCCTTCTGTGTGCAGGACTGGTTGATGGGGCAGCCTGACCCTGGGGAAGCTCCATCAGGTTTGGTCGGTAAGTGCAGGGTAGGAGGTGGCCCCGCTCCAGAAGGAGGGGGCTCACCCTCTCCTGGGGCCCCAGGCTGTCTCAAGTGCTGCACACTTGCCTTCTGGCCTTGCTCCAGGACTCACAACCTGGAGAGGCAGGGCAGGGGCTCACCAACTATGAGGCATCACTTGGAGGAGTGGGGGGTCGAGGGGTGCAAGGAGGGGCTGAGGGGCCCTGAGGTCGGGGTGCCGTGGGCTTGTCCACCCAGATTCTCTCTCTCTCTCTCTCTCTCTCTCTCTCTCGCGCGCGCGCGCTCTCTCTCTCTCTCTCTCCCCTGTGCCAGGAGGGGCATTTGGATGATTGGCACCCACACACTGTGATGTCTGCAGGAGGGGTAGGGACTGGGTAATTCCCACGTGGGAAGCCTGGGCACTGCGGCTGCTCGAGCAGAAAGGCGATGGGGAGCGGGGCTGCACAACCCCCCCCCCCCCCCCCCCGTCTGCCAAATGGGTGCGTCCTCTGGGTCCTGTGGGGGTTATAGGCTGCCTGTTCTGACTCAGAGGATGACGCCCCTTTGGGGCAGCGCCTGGGAGGCACCCGCTGCCCTGGCCAGGGCGACAGACTTCATCAGACTGCTTTACTCAGAAATTACTCTTTCTGGGACCAGTCTTGTCCCCTGGGAGGCACTTTCCAGGAAGGCCCCCATCTGGCCCTCTCTGCCCTGCACAGATGTCCAGGCCCCAGCTGAGCCCTGCTAGGACCAGCTGGGAGGAGAGTGTCACTGGGGTGGGGATACCCGTTTGCTGGATGGAGAACTGTCCCGTGCACTTTTGGCAACGTGATCAATACAGCAACTTGTCCACAAGGCAACTCTGCACCCCTCACCTGCCCCGTTGGGGCTCCCAGTCCAGTGCTCCCCATCTCAAGACTGCCACCCTTGCACAAGCCGAAGCCGGGACTCAGTCTCTC
This sequence comes from Rhinolophus ferrumequinum, assembly GCF_004115265.2. NCBI lineage: Eukaryota > Metazoa > Chordata > Mammalia > Chiroptera > Rhinolophidae > Rhinolophus > Rhinolophus ferrumequinum. The sequence continues at coordinate 10,730,830 of NW_022680357.1, read as the reverse complement.
GTTTCCTCTTGGCCCCCAAATCTGATCAGTGACTGTTCTCAGTGTGGGTTCCCCAGAATCAGACCTAGACAGGGCTTCCCAGGAATGGACTGGGGAGGTGGGGCTCCCGGGAAGGAAGCTCGGGAAGGGACAGACCCGCCGTCACCAAGGGGCTCACCCTGGAACAGTGAGGACCACTGATCAGGGCACAGGAGCTATAGTCTCACACCCCCATGGCTTCTTTATATCCACCCCCCGGGGATGTGGACGCTCAGCAGAAAATTGTTTTCTGACAAAGAGGGACAGGTACAGCTGTTGCACAGAAAGTTCCCCAGGAGGAGATGAAGGGATGGAGGGACCTGAGTGGGTCACCCACAGCCCCTGCGGCAGATGCAAAATGCTCTTGATTTGACCTCTAATTATTTCTGGAAAATGTTTACTTCTCTCCATCCTCACAGCTGCCCTCATCTCTCACTGGGACACCCAGGAGTCTCCAACCTGAGCTGCCTGGGGAGGGTGTCAGGCTCCTGGTCCAATCTGAGGTCAGTGGTGAAGGTCGGGGGGATTCCCCCCTAGTACAGCTACGGGGGAGGGTCCAAGTCCACCCACCCAGGGAAGAGGGTGTGGCCTCCAGTGCAGGCACACCCCACCCCGTGGGGACCTGACCTCGTTGGGGAAGACAGACAAGCAATTTCACTCTGACAATTGGAACCGAGTCTGTAAGACAAGGATAAGGAAAGACCCACCCCAGGGTCAGGTGCCACTCTGAGCAGGGTTTGCTGAAGGCCAGGGCAGGGGGACTGGTCCCGCTGGAGTAGATGAGAAAAGCAGTGCCAACCCTGTGTTGGGTCTTTCCTTATCCTCATCTTACAGACTCGGTTCTGATTATCGAAGTGAAATTGCTTGTCTGTCTTTGTCCCCAAGGAGGTCAGGTCCCTAGTGGGGCTGTTCTGGAGAGCAGGAGAGAAAAAATGTGGAGGGGCCATCCCAAGGACGTACTTACTGTTCTTTAGGCATTTGGCTGAAGGCTGAACATGTCCCATTTTCCAGAGGAGGAAACCAAGGCACAGTGATGTCAAGAAACTGGCACAGAGAGAGAGAGCCCATTAGGGTCCTCTATTTGGCTTTTAAATTGTGTAAATTGGGGAAGGAAAACAGATCAAATACCTTATATGACTCTAGGTTCCAAGTTTACAACTATAAAAATGAGGGAAAAAGCCCAGATATTCTTCCCCATCCCCAGGGACAAGGCCAGTGCTATTTGGGGGTAGGGGGGTGAACCTTGGACCATTGGCCACTGCCCTCTCACTCAGAGATTTTATCACCGTCACCCAGCTCCCTCCCTGCCCCACCTCCCCTGGGGTTGGCAGGGGGCAGTTGGGTGCGCTGTGCCCTTTCCCCATTTTCCCAGCCGTTTGACCTTTTCTCACATGTTCCCAGAGCCCAGCCGCCCTGTCTGAGCCCCTCTTCCGGACAGAGGGACCCTCTGGCTCTGTCCCTCCTCTGGAGCGCGATTTGGCCGTGGTATGGAGTTCACAGACCTCTTTTCTGTTCCTAAAACGTGTCTGAAGGTTTGAATCAGTTGGGCTGCAGGTTTACCCAGCACCTCACCCCTGATGAGGAAACCCTGAAAAGCTATAAGTGCTGTCCAAGGGCTGGCTGCTATTTGAACCCGTGTCCAGGAAGCCATGGAGTTCAAACTCCACCTTCTCATGGTCACATCAGGTCACCCAGACCCTTGATGGCTCCCTATTGCCAGCCACGACAGCTCTGCCCTTGCCTTCTCCACTGCCTCGGTCTTCTTTCTGGCTTTCAGGACTATGTGCTGGTACTATTGCAGTAGTCTCTCAGCTGGTCTCCTGCTCTTCCAGTCTCTCCCCAGCTGGTCTAGCTTCCCCTTAGCTGCAGAGTGAGCTTTCTAAAGCACAACTCTGATCAAGTCACACCACCAGTTAAAGCAGGTCACTTGGTCCCCGCTGCCTGCAAAACAGCACCCGGTCTGCTCCTGACCTGGCATTCAGGGCCACCTTGGATCTGATCTCTGCCAGCATCTCCGAGCTCATCTACCACCCGGAACTCCACACGCCAAACCCAGAGAAGCGGTCATCCCGAACATTCCTTGTAGTGTCCCTGAAGCCGGACCTTGACCCTGGTCAGCTGTTTCCTGCTCCTTGAATACACTTCCTGCCCTTCCTGTCAACACTGACTCGTCCTTCCAGGTGGATTCCAGGTGTGCTCAGCCAGAGAAGCCTTCAGGGTCCTACTGCCAAATAACAGAATCCAGCTGTGGATTATTTAAACAGAAAAAGAACATACTGAACAGATATTGGGGCACTCACTGAATCTCCAGGAAGTCAGGAGGCCCACAGAAAAAAGAAGGCAGAAGGTGGGAGACGAGACCCCCAACTCCATTTGTGCCACAGCCAGCCTGGAGACGCCCATGCATCTCTGCGGATACCTCAGGAACTTGATATTGCTGAGGTTCCCTCCAGAAAGACTTTACCAGATCCTCTCTTGGTAGGGTCAGCTCCTAATTCAAACTCCAGAGTGGGTGCCTCTGATTGGCTGATCCCAGGTCACATGGTCACACCGTAGCATCAAGGGAGGATGGGAAAGTGAATGTGGCGTATTTGGGCTCCTCCAGTGAGAGGGACGGTTCTACCTTGCCCAAGGCCCATGGTGGGCAGGGGTGCGATTCCTAAATGCGGGAAGGGGGTTCACAGGGTAGAGGGCTCAGAAATGACTAAAGCTTCTGTGTCTTCCCAGCTGCCAGTGTTCGCTGTCATGGAGAGGCACAGGAGACACAGTGGTCACCCCTTCCTTAGCACCTCCTGCCCACCTGGTGCTCAGTCCATCATCAGCCCTATAGGTTAAAGGTCCTAAGTATGCCTTATGTTTGTCTGCATTGCCCCATCTGCCTTGCTTTCTCTGTACCAGCTCCTCAACGAGTCCCCAGGCTAGGGGAGGAGACAGGTGCTGAAGAAACAATGACAGCCCAGTGTGGCACATGCCATGATGGAGGGACATGCAGAGGGCAGAGGAGCCCAAAGGAGGCACCTGATCTGACTGGGGGCATCTGGGAAGGCTTCCTGGAGGTGGCAATGCTGTCTTGAAGGGTGAATAGGAGTTAGAGAAACAAAGGCAAGGAAATGCCATTTCAGGAAGAGACAACAACTTGAACAAAGCCACAGAGGTGCAAGAGGGACCTGGGAGGAGTTCTGGCATCACCTGGGGTCTGTGTGAGGCAGGGGCCTAAGAAGTGAGGCTACACGGGATAGAAAGGGTCTGGTATGGGTCATCTGTGGGGCCCAGCTTTGAGCAAGGACTTGATGCCAGGGTAGTGGAGTGCCAGGGTCAGATGTGAGCTTGACAATGACCCTTTGGATAGCCTGCCTGGGGAGGGGGTGAAGGGACGACAGTCAGGGCTGTAGCGAGAATCCTAGCCAGCCAGGCTCAGCCTGGGATCTGAGGCTTGTGAGACAGCAGGAAGCAGAAGAGGGATTTGGAGGCCCAGTAGGCTTCTGGAGGCAAGCAGAAGTTTGCCACTGTGGCTGGGGGGTGTGGGGCTGAGTGGGAGGGAGGCAGGATCTGGGCAAGTCCCTGGCCCAGTGTGGTGTCCTCAGTTTCCTCAATTGTACATAGAGGGGTTCGGGCCTGGTGATGTCTGAGACAGGGACTGAGAGGCAGTGAGCCCACCTCTGCTTCCCGCTGCCCACCGTATGAGCTAGACATGCAGTGATAAGATGTGGAAGCCGCCCTTAGGGAAGGCTGGGCCAGGTTGGCTGGACAGGCGACTAATCCGCCCAGGTCTGGGCTGCAGAGGGCTCTCCCAGCAGGGCAGTAGCCCAGCAGGCAGGCTCCCACATCCAGAGCTGTACCTGGAGGGAAAGGGCTCTTAGCCATTTACGCCTCTCTGGAGGGGCCCCACTGAGGCCAGGTTTCTCCCGACAATTAATGCTGTCATTCTGGGAAGTTTGCCCCAGGAGAGGCCCTGATTTCCCCCCATTTGCATAGCCACAGTAACAGGAAACTGGACTCACATTGCCTCATTGGCAAGGGCTTCTGGCCAGCTCAGGGCTCAGCTGGATGACCCAGCCTGGGCTGCCCTTACCAACCCTGTCGCTGGACAGCTGGCGGCAGCCCCAGCTGGGCACCCTGTCCAGTGTGGTGGCTGGATAGGTACACCTGGATGTCAAACATGGAGACTCCAGGCCAGGCCAGCTGCATCCCTGGAAGGAAGGTGCGGGGGGTGGGGGGCAGAGGGGGGGAGGCGGTCAACAGGACAGCTGGGCGCGCCACTGGGGTCAAAGTACACAAAGCTCTCTGAGCTCTCCCAGTTCCCAGAAGTGACGGGTAGACTTTCCTCCTGCAGGAAGTGTGTCTATCTCTCTGTCCCTTCCCAGTTTTCCCCAACTCCTTTCCTGAAAGTCCATCTGGGCTTTGAGCAGGAAGCTGATTTCCCAGATGCCCTTTAGGAGGTGCAGGCAGGGATCAAGGACTTCATGTACTGAGCTGGGCTCAGAAACCATTTGTCTAGGGGCAAGCTGGGGCTTAGCCACATCCGAGCCAGGGAGCCTTGCAGCCCTGGACCTCCTGGGCCTCAGTCTTCCCATCTCTGCAGAGGGGACACATGTACCTCTCAGGGTTGGTAAGGAGAAACATCGAGGAATGGTACCGTAAGAGTACAAAGTGCTGCCACTCCAAAGCTTATATCTGCCTTAGGTCACAATGCTTCGGGCCTCTGCATGGCAGCTATTCAAAGAGAAACCAGATTTTAAGTTTATGAGACATGGTGGAGGAAGGTTAGCTTCCTCTGGGACACCCCATAGACAAGGCTCAGCCCTGGTCTGGATCCTGGCTCTGCTACTTGCAATCTCCTTAGCTTCCGTGAGGCTCAGTGCCTGCATCTGTAAAATGGGACTAAATGGTGGTACCCGCCCTTTAGGGTTGGGGTAAGGTCTAAAGGGAATGAGACATGAAAAGGGCCTGTGAGGAGAAGTGCAATGTGACGTCCATACGCCCCCCCAGAGGATGTTAAGCTCAACTCAGCAGTAGCCCCTGTGGGAGGTGCTGGGGTTACAGAAATGGGCCCCATGTAGCTGTGGCTGCGGCCTTCAGAAAGGTCATTGTCCAGGGCAGACGGTCAGAAGCACTCAGTGTTACACAAGAAATCCAGAGGAGGGCCCAGGAAGGCAGGTGCCGATGGGGACACCCAGGGAGGCCTCCTGGAGAGGGGGTGTCTGAGCTGGCCTCAAGGACAGACAGGTTTGACAACGAGGGTGGAAGTGGTGATGATCCAGGCAGGGCAACCAGCCCATGTCACAAGGCCCCAAACCTCTTTAGAAGGACACAGCCACTGTCTCCCTAACTCTGGTGTCTTCAGACCCCCATCAATGGGGACACTCCCTCTCCCAGGACATGGGAGCCCCTATCACGTATGAAGCAGGACAGCTTGGTGGCATTTTGACTAATGGGCTGGGCCCCATCTTTCCCTCTGGGTAGGCCCCCGCTCTCTCTCCTGTACGGTCACCGCTGCCAGCATTGTAACATACAACAGTCTCTTGGTCATTTTCCTATGCAAATACTTTCTAAATGAACAAAAATGGGGTTGTGGTTTTCAAACTCTTGGAACTTGCTTTTCCCTTTAACGACATATCACGGACATTTCTCCAGAGCAAGCAATATTCCAAATCACCATGTTAATGGCCAGGAGCTCGTCCATTACAGACAGAATGTAATGAACTTAACCAAGTCTGTCATTTCAGCGAACATTTCTTGAGGCAGCCAAGGCATGAGAGGACAAAAGAACAAGGGCCCAGAAACCTGATCTGCATTCTGATCCTGACTTCACTTCCTAGTGCTGTGTGACTCTGGACAAGTTACTCAACCTTGCTGGTTGTTGTTGGCTTCCTGAAAGATGGCGAAAGAGCAACCTCTGCTTATGCCTTATGGTGGGACTTTCTGGAGACCCTGTGTGTGCAGCAATTAATTAAATGAAATGCCACATAGACAGCTAGGAGACACCCCATCCATGGGGTAAGGGGTGGTAGTGGTGTTACTTAAACCAACCTTGAGTTAAAGGTCAGGGGAGTGGAGTGTTCCTGTGTGACCACAGTTGGAGGCAGAGGGAGAAACTGCTGGGGGTGGAGTGTTGCCTTATCCCCTCCCCGCACGCTAGCACAGAAAGAATCCGACTCTCTTCCAGTTTGGCTGGTCTCCAATTTCCCAGACCCATCTGGGGCTGGTTATCCCACAGGCCAGTTGCTGCTGCTGGCGCAGGACTTGCAGCCATCTAGAAAGGCGCCCTCCTGGAGAAAACCATACTCAAGTCTGCATGAAGTGTCACCATCACTCCCTTCCTGGGGGTTGGCATCGCCTCTCCTTAGTCCCCTTTTCATATGCAAATTAACACACCAGGGAGGCTCTGTAGACCCCCTTGGTGAGTCACCACAGCAGTGCACAGAGGGATGGGGGCACAACCACCCCATTCCAAAGGCCCCCCCCAAGCCTCCAACTATGCAAATTCCCAGCACCAAATTCCCCTGGTGGGGATCACCAGGCAGCATCCTTACTTCTCCCCCTGTGTCCCCAAGCGCTCCCTGAGGATTGCCCAGGCCCAGAAGGCAGCACCCCCAACTCCCATCCTCCTTTCCAGGCTGCTCAGCCACTGTGAGCCTGTTTTCTGCAAAATGGGGCTATTGAGATTCCTGGATGGCGCAACACATAAGACTGTCGTTTCTGCAGATCAAAAGCAGGCGGAAAGTGGGTAATTTCGTAAGGTTCCATCAGACGTCTCCCTTCTGGTGGGTAAGACGAGGAGCAAATTGGGAAACAGAAGTCCCTGGCTCCATACATACATGCTTCATTGTCATTACTATTACTGATTGTAGGGGTTGGAGCTGGGGGGTGACACCTCAGCACCCCAAAGCTCAGTCCAGGGCAAGGGCAGCCCTGCCCCACCCCAGGGCTCTCCAAGCTCCACAGCCTGGTCCAGGGAGGTGCCAGGAGCCCCTCCTGGTCCCACCACACCCCTGGACCTGCCTGGACAATGCTTGCTGAGTCTTTGATTCTTACTTCCCTCTCCATCCCAAAGCCTTGATTCATTGTCTGCAGCCCGGAAGGTGAGATGGGGGCGTAATGCGGGACACAGTGAGTTGCAGACCTGGAGGCCAGGCTTCAGGAAACGTGACTCAGGGAAAGCCTGCTGGGCTCCTTGGCATGTTATCATCGAGGAATGATTAAATGGGGTGTCACGGGTGTGTGCCACGAGTGGTGGGGCGCCACTGTCTGACTCCTGACCTTGTTCTGACTCAGGACTGGCCTCTCTCCACCTCCCCCAGGACGAGGCTCCCTCTTTGCAGCACTGGGAGGCAGGTACTGCGCATTTCATTCATTGATTCGTTTCCCTCATTTGTCCGTTCATTGCATTAGGTCAATCAGGTGGCGCATTTGGGTGACTCATAAGCTGGTCCAGCCTTCATTCATTAGTAATAAACCCAGCCTCCCTCTGTAGCTCATCCTCTCTGCAGCTGCTCTGCCAAGTGCAGTTTCTTCTGCAATCCTCCCAGTGCCCAGGAGGGCAATCACCCCCATGTACAGAGGGGGAAACTGAGGCACAGGAAAACTCAGCCCCACCGTGTGGAGTCAGGATTTGAATCAGGCCTGCCACCCTCTCTAGATAAAATACCACTGCCCCTTCTCCAGCTGTGCCTCCCCTGCTGGGCTGGGGACCACTCCTCTGTGCTCCTGGAATAGCCCGAGGGCGCCCCAGTGCAACGCACGTGCTGCATGCTAAGGTAATTGGGACTGTCAGCCGTTAGCCTCGCCCCCACAGACCGTGATGTACGAGCGCAGCGACCTGGTGGACCACCTCACCCGACACAGGTGTCTGTCTTCACGCTCAGCTCTTAAAGAGTCGCCTCATGAAGACAATTGCCCCTTGAACTGACGCAACGCCCCCAAACCTGCATTCCATCCCCGGCACCGCTCCTCCACTTCTCAGAGAATTCCAGACACGTCCAGGTTGCCAGTGTCTGGCCACCGCACACAGGATTTCTGGTCCTCATCTCGTGGACCCCAGCGAAACACTCAGCCCTTCCCATGATTTCCTTAAAACAAACCCCACTCTCCCGAGAGGCATTTCAGAAGGGGGGTGTTTCCCAGGACTGGGGAGTGTAGATGGGGAGGAGGTTTGGGAGGCGCAGTGCCCAAGATGTCAGGCTGACATTGATGGCCGATTGCAGAGCAGCGGGACCTCCGGTATAGGCTACCCAGGTGAGGGCCCTTCTGCAAGGTGGGATTTCTCAGGTGGGTGTTAAGAAATCGTCAGTGGGGAGATTTGGTGGATGTGCCTGTGTGGACACCCCACGTGTGTCGGGACGGGAACGCTCCCTAAGGGCTATGTTGAGTTTGCTTTGGCTGCTGCTCCAAGGAGTTGGCCAGCTGGAGACCAGTTTTCATGCTTCGGCCTTGGCTTGAGGTTGCAGCAAGCTGGGTGAGGTCAGTCGGGACCCCAGACCCCGCCCCAGCACTCTCTCCCTGCCTCAGACTTTCAAGTTCTCAGCAGAGATTTCTTTCCCCTCCCTTGTCCAAGGCTGCATCCCTGGGTTGGTGGGCAGAGGGAAGCCCCCTTTCATGGAGGGGGCGGCCTTTCAGTGTCCTGACCTCGTGCTGGTTCTCTGATCCTGTCCATGTCTGGCCCAAGGCCACGTCCCCCGGCCCTACCTTAGGTCACGTCCACTTTGCCTTGACTTTCCTCTTCATTGCTAGCCCCTAGGATTTACTTTTCTTTCTTTTGAGCTTATCAATGTATATTTTTAAATTAGATCTGTATGGGTATTATATTTTATCCCCCAGCAGGGCTTCCTATGGCCCTGAGGATAACATGTGGGCTCCTTAAAACAGCCCTGCCAGCCCCACACATGACTTAATTTGGGCAATTCCAGGAAGAATTACTGTGTCCATGAATCAGATGAGGAAACTGAGGTGCAGAGAGGGGCAGAAGGAGACCTGCCTGCTGTGGAGGAGGAGGGTGACTGGGTATCTCTCAGGTGCCTGCCCAAGGCTGCCTGACCACTCCCTCCCTCCTGAGGAAGCAGACACGTGGCAGGACCCGCCTGGCCACTTGGCACCAGTGCCCGGCAGGTAAACACTGGGTGTGGCCCTTCTTCTAGGAGCAGGCTGACTGGAGGTTTCCTTCAAAGAAGTGGGCAAGGCCCTGCCCATCACGGCCACCCCAAGGCGGGGCCAGTGACTCTGCTACAGAGTCACTTCGTGTGCCAGGCCATGCTGGTGACAGCGCTGAGTATTCTGATTTTGCCGGTAAAGACATATGGTCAAGGGGTGAGAGCCTGGGCTCTAGATCAGAGGGGCAAGGTCCTGGCCCCCACTCTGCCCTGAGCAGCTCTGGGATCTCAGGCAGGTCACTCTCCCTTTGTGGTCCTCAGTTTGCTCATCTGTGCAATGGGGCTGATAATAGCACTCGGTCCATTGGGCATGGCTGGAGAGAGAGACCCTGTAGGTAATGTGCTTGGTGTATTCTCATGCCAACCTCCCCAGGCCTCAGTTTTCTCCTCTGTGAAATGGGGGAGTGGCAGGGTCTCCTCATCGGACAGGAGATTGAAAGGAGCTGATGAGTACAAAGTGCCTGGAGTGGGTCGGGCAGCGACGAGGGCTGTTGGTGCTGGGATTATGATTACGACCCCAATGTGCAAACAAGCAGCAACTTCATCCTTATGCTGATGGCAGAGAACCTTCTCGTCACTCTTATGGTTTAAATGCATTCTGTCTCAGGTTAACCCTTTTTATTCAGGACTCTTATTTTTCACTTCTTCCCAAATTCTGTCCCTTTTCCAGAGGGTAACACCCTGCTGGGAAAGAGGCCTTCTGCAACTCTGACGGTCCCTGGGTGTCACAGGCTGGCATCTGCCCAGCGGTGGCACTCATTCTGGGCAGTGGGCCGTCCAGGGCCCTCCGGGGTGTGGGAGACGTCGTCAGATGTCTGGCCTCCTCCCCGCAGGTCTCACGTCGGTGTGCTCTGTGGTCTTGCTTTGTCTGGTGAAATGTGAGCAGATGTGATGTCTCTGTCTCTCAGAGCTGGTGGGATCCTGCTGCTCTCCTCTGTTGACACGTGTGGCAGCTCCCTTGGCCTGGGACCTGAGTGACTGACAGGCAGAGCCCCTGCACCCAGTGCTCGACCCGTGGGGAGTGATAGCTAAACCTGGCTGTGCTCAGCCACTTGTTACTGCAGCATAACCTAGGTCACCCTGCCCAGGTATACACACAGAGACCCAGACCTCTGGCTGGATTCTGGAATTCTCAGGACCGGGACGTGTGATAACTTCTGGCTTTTCTTGGGTCCTTTTGCTGGCTGTGGTCACGGGGGTGGGGAGGACCCCTCCCTTAGCACGCATGTGTCTGATGGCCATGTCCACCTCCAGGCTGCCCCGTTGTTCCAGAGCAGGACTCCAGCTTCCTCTGCTGTCAGCGGTGTCCCTTCCAGCCTCCCTGGGTTTCCAGAGCTGCACGCCCATCGTCTCTTGCTGGGCTGAGCCAGGGCTCCTTTGTTCCACCTGTAACCATAAATCCGATCTCTTTTTCTATGAGTTCGTTTGTTTTAGATTCCACACATAAGTGAGATCATACAGTAATTTTCTTTCTGTCTGGCTTATTTCGCTTAGCATAATGCCTTCCCTGTTTCTCCATGTTGTCGCAAGTGGCAGGATTTTCTTCATTTTAAGGCTGGAATAATATTCCATTGTGTGTATACACCACGGCTCCTTTACCCATTTATCTGTTGAAGGACATTTAGCTTGTTTCCATGTCTTAGCCAGTGTAAATAATGCTGCAATGAATATGGGCGTGCTGATATCTCTTTGAGACAGTGATTTTATTTCCTTCAGATAAATACCCAGAAGTGGAATTCCTGGATTATAGTTCTATTTTTAGTTTTTTGAGGAACCTCCATACTGTTTTCCATAGTAGCTGCACCAATTTACATTCCCACCAACAGTGCACAAGGGTTCCCTTTTCTCCACAGTCTTGCCAGCACTTGTTGTCTCTTGTCTTTTTGATGACGACCATTCTAACAAGTGTGAGGTGACATCTCATTGTGGCTAACAATTTTATTTTAAACTATATACTTTGAAAAGTTCATTTTAAAAGGACATTTCACAATATTGCCGCAAGCGGAACACCAGTCTGGCTTGCCATGAATAGCAGGTAACTTTAACAAGTACCATGAAAATAAAATAAAACTGTCAGTTCGGGCTTCAGAGGTTGCCTGTTGAAGACTGCGGTAGGGTTTCTTTCTTTTGCAAAAAGGGGAGATCAGCAAATGTTTCAATCGCTGTTAAAGACATGCATTAATGGAGACTTTCTCTTTGCTTTCACCTGAAGGATTGAAGGGAATGAAAACCGGGAATTGCTTTCTCTCCTGTGATCTGAGGTTTCTGAGAACCTCCGTCCCCCTTCCCCAACCACCAGTGAGGCATCTCACTTGGGGGGACCCAGTGGAGCTGTGGAGAGCCACTGGGGGTTCTTAGGGGAGGTAGGGTGGTTTTAGAAGGTCCCTGGGAGCCGGGATGGAGGGGGCCGTGCTCTGCACATGATGACACTGTTCCCATCCTCAGAGGCTGTCCCCCTCTCATGGACCTCCACGGACACACTGTGGGAAGAGGACCTGGGTTTGAATTCTGCCCCTGTGACTGGAGCGAGTCTCTGCTCTTCCTCGCCTCAGCTGCCCCCTCCGGGAAAAAGGGCTGATCCTCCCGGACTCGGAAAGGGAAAGACTGTGGGAAAGACAGAGGGAAGTGAGAGCGCCGCTGATTGATCGGGGAGTGTCAGTGCACACACGAATGAGGTGTGGTTATCCCAGGCAGGGCCTGCGTGCAAAGCCTGCCCATGCCCTGGCTCTGACCCAGGCTTCCCCACGTGCCTGGGGACCGGCTGCAGGGGCCAGAGCAAGGCTGTCAGGTGGGAACAAATCTCCGTGCTGCCCCCCAGATCTGAGACCTTGGGCAAGTCTCGTAACCTGTCTGTGCCTTGGTTTCCTCATCTGGAAAATGGGGACATCACCGTACCCACCTCACAAGGTTTTGAGATGGATTGTGATGCTTTGTTTAGCCCAGGGCCTGATGCAGAGGTGGTGCTTAGCAAAGACTAGTGACAAGATGAGGACAAAGAGGATGGTGAAGACAGACGAAGGCGGTGACACCTGTTTGTGGAATAATGCAGGGCACGAACACGCAGACTCAGAAAGCGTTTCCACACACGTTTGTCTCACGATTACATCTCACAACTCAGAAGCCTCCAGGGCAGACGTGAATGGCCCCAGAGCCTGGAGCGTCCTACAGGCGCAGCCGGACCCTGTGCTGGGCTATTTACGGGGCTGCCTGTCAGCAAAGTACAACCCCCCCCCCCCCCCCCCGGCACTTGGGGAGGAAGGCGTCTGAGTCTCCATTTCCCAGGAAGGGAAGCTGAGGCTTAGAGATGGGAAGTCACTAGCTCTTGGTCACACCGAAAGTTGTTTGTGGAGCCAGGAATTGAACCCAGGTTCGTCTGGCCCCAAGGGCTCTGTGTGCATGTGTACATATGTGCATTGTGGGGGCATGTGTACGAATGCAGTGTGCACGTGTGCGCATGTGCGTGTGTATTTACATGTGTGTGTGTGCTCGTGTGTGTGTGTTGCATGTGCACATGTGTGTTGGAGCCCTCCAGGCAAAGCAACAGGACCTTGTCAGATTGGTGAGCTGGACTTTTGGGAACTGCCTCCTAACTAGCCTCTGGCCTCCACTCTTACCCTGATCTAGAATATTCTCCACGCAGCAGTTAAAACCTAGGCCATGACATGGCCTCCTCTTCTCACCGTTCTACCAGGGCTCCCAATGCCCCTTAGAGAAAAGTCCAAGTCTCGGGGTGGCCTCCCAGGAGCCCCAGGCTGTCCCATCATCTCTCTGCTCCTCTTGACTCTTACCTTCCCCAGCTGCTCTCTATACTGGCCCTCACAGTTCCTCCAACCTGCCCCAGGGCTTTTGCACCAGCTGTTCCCTCTGCCTGGGATACCCTTACCTCAGACATTCCTGAGGCTCCTTCCCTCACCTCCTTCAATCTTTGCTCAAATGTCTTTACTCAACACGACCTTCCCTGATCTCCTGTTTAAAACTGCAGCCCCTTTCTTCTCTCCCATTCTGGGATCTATTTGTATATTCTCATGCACACAGCACTTTCTAGTCGCTGCAGAATTTACTGTATTTCTTTATCGCCTCTCTGCCTGCTGGGAGGTTGGCTTCAGGGGGCACGGAGTTTGGTCTGACTGCTCACTGCTGCCTCCCCAGTGGCTGGTACATGGTCAGTGTTCAATGTCTGTTGAATACATGTTCAAATGATGAGGGAAGTGAAACCTTTTCTCCCCGCCCATGGGGGCCTCCTAGGGAGGGGCCGGAGGATGTTGTGTGTGGGGGGGTATCTTTGCAGTAACCTCTTCTCAGGGACAGATACCACCAACGCCAGGCAAAGGGTGCAATTCCCAAGGTGTTTTGGCAGCGGCTGCTCTAAAAGGGCTGTTTCCGCCAGGGCTGATTGGCAGGAAAGCTGGCGTCAATACAGTGTGGGAGAGATAAGCAGGTTCAAGAGAAGACACTGAGATAGGGCGAGTTCTAAGCAGTTCTTGCGAATTTGCTGGGCGGGTGAGGGGTGGGCAGGTACCCTGCCAGGGCAGCTGGAGCTGGCGAGGAGCCAGCTGGCGAGGAGCCGGCGTGGATGAATGGATACACAAAGCGCGGTCTAAGCCATACAATGGGGTGTTATGGAGTCTCACAAAAGAAAGGAATGGATTCTGATTCAGGCTACAATACGGATGAACCTTGAAAACGTCATGCTAAGTGAAATGGGCCCGTCACAAAGGTCAAATATTGCATGACTACACTTATAGGAAACTTAACAGTCGGACCCATAGAGACAGAAAGGTAAGTGGACGGGGGGCGTAAACGGGCAGTGACTGCTTCATGGGTGGATCCAGGATTTCCTTTGGGGCTGATAAAAATATTCTGAAACTGGATAGAGGGGACGGTCACATGACCTTGTGAATAAACCTAAAGCCACTGAACTGTTCACTTTAAAAACAATCACTTTTGTGTTATGTGAATTTTACCTCCATTAATAATAATATAAAAAGCTGAAGGAAGAACCGCCTCCTCTGATGTCCCCTCTGCAGTAGGTTTCAGGTCTCAAACTGTCACAGCAGCATCTCTGCTCTGGTACAAGGACACAGACGGAAATAACTGAGTCTCCGAGTGAGCTGCTGCTTCTCTCTGCTCAGCCCCTCTGATCCCACCACAGGGGGGGTCCTGGCTGAGTGTGAACAGGTCTCTAACGCTGGCCAGTCTTGTTTTGAAGAGACAGAGGGTGGGCCTTGGGGCCAGAGCCCATGGCAGGTAATGGGACGTGGTTACATTTTAATGACATGGATTTGCTTTTGCTATATTTACCTTTATGGTATCTTTAATTTCTGGCAAGTATAGTGGGTTGAAGGGTGACACCCTCTCCCTCCTTTAAAAAGACAGATCCATATCCTCACTCCCAGTACCTGGGCATGTGACTTTATTTGGAAAGAGGCTCTTGCAGATGTGAAGTTAAGGATCTCGAGATGAGACCATCCTGGGTGAGAGTGGGTCCTAAATCCAATGACTGATGTCCTTATAAGAGAAAGGAGATTTGACACAGAGGCACAGAGGGAAGAAGGTTGTGGGAAGACAGAGGCAGGGATTGGAGTGATGCGGTCACAAGCCAAGGAAGGCCGAGGACTGCCAGCAGCCCCAGACGCCAGGAGAGAGGCAGGGAACGGAGTCTCTCTCGGAGCCCCAGAGGGGACCGGGAACCAACCCACCTGACCCAGTGATCTCGGACCTCCGGCCTCCAGAACTGTGAGAGAAGACGTTTCCGCTGTTTAAGCCCCCACTTTGTGTTGATTTGGTACAGCAGTCCTAGGGAGCGCATACAGCAAGGGGTACCGGGTTTCTGTTTCCAGCATTAAAGTCTCCCTTCTAGTTATTTACTGTTATTATTTTTAAAGCCTCCCTTTTAAATACGGTCAACCCTTGAAGAACATGGGTTCAAACTGCACAGTCCACTTACATGCGAAGTTTTTGCAATAAATGCTATAAATGTATTTTGTCTTCCTTATGATTGTGTTGATAACATTTTCTTTTCTCTGGCTTACTTTCTTGTAAGAATACAGTATATAATACATACAACATACAAAATATATGTTACGGTAATTGTTATCAGTCAGACTTCTGGTAAACGGCATGCTGTTAGTAAAGTTTTGGGGGAGTCAAAAGTTATATTCAGATTTTCAACAGCAGGGGGGTCGGCGTTGTTCAAGGGTCAGCTGTGCACTGAATTTATAAGGTAAGTCAAGAGTCAAGGAAGTGACAGTTCAGGTGTTAAGTGTGCGTGTGTTCAGGTGGGCACATGCTACTGTCTGGAGTGGACTCAGGCTGAGCTGGGGGGCGTGTGGCCCAGGAGGAGGACGGCGGGGGCCGGAGCGGAGGTTCTGGGGTGGGGGGTGCCACAGGCACAGGCTGCGGGGCCCTGGGGCCTGTGGGCAGGGAGGCCACACAGTGCCCCATTCCATCCTCACACCGGAGTCAATTCCCAGGAAGGCCCATGTGTTCAGACCCACCTTCCTTTGGAGAAAGACACTTCAGATAGGGAGGGTTTTTCCCACCACCTTGAAGTACCCCGGGAGGCAGGACAGGAAGGGGAGGGGCTGGGAAGTGATCTTCCCGAACGCAGGACACAAGGTCACCTAAGGCCAGACACAGCTACATTCACGTGCCTTTCCACCTTTCAGGTGCCATCAGAGGACTCATGGACACGCCTGCTGGCACCTCCACCAGGGGAAACCCCCAGACTCTCACTAGCCACTGGCTGGACCCCTGGGAATACTGGGTCACTTCCAGCCAGAGGTAGGGTCCACATGCTCTGGGTGAGGTCTCTGCCTTAGAGACGACGAACTGCAGACGGAAGAGGCAAAGTGACTGGCCCAAGGCCACCAAACAGGTGGCCTTTCCCGGGTTTGAACCTGGGCTGGGAGTGGGGTGGGGAAGCTGCCACGGGGGTGTCAGGCCCAGAGCCCCCAGGTCCCCAGCTGAGGACTCTGCCCACGTGACTCCCTCCATCCCGACCACAGAGGCCGGCCTGGTCCTGTGTTCATTTTGCAGATGAGGAAACCCGAGCACAGAGAGGTGAGCTGGCCGTGGCCACACGGGCTCTGACTCCTGAACAGAAGCCAGCATTTCCCTAAGAGCCAGGGGGCAGAAGAGGAAAAGCCAGAATTCCCTGAGCAGCCATCCGTGCTCACATTGCGCAAAGGGCCTTCAGTCAGGCACCACCTGGGCGTCTCACTGACCAGGTCTGGGGAGACACACGGTTCGGGCTTGTGCACAAGTGTTCCAAATGATTCCGACACCCATTCAGCTGGGAGAACCTCAGCGTCAGTTCCTCCTTCCTGTAAACAGCCAGGGGCACCTGGCCCAGCAGCGCCGGGGGCAGCGTAAAGACACCAAGGCCTGGGTTTGCTGTCCAGGCACTTTGGGAGGGTTGCCGAGCCCCCGGGGCCTGTTCCCATTTGTATGAATGTCCTGCAGGGCAGCAGGAGAGCCCTTGGTGGCACCGGACCCCGCCCCTGGGTACCTGTCTCCCCACAGCTGCTGTCCCTGGTTCCACCACCCTGAGGCCTGTCTTCCACCTTCTCCCTGGTATTCTTCCAGCAAGTTCCTTTTTCTAAACTCATCATGATGCATGGCTGCCCACGTGCCCGCTGCTGTGGGTACGGGCGAGGCTGTAGCCAGCAGGCCGCGGTGCTGAGCGGGACCCGAACCTTTGCGGCTCTGGGCCTTGTGGGCTGACTTTGAAGGAACTGACCTTGGATAAACCCAGGCCAGGAGGGGAAGGGCCGGCCCCAGCATGAGCTCCCACCTTCCGGCAACAGCGCCTCAACCCTGGCATGAGGTGGGGACGGGGGAGGGTGCCCCATTCACTTTGGACTCAATTCGGGCTTTACCTCAGGTCCGGCTGACTCACGGCCAGGCTTGAGCTGGAGCATCAGGAGTTTCCGTCAGAACCTGTTTGCAGGGAGTTCCAGAGCTCGCTGGTGCATGTTGGTGTGTTCTGGAAGGGGCCTGCCCCGGCATGGACTTCACAGATGTCATCCTGGGTGGGGGGCCTGTCATGCAGGGAATCTGGTCCTGCTCCCCACACAAGAACGCAGGATGTGGTGAGGCCAAAAAGGACACCCACGGAGCCATGGATGGGGGAGTCATACCACTATATTCTCGCTGGCGGCTGGGTTGGAGACACAGGGAGCAAACAACTCACTAGTACCCCAAAAAGGGGTCTTCCTGCACCCCAGTCTCGCTAGCAGCTGTGCAAGACACAGGAAGTAGGATCCACACGATCCGAAATCCACTCTCCGGTTTTCTGCCTGCCAACCAACCAGCCAACCAAACAACCAACACAGCCACGGCAGTTACATCAGTGGCTAATTGGCTAACTGGTACCAGCTGACAGGCAACCAGTCACAGCTGACGGTCATCTACTACCCAGCCAGCAGAGAGCCTGGAAACTGCTCTCTGGGACTCTGTCCCCACAGAGTCCGTCCCGCTTCCCCAGCCCAGCAGCAGATCACAGTGATGACACAGACGCTCCCTGTGTCGTCCTGTGAGGTAGGGTTGCTAACGGCTCGCTGCACCTGGGTGACGGGGCGGCAGGGACACTTTCTGGTTGGAACCTGCTGCACCTGAGTTTCCCAGCCCTGGGTAGGAGAGGTTCCGTCTCCACATCAGGAGACAGCGAAGACCTGGCCAGGCTGGAAAAGTGGGGGGAAAGGGGGCGTGGCAAGGGGAGGGGTGGCTGCGGGAGGGGCTGCCCACCCCCCTGAGCAGCTGCAACAGGCTGAAAGGTTAGCTAGTAGCGAACCTTCCCTTTGCCTGTTCTGGCCTCCCCGCCACACCACCACCAACCAGCAGCCACATTCTGGTAACTCCTCCTTTTATTGCCAAGTTCCAATTTACAAGGAAATTCCAGTTTTCATTTCCACCCTGGTGTGCTGTACCCATGAAGCATGAGTCACATCAGCGGGAGAAGGTACTTCCCTGGAACGGTCCCTTGTCCCAGAAGCATGAGGTTTCCCAACCCTGCTCCTCCTTGGGACAAGAATTATTTACATATTTCCAGCTGAGAGGAACATGAGAAATCCTTACAGTCTATACCGTGTCAACATGACTACATGACATAGTTCTTATTTATTGCGTCTAGAAAAGATGAGAATCGTTCACCACGTGCCTTTCTTTGTTTGGAGACCTTGGAGACATCCCGTGTATGTCTGTCAAGGGGTGTGTTTCTTCACTCACCCCTTCCCTTGTTAATGCCAGTGTGTGGGTAGGGAAGCTGCCTTCTGCAGAGTGGTGAGCAGTACAGGCTTGGTGGGGGGCAGGGGTGCGGAGAAGGCCTGCTGGTAGTGGGGGGATCCTCCTGCCCACCCCTCTCTGGGAGGGGGGCATCTGCCATGGCTCTGGGGTTGGTCCCCCAACTCCTCTCTGGGGTGCTCCTGAGCTCGCTGTCTGACCTTTGGGGAGAGGCTCCCTCACTCGCTCAAGCCCTCAAACAGGAAAGGGCACACACTTCTCCACAGCAACTTTCAAAGCTGAGGTTTAGGGGTTCATGTGGACAGCCCTGCCCCCGACTTGGAAACCCAAGGGGCCCAATGTGGACTCGGGAAGGCTGGCATCGGCCCCAGCCCCTGCCTCTGCAGGGATGGGACGACGGGGGCTGGATGGGCTGGTTGACGTAGACCCCAGGGATCTAAGTCTAGGACCTGCGGGTCAGCGGCTACTGGCCCTGCTCTAGGCTCGCCAAGAATCCTGGTCTCTCTCTGCCCAAGCCCAGAGGCCCAGCGTGCTCCATCTGGACTGGCCAGCCTGGCAGTGCCCCCGCCGTTAGGTTCGCAGGGTGCTCCTGAACACACAGCTGTGCCCACTGCTGCCAAGATAGCCAAGACCTGCTGAGGTGGGACCTTCATCAGAGCCAAGATCTGCCTCTCCTGGACCCCAGACCTCCCAGCACGAGGACGCATGCCCTTCTCCTCAGCAGCAAGTGGGGACCAACCCCCTCCCCCTGGAAGAGGCCTGCCCTGGGCCAGGGGCATGGGGCAGAAGCTTGGCCCAATCTGCACCTTTCATTGGGCAGTCGCAGAGGCTGGGCTGTGTTTGCCCCCCTGGCCTGGGCAGTGCTACTGCAGGTCCCCTGGGCGTGCTGTCCCCCTGCCCAAGAGCTTTCTCCTTCAGTGCTTGGCAGACGTGAAGCCACTTGGAGCCACCGGATTTTGGACCGCAGGCTAGTGATGCCAGTGGAGGGCCTGGGTCCACCTGCATGGGCTTGTTCCTCAAAATGCCAGTGGCCTGGGAAGTCACCCATCTTCTTATTTCTGCTGCCCCCGAGTCATCTGAAAACCAGAAGTGCATGGCCCTGGGCTGTCCTGCTCATACGGCCAAGCAGAAGGAGATCAAGCAGGACATGTGGCCGGCTGCTGGAGGGTCCCTTAGGGCACCCTCTTTCTCCCTATGGACGGTCCGTCCCCTTCTCCCATCCCACCTGGCTCTGCTGATGGTTGTGGCTTGTCCTTTTCACTGGGGCCCCTGAAGTACGGCCTACATGGCCTCCTTTCTGAGCTGGGTCTTTTCTTTATTGCAGCTGGGTGGGCACGGCTACCTAAAGGGCTTCTGATGACTAGACCTACCCCACGGGCACCACCCCCTCCTCCTTGGGACCACCGTTTCCTTCAGGCGGTTGAAATCTGGCCTTGCAGGCCATCCTGACAGCTGGACTGAGGGAGGCAGTGAGGATCAGGTCCTCTAACAGGTGGATGAAGAACACGTGGAGGGTCTCCTCAGGCCACCCAGGAATTGGGCCTGGCCGACACTGTCCCCGTGAGCGCTGACACATGGAGGAAAGTTGTGGAAGGTCTTAGCACTGACCGGAGGGGAGGGAATGTCGCTTGGCTGTGCCTGGTACAAAGGGACACCTCAGCTGCTTTACTGGACAGGGTGGAGAGCTGATGCCCACAATCCCAGCCCAAAGGGACAAGGGACTGGAGGGTGGTTCATTTTCAAAACAAGCTTGTGTCTTTGTAGCAGCAGCTGCGAGGAAGAGCGACAAACCCCGAGCTCCAAGGATGACTCCGGGAGCTCGGATGTCATTCCCTTGCAGCTGGTCAGGAGCTGGCGTGTCCTACATGGAAGTACAAGCAAACTGTCCTGTTCGGTTTCAGTCCAGAGAGATGAGGAATGGGTCCTGAGCCAGGAGCTGGCCGCACTGTCCCCTCTCAGGTGATGCCAGGCCCTTTGGCTGCCTCGCAGAAACTTTCGGCCCTCTCCACTCTGTGTGTACCTGAGAATACATGGTATTCTGTTTTAAAAAATACTCTAAACTTTCCCAGAAGGTGCTTTGTCATCCCACAGGCTTGCAGAGTTAGTAATAAAGAAATAATCACTTAAGAAAACAGAGAAAGCCAGGTTGAGAACTCTAAACCAAAACATGGGAAGTTCAAGGGAAAACGAAAATGAAACAGTAATCTTACACTTTTTTCATGACATCAAACTTTAGCACTAAGGATTTTTTTGGACTTTTTCTTTTTTTTAAATAGATGCTTTTAAAATAAATGCTTTTCACTTGCTGCCAAAAGCGGAAATAAATACCCAAAGGAGATGTTTATCGAAGTTTGCTTTTCTACAAATGTCGACCTGCAGTGACCTTGTCCGCTTCTTCTGGGCACACTGGGGAAGGTGGCGGAGGAGCTGCGAGCCTGGGGAGGGCTGGCTGATGAGAGCAGGGGTGCCGGTGGGTCCTGCCACCCCAGGGCTGCCGGGCTCCGAGACCAGGAGCCCAGCCTTCTCCCCAAGCTGGTACCTTGGTCATCTGGCTTTGCTGGGCTGTCTCCACCAGTCCCAGCCCGCCCTCAGAGAAGTGCAAAGTGAAAGGAGAATTCAGAGGAGCCAAGGAGCGCAGGGGTGGGTGGTGGAGATGGTCACTGGGGGCCTTGGAGAGCTGCGGATGCTCGCCATGTGTCTTGTGAGTTGGTGGCACCGGGCCCCTACTGGCAGGGCCACACACACAAAGGGAGGCTGCTGGGCAACAGCTCAGGGCTCGGTGGGGCCCACTGGCCCCGAGGGAGCAGCCTCCTCATCTGGGGTCACTGTGCCCTCTGCAGCGGGTGCGGGTGGCGGGGGCATGCCCGTGGGGGGCAGCAGGGTATGCAGGCTGTGGGGGTCAACGGGGGGCACGAGGGTCAGCGACTCGACGCTCAGCGTGTCGGCAGTGTCCTCACACAGCAGAGAGATGCTGGGCTGCTGGGCGGGGATGAGGCTGGGGGACAGGCTGACTGTCTCCATGTCCCCGCTCCTGGCCGGGCTCTTGCTGGGCCTGGCGTCCGCGTCCGTTTCGTTGACGATCACCAACTGGTCGGGAATGTTAGGCTGAGGCTGATCCATAGTCATGGGGTCATCTGGGTGGGGAGGGGGAGACAAAGGGACACTTAGCTTTGAGACGCTCTGCTCCCGCTGGGACCCTCTGCTCCCATCCTGAACAAAGGCCCAGGGAAATCTGGGTGGGAGATGGTAGTTTTGAGGGGACAGCTTGTTCCACTTCTTCCTTCTGGGGACACAGAAGCTGACAAATCCAGTCTGACCCAGGCCTGGGGAAAAGTCTGCGGGGCCCAGGGTTAGCCTCACTTGTGATGCAAGGGAAAAATGAGGGGTGTGTGCAGAATCAATGAGTGGATTATGGGTGCTGGGAAATGGCCCAGGAGGGCTGTGCGTATGAACGCGTCCTCCAACACCTGCCTCATGATAAACATGTTTAGGGAGCAAATGGGCTTGGCTGTGCTTATCACATCACGCCATTTTCAGAGTCTAATTTGGTCACATTTACTCAAGAGGGAACTTACTGCAATAGGGACAAAAAAAAAAAAAAAAGGGAATTCTATAGAACTTTGCAACTTGCAAAACCAAAGCCAAACCTCGGGCTGTGGTTAGTCTCCCGCTCCTTCCCTACGTGCTGAGTCAGCACTCAGAGGCACTGTGATGGCCGGGGCCTTTCCTGTCTCCCAGAGAGAGAAAGCAGGAAGGCAGGGGAGGCTCCGTCCCATACGGCCATTCTCAGATTGGCTGTTTCTTTTTTGGTGCTTTTCAAAATTCTTGATCAGATGACAGACAGATGGCCTAATTTGCTTTCCAGAGATGGGTCTGCCTGGACAGCAACACCAGCTGTGACTTGAGTGCACTGTGGAAAACATCTTCTAGGATGTCACAGGCCAATAATTTGAAGCCATTGATAAGAAGGCTGTGGGCACCTCGCTTGGGGAGCAAACTCTTATTCGTACAGATCGTGGGGTGGACAAGCCATGGGCAGGAGGTGCCGATGACACTGTGTTGAGCCACAAGTCTGAGGCCCTCTGGGTCCTGGGCGTGGTGGTCGCCTTTCTTTTGTGCAATGTGATTCCAGGTAGTGGGGTTTTCTTCTTCTTATAAGCCAAAACAAAACAGAAGTGCAAACTGAACACAGAGCGAAAGAATGGACAAACCAAGAGCAAAATAAAACCAAAGGGCACACAGAATGGGATGGAGGAGGAGGGGATGAGGACCCCCGCTGTGGAGGGAAAGCACAAGCCCCAGGTTGTCCCCCAAAGCACACGTCGGCCATTCTTCCCACAAGACTCTCAGGCAAGATGAGCTTTACAGCGTCCCCGTTAATGTCTTCATACGGGCTTTTTTAAAAAGAGAGAGAGAGAGAGAGAGAGAGAGAGAAATAAGGCCAGAGACAACCACCGCACGGGGCTTTGGGTACTGTGTCCTCGCCCTGAGTGGGTGGCAGTGGGGCACCCGTGAGCCCTAGCGGAAAAAGTGATTTGAACGGGGTGTGATCTGAGCCCAGAATGCTGAGTAAACACTCCACGAGCATTCTGGTTTCTCTTTCGTGGGACTTTGCTCCATTCAGTAAGGACACCTGTGGTGAGGGGCTGGTTTCCATGCCCAGGGTCAGAACCCAGCACAAAACACCCATCGTTCCTCACAACGTGTGTGTCTCTCTGCGACGGGGGCGCACCTGCTCCGGTGGCCTCCACCTCACTTCACCTGAGCGTGTCTGTGAACTCCTGTACACTTGGATCCACACGTAAGCTGAGCTGCTGATGGGGCAGTTTAGAAATGACTAATTCTCCAAATGGCACTTTTGTGCCATCTGGAGACAGAGCTGCAAAGCATTTCCTTCATGTTTTTCTCAAAACTTCTGTGTAAGAGTTCCCTTTTTGCTCAAGTCTGCATTTGCATGCAGATATTCAAAAAAGCTGGCAGACTGTTTCCCTAATTCCTAACAGGGTTTTCGGTGATGAGAATAATCAAGGAAGTGGGAAAGTTGCCAACAAATGTATTAAAAAACAAACAAATCAACAAACAAGACCAAACACACAAAACTGGTTTCTTCTGTAGGAAAAGAACCAACAATTTTATTAAAAGGGTCCTTTCCGCCCTCCCCCATAAAAACAGCTTTTATTTTTTTAATAAGAAAAAATATCCTTCTCTTATCCATCACCTCCAACACTGCCTTACTTTTATTTATTTTTACTTCATTATTATTTCTTAAACTAAGAACTGTTTCCTGAATGCGCTCTTCGCATTTATCCATTCAAGGGGGGAAAAAACCCCAAAAACTTTGCCAGGTTTACACCAGGGGAAAATTACCCAGTGAGGACACGTTTTCTGGTCAAGTGCTGAGCTGCAAAGGTTACTGCAGCTGGCGATTTTGAGGTCTCAGGCCACAAGCTGGGGCTCAGCCCAGGAAATGAGGGATTCGGAGAACATTCTAGCTCCCTGGCCAGGGGCCGAGGAGACGACTGGAGGCGGAGAGGGAAATCCTGGACATACAGGTTTCCATGAGCCATGCTGGCTTCCCCGTGGCTCTGCCCCCAGTTGACCACCCCGTCCCCGCCAGCACCCTCAGAAGCTGATCTTTTGCTTTGGGGCAGGGGCTCAGCTGACCCTTGTCGAGTGAGTGACAAGTTTTGAGTAAAAATCTGGGTTTGATGTGCTCAGCCTGGAAAATGTGGGCCTGAGTGATATGGGGAAGAAAAGAACAGCACAGCAAGTCGGCGGGCAAAGCTCAGAGAAAACAGCTTTTAAATGCAAAAGATGGCAGAAGGCTCCTGACTGGCAAGCACAGCTGCCCAGTGGGAGGGCACGCGTGGGAAACCCTGAAAGCAACGGGCCCTCCGAAGCGTGCCACCGCGGGTCAGTGGCCCCCAGACCTGCTTCGCTGCTACTTGGGGCACTACATGTAAGAAGGGGGACGACAGAGTCACACCCATTGGTGCATTTGTAAGTGAAGTTACTTTTGGCCTCTGGCTGGAACGTGACTGAATCTACTTAGCTTTGAGCAAGGCCAGGGAAAAAAAGGAAAAGGGAGAAAAAAAAGAAAGAGCTGACTTCTGGGTTGCTTTTTGCAAATTCTACCACCTAATCATTGTGGCCCAAACTGGGGGGACCCTATGAGGGCTCGGCTGGAAAACCCGCCTCTAGCTCAGGGCCTGTGCTGAGCCTGACGCTGGCCTGCCTGCTATTTCATGGAGAATGACAGCGTTTCCAGGCTGCCTGGGTCCAGGCTTGGAAGAATGGACACAAGGGTCAAGGGTCTGGGGATTTGGTCCTCAGATGAGGTGAGGCCACAAGGGGAATGGGAGAGCCGGCCCGGGGGGAGCTGAGGACATGCCCACTTCGAGGATGGCTCCTGGGTCACAGCCTGGTGTCCTCAGAGGCCCGGCTTGCCGTGCAGAGCTTGCTGACTGTGGAAATGCAGCGTGGCGAGGGGGCAGCGAGGGCCCGCAGCGGCTAACGGAGGAGACCTGCCTGCATTGACTGTGCCAGAGTTGCCGTGACAGCTGCCGTTCGAAGCACTAAACCCAGTGGCCGCCGTGACTGTCGGCCTCCGACAGGCTGAACACTCGCCGGCGTCCTTTCCTGCCACTCCTGACTAGAGGGAAACACAGCGACAGATCATAGAAAGCCTTTAACAACAGGACAGAGAAAGGTGACACGGAACAGGGGCACAGAGCAGAGACGGACACTAAGCATCGATGAGAGTATGAGGGGAGCGGGGGCAGTGCCCCAGCAGGTGCTGTGACAGCTGGGGCGTGGGGTGCAGCCCCCCATGCAGGTAAGACACCCCCCCAACACCCTCCCACACCCCCACCTCAGGACGAAGTGGTGTCGGGACAGCTAAGAACCCAACCATTCGCTCATGGGACTCAGTCGGGTAAAGACAGTGAAGGTTCGGTCCTGCTGGAAAGGAGAGAGCTGGGGTCAGCAGCCACCTCTGGTCTCGGTGAGAAACCTCAGGGGCCAGAAGAACAAAACTGCCCATCAGTTTTCGATGCGAACCAGCAGTTAAGATGCAAACCTGGCATATCTGGGGAAGTGTGAGGAGGGAAGGCTTGTGTGGTTGGGGAGCAGAGCCAAACCAGCCAGTGAAACGAGCAGGTTTCTGACCTAGCTGATGTGGCTGACGGTTCTTGGTGTCATGGCGCTGAAACCAACAGCACAGGACTGAATTCTGGGAAAGCCTCGAATGGGTTAGGGGCCCCGAGACCCCATCCCCAGCCACGAGGTGACAGTCTCCAGGTGATACTCTGCTGACCTGAACCTCTGAAAACCAAGACTGAACCACGGAAGGAAGATCGGAGACCAAGTGCCAAGCGGCCAGGGGGTGGGGTCTTATCGGCTGAAACAAAAATGTTAGGAGCATCTCCCTGGGAAGGAAGAAACCATCACTTCTGAGACAAATTGGGGATTACGGCAAAGCTTAAAATTAAGGCCACATAGCACAACAAGGTGAAAGTACCTAGTGCCACTGAACTATGAACTTAATGTTAAAATGATACATTTTATGTTATGTATATTTCACCCCAATTGAAAACAATTCATGCCACGGAGAAAACTGGGAAGAAAAGAGAACACAGCTTACTCGAGTTTCTGTCCTTAGAAGTCCTGCCTGACTGGTAACCGAGTTCAGTGACATGCGGTCAGTCTTAGGCTGTCTGGCTCTCGGTTGGCCCATGTGGGACTGTGTCCTGGGGTTAAGCTTGTGTGTTCAAACAACTGGCTCGAGAGCAGGTGAGGATGGGAGGGAGGGCTGGCAGGGCAGGACCCAGTCCCCGTCAGGCTCCCAGCACTGGGCCACCAGGAGCCAAACTCGTTCCTTCTGTAAACTCTGGGGAAGAGTCAGTGGCCACATCTCATAATTCTCTGGGCCTTAACAACGGACATTGGAAAGCGCAGGCTGGCCTGCACTCGGACTTCGTTTTTTAACACACGATTTTTCTTC
The DNA here is from genome assembly GCF_004115265.2 of Rhinolophus ferrumequinum. Classification (NCBI taxonomy): domain Eukaryota; kingdom Metazoa; phylum Chordata; class Mammalia; order Chiroptera; family Rhinolophidae; genus Rhinolophus; species Rhinolophus ferrumequinum. The sequence continues at coordinate 10,704,421 of NW_022680357.1, read as the reverse complement.
CTCCTCAGGGTAACTCACCCAGAACGCGTGTGACGTGCAACAGATCTGGAGACGGGAGGCGCAAGTGGCCGGTGAAGGAGCCTGGTGTGGGTCACAGAGCTGCTGTCTGAGGAGACGGTTTGCTTATCAGAATCGCCACGCACAGCGTGTGTGTGAGGGCGTGTGTGTGCACTTGTGTGTGTGAGTGTGCACGTGTGAGTGATTGTGTGCGGGAGCGTATGTGAGTGTGCATTTGTGTGTATATCCATCATGAGATGTGTGCACAGGCGTAACTCAGCAAATATTTCTAACATATTCCTACGGGTCCTACATCTGGTTCCAAAATTGGGTCTATTTTCTCTTTCCCGCCATATGTTCTCCCAATTTCAGCTTCTCAAAACCATAAAGTGTTTAAGGAAAAAAAAACAGCTGACGCCAACCCTGTAATTTTCTCACTGGGGAACAAGCTGAGGCTTCTCGGGCCAGCTCTGCTGGTGAGTGGGCGGCAAGACGCCGGGTTCCTGATGCCTCCCGGGGCAGGGTGCCCAGCTCTCCCCGGAAGGCCACGACCGGCTCAGAGCACGCTCTTTAAAGGACAGTGGGGACAGGTCAATTCATGCATCGAGTGTTAAAACCAGATGGTAAAGTCCCCTTGGCACACCGTTAACAGGTAACTAATTGGCGATGAAAATAAAATCCCTCATTCCCGACTCTTTCTGGCTGCCTCCTTTGTTCACCAGGGAATTCAGTTTTGACCTTTCCTTCTGTCTGGGGGAGCGGGGGGGGGGCAGTACCTGCTAACAAGCCCCTCACAAGTGTCTACAACCTGCTCTGGTGTACGGAGGAGACTCAGAAGCAGGTGTTCCCAGCAGAGGGCTCTCTGGGGGCCCCTCTGGCGGGGTTCCTTCCCCCTGCCGTGAGGGGCCTGCAGCCACTGCTGGGTCATAGGCCTCGGCCCTGATGGGCACACATCTTTCTCAAACACAGATCGCCCCTGGTCTGTCTTTTAGGGAAGAATTTACAGGTCAACCCCGGGGAGATGGGAAAAAGGAATCAGCCTGTCTCCTGCCAGGTTCCAGGCTCTTCTTGTGTGTGAGACCCAGAGGCTACCTTCCTCATGGAGCCCTGACCTAGTGCAGCCCTCATCCTTCGGCTTCAATCCCCAGGGACACCTCCTCTGGAGCCGTCCGGCCCCTCCTGCAGCTGCTCAGTGCTGTCGGAGACCCCTGCACGTTTCCTTTGTCAGAGTTTATGACTGGACACTTATCCGTGTGGTTGACAGGCTTTGCTTCCCTGTATCCCCCGTGCCTGCATACAGTTGACAAAATCCTGTGTGTTCAGAAAAAGTTAGTACAGTGGCAGAGAGGTACCAAGGCCGAGGCACAAAAGATGAAGGGAGACAAGCCACTGAAAGGACGAGGGGCCGGTTGGTGGGGGGACCCGACTGAGGTCAGGTCTCACATCCACCAAACCCCAGTCGCTCAGACTGAACGCCCCATGGGGAGCTGAGAAAATCTGCATTTGGGATAAACACGGGCCTCTTTCAAACCCAGGCAGGAAATGGAAGGTCCCCTGTGCTGGACAGAGGGTGGAGGTGCAAACACAATGGGGCATCAGAACGGTTTCATGCCCTCCTTTGGGGATGGGCTCCTTTGGGCTGACAGAGATGTGGTCATCTGGGGTCTACTGTGCTGCTGCTTTGGGGGACCACCAGGCTTTCCCGCACAGGGGCTGCACAGTCAGCAGGCCTCTGTGGGTGGGCTGTGGCTTTTTGTTTGGGCTCTGGAGCAAATGTGCACATTGGAAGGAGACAGGTGTGCACCTCATAGGCTGCCCCCAGCTGGGATCCAAACCCGGGGTCCAGGTCTCTGGGACACCCCTTGGAGGTACTGAGACCAACAGAGGGACCCCATCGATACTCCGCTGGGTTGTTTCAGAAGGTGGAGCTGCCAAGGCTTGGGTTCACAGCTGGCTCCTCCGCTGCTGGCAGCATTACCTGGCCAAGCTGCACCCCCGTGTTTTCAATTGTACAGTGGGGTTCAGCGCGGGGTGTCTGTGAAGCACTTCCGAGCACAGTGTCTGCCACGGGGGCTCAGGTTTGGGAGGAGCGTCTCCTGGGACGCCACAGTGTGCAGTGGGTGCCCATGCTGTGTGTCCACCGCTCAGAGAGTGTGAGGGCCACCCCTGGCTTTACAGACGTCCTTGTACCACTCCAGGCTTCAAAACCACGGAGCAGACGCAGAAAACGGGGCCCGTCTCCTCCCCCGTGGATGGCAGCTCTCGTGTGCTTTCCCAACCCAACACCTGACCGGGCAGTGTGGCTTCAAGAGCAAAGAAGCCACTGGAGTTTGCTAATTGTGGCTGCAGAGGGCCTGGCAGCTGCTCTCCACACTGGGGGCTTCCTGGACTCGGAGGCTCTGGAAACACAGGGGTAGGAACGCTTCTGACTCAGCACTGTGCCCTCAAAAACCGCGTTGAGGACAAGTGGCCCCTTGGCTGGGCTGCGAGGAGAGGCCCTGTACCCCCCGCCCCACTCCGGCCTGGCCGGCCCTCCAAGGATGTCGCCTCTGGCAGACTGTGGCCAGGCCCTGAGGGTGGAGAGTCTGCTGCGCAGGCAGCACAGGGCCAGCCTGTCCAAATCAGACGCCTGAACCCTCAGCCACCACTCCAGGCCGAGGGCAAGCCAGGAAGCTGGCTGAAGGGCACCCGTCCCAGTAAAGCCTGTCTCCCTTCTTCCATCCTTGGCTTCCCATCCAGCATGGCTCAGGGAGATGCCAGGCACAGGTTACAGCCATCTGGTAGACCTGCTCCTACAGGGAACGTGGAAACCCCATGTGCTGTCCTCTGGAGGGGCCCGGGACGTTGAGGGGTGGCCTGGAAGTTTGGCATCGAGAGGCAAGTCAATGGTGGTCTTCCCGAGACCTGCCCCCCGTTCATGGGCTTGGGGACAGAGCTGGCTCCTGTGGCCAGGCACCTGTGACGGGAGGAGCTCATGCCCTGTGCTGCTCTCTCCTAGGGAACAACAGCTGGGTCCTTGGTTAAGAGCCCTCATCAGGAGGTGAGTTATTTCAGCGTCTGCAGAGATTCGGGCAGGCAGGCGGGGCCTCAGGCTTTTACTGTCCGGCAGCGTGAAAAATGGGGACTCACCCGCTGGCCTCTGCAGGCCTGCTGGGGACAGACCGAATGGGCGCAGGCACCTAGGAGGGCCTGACCGTCACTTATCGACCGGAACTGCCTGGCTACCCGACAGCCAGGCTAACAGCCCCTGGGTTTCTGAGACAAGAAGACATGTCATCAGCACCGTGTGCCAGGGATGGTGGGGGTGGGGAACATATGCCTCTTTGCTGGTTTCAGTTTTAGGCAAAGAAGTGTGTGGCTCATTTGTTCGCTTAGCTCTTGGCGGTGCCTCCTTAGAAATGAAAGGCGCACATAGCTACACCAGGAAAAGACCTTTCCTCCGAAATGCAACTGTCAGTATACGGGGTGCACACAACACAGACACAGCAATGTGCATACATGAGCACACAAACACGCAACCCTGCACTTTGGTCCCCAGAGCCAGCATGAGACCAGGCGGAGGGCTGTGCTTCGCTTCTGGAGGAAGCTCTGTCTGAATTTCCCAGCTACAAGCCTGGAAACAGCAGTGGCAAGTCTTTGGATGTGCAGCCAGCCTTAAATCGGGCTCAGAAATAGCTCAGAAAGGGTGGTCATCTTCCCCCTCTGGGGCAGGGAGAGGAGCAGGTGCTGAGTGGACGAGGGTCTGAGTGAGGTGGCTTCAGGGTGACGTTGCTGCTTGGGCCTCGTGAATGGATGTTTGTGGGAGGGGGAGGAGGTGCAGGCAGGCTGAGGCGCCCTGAGCCACAGCCAGAGGACAGGCGGGCTTAGCCCTTTGCTAGGGACTGCATAAGCGGAAAGCTCCAGTGAGGTGTGAGCACCCAGGAGAGCTCTGCCTCTGGAGCTGAGGGGAAGTGGCCAGGCGCCCTCAATTTCCCTGGCACCGTGGGAGCTTGTGCCCCCGCGTGATGCTTTTGTTATGACCCGTTGATCCACAGCTTAACAAGTTTGGTCAGGTCCCCCGAAATATAATGGGTGAGGGCTCTGATGGGACTTTGCAGGAACAGCGAACAACACTGAGAGTCCCCAACTGGGGGTGCAGACCACAGTCCCTGGGGCCCTGCAGACCCCTGGGGTCAGGCAGCTGGGGTGTGAAGTATCACACACTCTCAAGGCCACTGCTGTCCCTGCTCGGGCCCTGCTCCTCTGGCTGCGTTTCAGGGCTATGTTGTTCAGGAAACAAGCCTGGTGTTGTTACTCCTGGGATCGTACACAGCGTGAGGGGCTCACGTGTGAGGGGCTCATGGCAGCTGAGAACATGGGGTGAAGGGGGACACCCACTTACACGTCCCATTCCAGGCTCCCTGCTCGCGAGCTCTCTCTGTGCCACGTCTGCACTTGCGTAAGTTACAGGAGGGTAAGCTACGACTCTAGCACATCCTGACACCTCAAAAGGCCAGCAAGGTGCGGCCACGGTCACAGGCGACTGGATTGCACCAAACATTTAAAGAGGAAACTGGTAAGTTACGGAGGGAAAAAAAATTAGCAGTGATAAGATTCTTTTCCAGGCTTCAAACCATCGTGTCTGGGAGACCCCTCCTTGTGACATCTAAGACTTTGGAGGTGATAAGGGGATAGATTCAAGCTCGGCCTGCCTGCTGTCCATCCCCATCAGCTCTGCAGTCAGGGAAGGCCTTTCAGTGGACCAGCCTGCAGAAGGAATGATTTCTACCCTGCAGGGCCTACACCAGCCGGCCCGTGCGCCGCATCATGGTAGACTGAACGGGGAACGCTGAGTGGCAGTGTCCCCAGACATGGCAGCGAGGAGAAGCTGGGTATCAGCGGTCTCGGCATCAAGGGATTACAGGGTTCCCCAAAGTCCCTCCCGCACTGTATCACGTGGCTAATACCTGACGGGCTCTGGGCAACAGACGGGGTAGACGATGAGCTGGCGCCTCCTGAGTCGCAGTGGCTGCTGCTCCCGCTGCCGCTGGGGCTCCCACTGGCAGACGGTGACGGCGAGGACACGGATGGTGAGCTGTGCTGGTTTATGCACTGGGCCACGGCAAAGCCTGCAAGACAAGGTGTGACCTGACGAGAGGGAAGCAACTAGCCAGCCTGGCAGGACAGTGCCACTGCCCAGCTGTGTGGGAGTCCCTATCGGGCGCCCCCCACTTCAGAGGTGGGGTTGGGGCCTTAGTGTAAATGCCCCGCTAACCCACCTACACCCAGATCCTTGAAAGTCTGGGTCAGCTCCCCGGAAGGAGCTGACCTCACCAGTCACGGGACTGACCCAGACACACTTCAAAGCTGTTTCAAGGAAAAGGGGGCGCCAGCCATCAAGCCGAGGGCAGGACTGTGAGCTGTAAATCTGAGTGTCGGATGCTGGCTCAGCATCATGCTGGCTGTGCCCTCGAAGGGGACAGGGACACTCGGCCACAGGGCTTCAGAGGTGTCCTGGCAAAGTTCACACAGAAACGTGGGACACCCTAACGGCAAAATCATGGGGCCTTTGCTGACGTGCCCAAATTCTGGCAAAGGCGGGGCACCAGACACGGGGCAGGAGCGGGGAGCCCCTGAGACTCCCTCTGCCAGAGAATAATGCGCTCCGCCCTGGTAGGTCTGGCGAGTTTGGTGTGGGAAGGAGGAAAGCTCTGGTGAAACGCTACCAACTCCAGTCATGCACTGCACAACGGCATTTCGGTCAGCGATGGCCACCCCATAAGATTAATAAACCACTCTGTTACATTGTTACTTTAGACTATAGTCTTTCTACTTATAAAAAAACAGTTTGCTGTAAAACAGTACGCCAGGCGTGTTACACACGCCTCGTGCTTACCATGTCTCCTGATCTATCGTCTCTTGTGCTTGACTTAATCTCGTGCTGTACAGGCTGGTAGCCCAGGAGCAAGAGGCCACGTCATACAGCCTAGGTGGATAGCAGGCGACACCATCTAGGTGTGTGTCACTCTACGATTCTTGCATAGTGATAAAATCGCCTAACGACGCACTGACCAGAGCGTATCCCCGACGTTAAGCGGAGCGTAACTGTATAGGGTTTCCCGTGGCCCTCAGAGCCACTCTGGGCCGGGAGGTGGGGCGACACATTCCGGGGGTCTACGGCTTCCCAGCATGGGGTGGAGGACCAGCTCCACGTTGTGGAGATGGAGACCTGGGCAAACCCTGCTTCACCACGGAGAAGCACCAGAACACATGTCCAGAGTTGTTTCCCAGCTGCTCCCTGGGGTGTCATCTCCACCGTGGTGCGGACACAGCGACCCAGTGCTCATCAGCCACCTGCACAGGCCTGGGCACGCGGTGACAACGCGGTGACAGCAGTGTGCTGCTCTATGACGAAAGGAGGCTCTCCTGCACGAGCCCGCCTTCCTCAGTGGGGAGGTGCTTTCCACAGACCGTGACGTCTGCGCTTTTTACAGTCTGCTTTTCTCAAGTTTGGGCCACAGCTTCTGATTTTATTCACTAAATACACGAAAGCTCTCATGGAACAGAAGCCTCGTTGGTGATTACAGGAGCCTGTGCAGACAGACGGCGCTGGTTCCTGCTTCTGTGCCCGAGAATTGGGCAGGACCACAGTGCTCTGTGGACACCCCGGCTTCTGCCCCCAAATTCAGAGGCAGCACCAAGTCTGGGCAGGGGCACAAGTCCTCCTTCCAGCTGTAAGTGGGGACCTCGACCCTCGTGATGAGTCACATCAAACCTCTGCACTGCCTGAGCGCACTCACCCCAGCCAGCCCCAAACCCCACTTGCATTTCCTGAACCTCGCACAGTCCAGCTCCGGCTGACACTTCTTCCAGAAGGTTCTCCAGGTCCTGATATCACCTTTCTCAGGCCTCAGGAGGGCAGCCGAGTGTCGAGTAGGAATCAGCAAACTATGGCCCGTTGAGTGGTGAATAGTTTTGTCGGCACAGCCATGGTCCTTTGCTTTCGGACCGTCCGCGGCTGCCTTTGAGCTACACCAGCAGCGCTGAGTAGCTGCACAGGAACCGCCTGGGCCGCAAAGCCTGTGATATGTCACTCTCTGGCCCTAAGCGAGCCTGGCAGACGATGGAGCAGGGTCTCGGGCTCTGGGAAAGCCTGGGTTCCATTCCTGGTCTGCTCACTCACCAGCCGCGGGGCCCTGGGCAAGTCTGCACTTCCCTGAGCCTCTTCCCTTCACCCACTGGTGGGTGGGCGCAGGGCCTACTGAGGGGCGTGGTGTGTGCAAGGGGCCCTGCTGTTCTAGCCCCCCCCAGGACTTAGGGGGACCCAACACCTGGCCACCATGGAGGAACTATTTTGTACGGATGTTTGTGTGAAGGTATTTTTGTGTAAGGATCAGCTGTTTAAGAGCCGGGTGTCTATTTATTCCCCTAGCCAGGCCCTCCTGGTTTGGGGTGAAGCAATGGCAGGCCAGTGTGAGGCCTGGGGGGGAAGATGGTGGGTAGATGCCAGCCCCTCTTTTGTACAGGATGATGCTCTCCACCCCCACCTACTGCGGAGGTCTGCTTGCCGAGAGAAGGGCAGGATTAATATGCTGGAATTCTCAGAAAGAGGCACTGTCTGATATATGGAGGTGGGGGCTCAGCTGAACTATGACAGACAGAGACACATCCAAACACCAGTCAGGAAGTTCCCCAGGGGTGATCAGCCACTCCCCACAGAACCAGCTGTACAGCTGCTCACTTCTTCACCACTCCGAAGTTCACAAGCTGTGTACTTGCCTCAAAAATGAGTCGTCCCTCAACAAATCAAAATGTCAAGATGGCTTTTCCCAAGCCATGTATTTATCAGAGCCACAAACAGGAGGGTCTGCAGGGTGGGAACAGTTAGGACGAAGCCTCTTACCCTTCCGACAACACCTCAGCCCAAATGGATGAATGACGGGGTTGTCACCAACATAGTCACAGAGAAGGCTCACCCCTTCTCTTAAGACACACGTCTTCTCTCTCACACTCTTTAAAGCTCTGGTTTATTACTGTAAGACATCTTGGGTGGAGCTTGGACGGGGGGTAGCACACAAGATGCTGAAGCTGCAGTCAGGCTACTAAAGTTCCTTCAGTTGGGGAGAAGCCACAGGTTGGCAATAAATACCGCATACCTTTTACATGTTAAATAGAAACATAGAGTCAAATAGAAAAAAATTCATCATCCTCTGATACCGCCCGTTTGCAGGGTCTAGCTGAGTAGAAGAGACTCAACACATGTCTCCATCACCTGCTGCTACTAAAAATCCACCTCCCTTCTTTCTCCCTTTTCTACTCTCTCTTCCCCTCCCCCATGGCACTGGGAACCCAGAAAGGCTCAATGATGGGGTTTTTTGGTCATTTTGTTTTCTGTGGGGTGCTCAGACTCCCCCTGCAATTCCAAGGGGAGCTCCTTCCCAAATCGAGGTGATGACTGCTTTGGGTCAGTCTGACATGGCAGAGGGTCACGAGGTCTGGCGAGAACGTAGGACCAGGGCCTGTGGCCGCAGAGCCTGTTTTCCTGTGCCACGTCCAGCAAGGCAGCTCCTGACGAACCCCCTTGTGCAGAGGAGCCAAAGGGCTTTCTGGACATGAATCGGAAACACCGCCTCGTACTTGCACACACACCGACGAGCCAGATCCTGGCAAAGGGGCCTCCCTGAGAGCTTCTCCAGCAGATAAAATTCTTGGCTCTCCCTGAATGTGTTTCAAGAACAGCCCACAAAATGTGTATCAAAGGCCATATGGATTTTCACACCACCTGACTGATTCCACATCTAGAAATTTCTGCTGCAGAAGGCACTGTGGGTAGACCCACAGAGTGAACTGTGCAGGTGTTCGAAGCACTAGTGTGTGTAACAGGGAACTGGAGACAACCAGAATATTCCAACAATTAGGGAAAGGCCAAATGAACCCTAATATGTCTAGATGATGAAATCCTCTGCTGCTGATAAAAACGCTGCTATAAAAGAAGCTACAGTGCAGAGGGAAACTCTCAAGACAGAGTACATGAAAACAAGTTAGAAAAAATGTGTCCCACATGCTCCCACTGTTGTAATAAAATAAAATAAAATGCAGTCTCTGCCTCCTTCCTTGTACGGAGCAGAACAGACTGGAGGCATTGGAGCTGAAGTCATAGGGTTTTATTATGGTGAGTTTTATTTTTATTTTTTATGCTTGCCTGACTTTTCCAAGATTCCTGCCGTGAAGACCATTTTAAACCAGGAAAAGAAGGAGGATGAAGGAAGGGGCACAAGATGCCTGGGAGCTGGACAGGCTCAAGCTCCCGGGGCCCTGGGGTCTGCTCTGGCCCCCAAAGCTCTCTCTCCCGTAGCCACTAAGAACCTCCTCAAAGCCGGGGCCAGGCGGCAGGCGCCACGCTCCAGAAACAGGTGGACCTGCACCACTGGCGAACCGTGTCCTCCACTTTCCAGGAGCCTGGGTTCCCCAGGGACAGGCCAAGTCTTCCTGCTGCCCTCTGGCCCCGTTCTGCCAGTTATTCTGGGAAGATAAACTCATGAGTAAGTCTCTGGCATTTGTCAAGTACAAAAATACAACAAAAAGGTCAGCCTTCGACTTGAGGTCCACTGATAGAGGGAGCACTGGGCTGGGAGTCAGGTCCCCAAGTGCGAGTCCTAATTCTGCCCAGATGGCCTTGTGACCCTGGACAAACCCCCTCCTCGGTCAGTGAGGATCTCTTGGCTTAAATGGTCAATAGTTTTCTTCTTGCCTATAAATCTGAATCTGATTTGAACTCTATGAGAAGACACTGAAAAATGCGCCTTGAATCTATTGTGCACGCATCCTTTCCCCTTTGGATAGCCACCCACTCAAGCTCTTCCCACGGAGCCCCGGGAGCTGTGTGACTCAGAGTCCAGAGCTGCCAACAGCAGCCCAGGAGCTCGGCTCATATCATGTTTGTGTCTGTTTGTTTTCGGTACTGCCGGTTACACACTGCACGATTTTACATACAATGCTGGATTTCTGGCTTCTTACAAAAATAGGAAGATCTGGCATGTCTGGGCCCCATTCTCATATGGCAGCAACCGGAAAGAGTAAGTGAGCTTGTTCCTCCCCTCTCCAGCCATTTCCGTTGTTAATCTCTGCCATTTATTCTTAGGTCAAACCCACAGGACTCAAGGCAGTGCCAATGCCCAGAGACCTTTTGTGTCAGCTCCCTCCTCAAACCCTACCCCCCAGAACTATTGGGGGAATGTGTCAAGATGGGGCCGCCTGCCTCTGGAAGGCTAGGCGGACTCTCAGACTGCATGACAAGATCCACTTTCTCTCCGCCTTAGCTGGGCTGTTCCCTCAGTCTAGAATTCCCTCTTGCCTCTTTTCAGTTTTCACAAATCCCTTCCCTATCCTTTAAGGCTAGTTCAGCTCAGGGACAGCTTGAGCAAGAGTTTCCATAGCTGGGGTTAACTGTTTGCTCCCCTGTGCTCCTGCAGCTTTTCCTGTCTACCTTGGGGCCTCGTCGGCTGTATAGGAGTTCACCTTCTTAAGGAGGGCCCAAGAAACTTGACCGCAAAGATGCTTTGCTGTTTTATGTGATGACTGTCGTTACTTTCACAGCTAGCACCTGGACTCCTCTGGGGTCAAGAGGGGTTTGGATAGCGTTTCTGCTATTGTGAGCTGCCTCTGAATACCCACTCTGCAGTTACAGAACCTGGCAGCTAGGCGTGGCCAGGTGACTAAGTTGTGGCCAATGAGATAGAAATAAAAGTGGCATGTTGGATTTCCAGGAAGGCTTCCTAAAAAAAAAGAGACGTGCCTTCTTCCATTCTGTTCCCTGAGACATGGATGTGATGGCTGGCACTCCAGCAGCTATCTGGGGCCAGGACAATGAAGCACGTATTCGGGAGCATTGAGCAGGAAGAGCTTGGGTCCCTGATGCTTTTGTGGAGCCCTTGACTGCCGTCATCCAGGTTTCCTTTACCTGAGAGGGAAATAAGCTTCTCTTTTGGGTTTTTCTTTACTATGTAGTTGAACTTACAGTTCTTAACTGACAGTTGCGAAAAAGCTCTGCTACTGCAGGCATGTAAGCTGAGCTCCTAGGGATCAGGGACTGGCTGACCCGAGTTTCCGGCGTAGGGAAAGCTGCCCTGCACTTTCTGGGGGAAATCTAGGAGTAGTGGGATGGGGAAAAAGAGGGGAAGAGGCAATTGAGATGGAGGACATGACTTTCTCACAACCCCCTACATCTTTAGGAAATGCTTTTCCAACTCTTATGTGTTGCAAGTGGACTTTTCTGGTGGAAACCAGTGAAGGAGCTGAGTTTCATCTGGGTTCACACCAAGTCACACAGAGACCATCGTGCACAAGGGCCAAGACCTGGAAACACTGGGGGTCACAAGAGATTAAAGGCTGCATGTGCACCGGCTAGAGAACTGGGGCGTTTGAGCCAAAGGTTTCCTAAATCTCCGAGGAACAGGAAGACCTCAGCTGACCTCTGTGGTCTGCCCAGAGCTGGCACCACTTGGCAGGGTGTCATTCCTCCGACGAGCTTGGTTGTGTGACTGAAGTACAATTATTTCAAGTTAAAAACTGGAAGATGTGAAAACTACCTAAGCATATGGGGAATCCCATGGGGACCTTTCAGGGAGCTGAAGTGGAAGGAACCCGATTGGCTGAGAATTCATCTCAGGGATTCTGACCTCTACTAAATCGGGCCTGCACACATTCCCCCTCCCATAGACGCTCTTTCTTCCGTATTACCTGCTTCCAGGAGGGGTTTGAAGGTGGCTTATATTTAAAAAGCCAAACCCAAATGCCACAGATACTAAATGCTGAAAGCCACTAAAACACAAACTAAATGACCAGAATCCAACAATAAAAGGTGGAAAGTGAAAAGCTACACCAGAAGGACTTTTGCCTGTGGGAGGCTGGTGCCACTGCTTGACTCTGTACTTCCTGGGAACCAAGACCTCAAGGAAAACTGTTGCAGTTGACCTGGCTCTCGAGACATTCCAGTCTGTGCGCAAGGTTCCTGACCTATTACACTCTGCCTGGGGAATGTCCCCAAAGGCAGCTTCCTGGAAGAGAGCTGCCCGACGGGAGGTAGGCCTCATTCTGGAAAGAGCCTGCCGTATCACAGGGCTTTGCAAACTGCTTCCTCAACAGCGAAACTCTAATTTCTACACGAGATGAAAATGGAGCCACCCCAGCTGCACAGTGCCTTACGAAGGGTGGTTTTCCCTTGTTATTTCCAGACACCTCTGCAGATCCTACTTTTGAAAATCCCAGACATGGCAGTAGGTACCTCAAAGGCTACGAGCTACAAACTTGAGAACCATGGGGTTGGATGGGTGTCATTGTGAATGAGGAGAGGGCTGGGGTGAAAGGCTGCGGGTCCTGCCATGTGCCATCAGTGTCCCCTTATCTGATTGTGACATGACGCTGAGACACAGGTCTCTCCTATCAGGAGAATAAATGGGCCCCAGTGCATTCAGCCTGTGGCAGGGAGATGCTAAGCACTGGTGAGACTGGAAAAATCTGCATTGCTCCCCGACCGCTCCTGACTGCAGCCGCCTTACTGTGGCCATGGTTTCCTGTTCAAGAGAAGCTAGGTATCCAGATTTTCACGGAAAACCTCCTGATTTTTAATATTGTTGACAACTGACTTCACATTCCTTTTGTAAACAAGAAGCAGGAGACCCCAGGGAGGCCAAACCAAGTGTATCTCCTGTCCGTGTGGGCCACCGACCACAGTCTCTGTTCCGGGCTCAGACCCGAGGGTCCCACGTGCAGGCCGCTTTGTCCAAGCTCCTGACACGTGGGGCTTCTGAGTCTGAAGCCTTGACCCTAAGCATTTAAGTCTCAGACAAATGTGCTTCAAAGAAGTCCAATTTTCAAGAGACCTCTTTTAGTGAAAAGCTCTAAGATTTAGAGGGGAGCGCTGTCTGCCCTAAGAAAAAAATGACATTCATCTATGCTTGTTCCGCACTGAAAAGCATAAAATAAAACCCACCACGGGCTGATTCAGAAGCAACCCAGGCATGTTCGACCGTCTCGGAGTTGAATGAGGACCGAGGGGCAAGCGAGGGTGGCCCGAGCTTGCCTTCCATTAGCAAATTCACTCCGCTCGGCCTCAGCTCAGGTTTCCACATGTAATGTTCAGATTTTCCCACTGCCCCTCAATGCTGGGAAACAGCAAAAAATCAATGGGCCTTGTGACCTCGCGCACAGAACTGAAGACAGCAAGTGCGGCCGTGGCCTTCTTTCTCCCCTCTCTGGCTCCTTCCTTGCTCTGCCCTCTCACCACACCCGTCCCCAGTCTGCTAGGTCCCTGGGGTGAGAGAAGAGGGGGTGGGGTGGGACTGAGTTTGGGACTTCAGCCCGCTGGTGGCTCTGGACAGACTGCAGCCACAGGGTCTGCAGGTTTCTCGTCCACGCTTCTGACTCAAGAGGCGGTTCCTCCCCACCACGTGGGGGAAGGTGAGAGCAGTGGTGGTCGGGGGCCATTACGTGTGTGTGTGGGGTAGCCACACCAGAGAAACCAAACTACCTGCAACTGTTCAAAGAGCATGTGTATGGGGGAAGGGTGCTGAGGAGGTAGGGGTCAGAGTCAAGTCCAAGACTGTGTGCCACTGGGCCAGCAGAGGCCTGTGTGCTCACCCGGGGTTCCTAAGACATTTGCACAGAAAAGAAGGAATCTAAAAACATGGGTGCAGCATTCAGAATGGCAGCAACCCTGCAGGCCAGCAGGACCCGGGGGTCCCCTCACTCACTGCAAGGACTCTGAGGCTTAAAGGAAGGTAGGAGACGCAGATACCCACATAAAACCTCCCTGTAGAGAGCCACACCCGTTACCCTTCAGGGTCGTGGGCGCAAACTCTGGGCCTTAGTGGCAATCTATGGGCTTTCCCCCAGCGGTCACCCTGTGATTTCTGACTTTCTTCATGTGCACTTTCTGTCCAGCCCTGGAGGCAGACTTGCAAATTAGGCATCTGGGAAAGAAGGGGGCATTTCTACTGCCTCTCTTGGCCAAACCTGAGCAACCTCACCAACAGGCGACCCCTGAGATCACTGACTGGCTGTACCTCAAAATGCTTAAAGACTTTTATTTCTGGTTGCGTTTAAAGGGATAACATGTCCAACATATAAAAATAGCTGGGAACTTGCAGAATCGTTTTGCCTATAGCTCTTTATCCATGGATAAATCCTCCTGGATTTTAAAGACTATACTTGAAAACCTGCAGAAAAGAAAACATAGTCTTTCAGTGTCTTACTTTCTCTTTGTGCCACATCTTTCCCAACTTTGCCCTTCAAAGCTTCTGGATGTTTGTGCTTCTGGGTGAAGCCTGCTTGAGTAGACTGCCACCCAGGGGAGCGATCCAAGAGCTAAATGCCCGTCTGGCTGCCAGGGGGCATCTGGGCTGTGAGACCGCCAGGACGCAGCCAGGCTCAGTTGTGTTGGCATCCTTTAGCCAGCGCGGATGTAAACACCCTGCAGGCCACAGAGGGTCGGCCGGCATGCGGGCACGAGTGGACTAGGTCTCCTACAGTGGCACAACCTCGCTCTGGGTTTTTAAAACTGAGGATTGCCAGGACGTGGGCTTTATTCCCAAGGCCAGGGTCTCGACCTCGCCCAGCCCTGCCCTCCTCTCATGGCATTACCGTCTGTACATGAGCAAGCAAAGAGCTCCACAACATTCTGTCAGCAAAGGCGCTAGAAAGCTCGTCTGTGGCTGTCTCGGCTGCCTGTCTACTGAGGCAGTGAACAGGGCTGAAAGAGCAGTGAGAGGGAGACAGGTTAGACAGATATGGGGAGGGCTTCTAGACGCAGGGAGGGGGGTCACAACCCCTGACTCCTCTGGCCCCAGGGCCTAAGGGGGTTGGACTTGGAACTACTGGCCAGGGCTGGGGTGACCCCCAGGGCTGGGGTGGGTCAGCTACAGCCCTGCTTGCACAGGACCTCCTGAGGTTCTCACAGACCCGTGAATCACCTGGTTCTTTCCAGCAAGTCTCTCATCTCATCAGCCTGCTCTGTGCTCTCAGGCCAGGAGGGGTAAGGCCACGTGGTGCCTTCCACAACGACATGTATGCCCTGCCGTGTGTAGTGTGTTCTACAAGGTGACAGTGTGCAAAGGGGCGGGACAATTAGTTTGGATCTTCAGCAGAAGGCACGTGCACACGACACATACTTAATCTACTCCACAGCAGAATGGTACACACGGTCCTGCTCCAGGTGCATGTGTCTGCCAGGACTCGGGCTCTCAGCGGGGCTGCACCACCAAGGCCTCTCCCACCACGAGTTTTCACAGAGTGGAGTTAGACCAGATCAGCCGGGGACGACGTTCTATTGCACGTCATCCACGAAAAGCCTGGATTACAGGGGTCAGGCAGAATCAAGCACTGTGTGCAGGGCCACACAAAGACCAAGCTTCCAAAGCCATCCCTGAGGTCATGGAGCTGACAGGATGGTCAGCTTCCATCTTGCCTGACCTGGGGGACACAGGTCAGCAGGTGGCTGTACACACGGCTCTGTCATCTTGAAGGGGGGGAGGCCTAAGAGCAGATTCTTGGGTCTGGCCACCCTGGGTGGGCATGCGACTCGAGGGAACCACTTACCCCGCAAGCCTGTGGCTCTCACATGTAAAGTAGGGAACGGGGGTGACAAAAACACACCTCCAGGGCCGTGGGGACCGAATGGGTTGATATAGTCTGTGTTCAGTTAGGGTGAGCTGTTTTGATGACGTAACTGGCATTTAAAGTACCTGGAAGTTGGGCCCAATGAGGTAAGAACTGGGGATTTTCATTTTTATAAATGTCTTCACATATGTGGGGACGTGGCAGAAGCAATGGCTCAGCTCTTTAGAGAAAACGACACAATACCAGGCGGAATTCTTCCTCATGTTTGCTGCTGCGACGCAAGGTTTCGGGAATTAGTAAAGAGCTTTTCTAAAGTAACTTTAAATATCTAAGTTTAAGGAACTTCTCTGAAAACAGTAGATGAGAAAATGAGGTGTTATTTTCACCTCAAATCTTTAACGTTTGGGTTCAAGACACATTTGACTGCTGCTTAGTATTTATTTGCTACCGAGTTGAATGATTAGGTGGAACCATATGAAACTGCTCATATTCAACCAACATGAGCCCCACGAAAATTACAATTTTATACAGTTCAACCTAATAGGAATTTCTCTCTCTTAAAGCTCTGCACTGCAAACAATTCATGGAGAAAGGAGAGAGGAAACAGCCAGCTGTACAGTCAAACGACTAGCTTTCCCTAGTTCTCCCTTTTCAGTTCCCATTTCTCCCGTGTGTGTGTGTGTGTGTGTGTGTGTGTGTGTGTGTGTACACCGTGTGTGCTCCTCTCTCCAGCTTGGACTCATCTTTACATTTCCAAAAGGCAGCTGCTTCAACAAAACGCTTGGAAATTATCTTGGCATTTAAGGAGCGGTATGTTTTCTTGATGGAAAAGCCCTGAAAAGGGGGCTCACAGGATTCAGAGGGGCTTCTTGGAGGGGTTCTACGTGACCTGCTTTCCTTCTGCCTCCATGCAAATGCTAAGCCTATGCGTTCGGCATTAATATCACCCCAGCTATTCTGCATTTGTAGTTTTGACTATTTTTTTTTAGTATTATTAATATTTCATCATAAAAGTATTGATTTCCTTTAACTAAGAGACTTTAAAGTTTGCTGCATCCTTAAGCATGATTTTATTATGTCTTGGGTCCAAATGTTTTTCCCTCCCCCCAAAGGAATGCTTTTCCTTTTATATAATGTGTGTCAAGAAGAGAAAAGGAATTGATTCACAGAATTCTGCATTACAGGCAACTTTGAAGGGACGTATGTAGTGGATAGACATTTCCTAAACACGACCACAGCGTCTCATTAAGCCTTTTTATCTGTCAAAAGTAAGGACCAAAGCTCAACATTTGTTTTAAAATACAAGATAGCTCCAAGAAAAGCTAATGTGGGGAATATGAAGACAACCGTAGACACGACTCGAAAGCTTAAAAGTCCTTACAAGGACTCTAGGAAACATAGTCCTCGTCACTGCACACTGTCATCTCCCTTTAACGAAGCTGGTAGAAAACAAGTAGAAATACTGCTGGTGTGGGGTTGCCCAGCGGAGGATCCGTTTCCCTCTCGATCGAAAGATTGCAAATACCGGCGCCAGATGCCAGCTGCAGAGTTAGGGAGAGAGCGCAGGTTTTACAGAACCCATCCAGGAAGCGGGCGGAGGGCCGTAACTGGCAACCCAAACGAAGCGCTCTCAAACGTTTAAATATTGAACATCCTTTCTTCTTCCTCTGCATTCATTATTAACTTGGACCCACAGCACCGTATACATTGACCATTTCTTCCCAAGAATCCAAGACACAGTGGACAATGCTCAGGGCCACGGGCGGGGGGCGGGGGGGGCTGAGATTTCGGTTTCTTCCTTTCATGCCCTCGCTGAAATCCTTTACGGTCAGCCCCACGTTTTTAGAGCCATGGGTTCCTGGAAACGTCTCAGCCTTTCAATGACCCCTGGCGCCCGAATGCAGATGATTAGTGCCCCAAATATTGACAGACTGGACTTTCTTCCCCTTCCAAACAAGGGAGCATTGTTGGAGGGAGGCGGCGTGACAGATGCTGCCGCCACCGGACAGGGAGGCTGCAGAAATGCCATTCAGACAGGTGCTCTATCGTCTGGGACGTACACACACCCCTCTGCTTCACCCAGGTAGAAATAATGCCATGATGCCATGTGAAATGTCAGAAGTGCCCGTTTTCAAGAAAAAAGAATCTGTCTATAGCCACCATATGTCCTTTGCTCAAACAACGGGAGGGGCGCCAGTGGTGGACCAGCTCTGACACAGGAAAGGGAGCACATCGGATGTCAGCAGCCCGGGCCAGCAGCCAAGCAAACTCAGACAGAGCCTGGGCCGGCACCATTCCTTGTGGAGATGAATATTTGGGAATGTAAACCTAAAAATCTTTCCAGAAAACACGGCAG
This sequence comes from Rhinolophus ferrumequinum, assembly GCF_004115265.2. Classification (NCBI taxonomy): domain Eukaryota; kingdom Metazoa; phylum Chordata; class Mammalia; order Chiroptera; family Rhinolophidae; genus Rhinolophus; species Rhinolophus ferrumequinum. Next base: position 10,686,474 of record NW_022680357.1, on the reverse strand, counting down.
CACCTTTTCTTGGGAACAAATAAGGAGGGTGGGGGGCAAGACCATCCATCATTTCCATGCAGAAACCAGCCACCCTCCTGTCAAAAGGAAGTTCCTTTGGACCGCTAGCAGGATAAGCGGGTGGGTGATCAGCGTTCGTTTTTCCTGGGTTTTTATCTGTTCAAGTGAAACTGTCCCAAATGACCAGCCTACAGCCCTCACTTGCCTTTAAAAGACAGCACTGCACTGGAGATCGATGTTTTCCCCTGAAATGCCAGCTAAATGTATCCTCCCCTGCGTCCTGTCTGGCGAGCGGGGAGCAGCACGGGCCCTGGCCTGCTGAGTGAAGCATCTGTCTTCCCGTGCCGCTCCCTCTGAGCACGAGCAGCCCAGCACTCAGCCCTGTGCCTGGGTTCATCATGCACACAACCCCCCACCCCCTTTCTTTTAGGGATTCCTCTGCTGCTTCATTCTCTGAAGTCCCCACGAGTTAAGCTCTTGCTTCTTGAATTCTTTATCTGAGTTCTTCATCCGGCCTCAGCTCTCCAAATCTACCCCAAGAAGCCATCGGGTTGGCTCTGTTTGAACGGGTTTTGGGAACACCCCCATCCCCACCCCCGCAAAGTGGTTGATGGTTATTATTTGATTTGAAGGAATGGGGCGATGTAGGCTGCCGTGGGCTTAACAGACTGAACTGAACCAGAGAACTTACTTCTTCCCTCTCCGGGTCTCTCTTGGCAAGCTGCCCTGTGAGTGAAATTGCCCTCATTGATTTAATGCCTGATGCCCAGAGAGCCTCGTATTTCTGAAATCTTTATTTGTATATGCGGTTGCAAGGGAACATGTCCTAAACAGACATTTTGAGCTATGGTTTCTATTTTGCTGTTAACCTGTGGACTCACTCTCTTTTTGGCAGGAAAAAGAAGTTAAAAAAAAAAAAATGAGACTTGTCAGAAAGAACACAGGTGCCCAGTTGGCAGGCACGTGCACACATGCTGTAAAAAGGACTGTGCTTGAAGCACCCAGCAAGCTGACATGTCTGGAGAGCCCCAGAGAATGAAAATACGGGGCCCAGGGATGGCCAGTCGGGCATCCCCCACTCTGCTTTCTAGAAAGCAACCTGGCAGGGTGCTACCAAGAGCCTCAAGTATAGGTATTCCCAGGGACCCTAAGAAATGATTTCTAAAGGAATAAATGGAACTATGGACAAAGATTTCTGTATAAGGACGGTCATTGCAGGGCGATTCATAGAGTAGTAGAAATAACTTAAGTAGCCAATAGGAGTGGACTGACTCGGTACATTCTGGCTAACCCAGACTGTCACGGGTTGAATTCTGTCCTCCAGCCCCAATTCTTATGTGGACGTCCTAGGCCCTAGTGCTTCAGAATGTGACTTTTATTTAGGAATAAGGTCATTCTGGAGGTGTCATTAGTCACGATGAGGTCAGAAGGGTGGCCCTAATCCGATATGAGTGGTGTGCTTAGAAAAAGGGGAAATGTGGACAGAGGCGTACGCAGGGACAGGACCGCGTCACTCTGAAGGCAGAGCTCAGGGTGACGCTTGTACAAGCTAAGGGACAACACGACTGCCAGCAAACCACCAGGAGCCAGGAGAGAGCCATGGTTCCTCCATTACCCTCGGAAGGCACCAGCCCTGTGGGTCCTGATCTCAGACGTCCGGCCTCCAGGACAACGAGACAATACATTTCTGCGGTTTAAACCTCCCAGTTTGTGGCACTCTGTTAGGGTAGCCGTTGAGAAACCAATACACAGACATGCATGAACTATTCTGTAGTCATTAAAAAGGAAGCTTAGGAAGAGGTACTTTGCAGCTCGGGGAAATGGTCCTGATATAATAGTGATGTTGTCCAGAGGTTCTGATCTTGGCTGCACGTGCGTACAGAGACGTACATCCAAAGAAGCCCACTGCAGTGCTGCCTGGGAGAGTGAAAAGCTGGAAACGACCAAAACGCCCAAAGAAACACACATAGCCACACTGGAATACTACACAGCCATGAAAAGAGATGCGCGAAATCTGTACGTGTAAACACAGAAAGATTTCTGAATTACAGAGGTGTCTGAAAACCAAGATGCAGAAGGGCATACCGAATTGTGATTTTGTTTAGGCTTAAAAAAAAAAGCCCAAATCATAAGACAATTATGGATCCATAATCCCTTATCCTAAACCCTTGAGTCTAGATGTATTCTGGAATTCGGAATCTCTAAGGTTAAAAGGCCATGTGGCCTTTTAACATATATACATATATATGTTAGGTGACACCCTCGGCTGGGTTTCACACAGCTAAAACCACACATACTAAATTCTACGAGAAGAAAACATACATATTCACAATAAATGACATATGCAACTCTTATAAATAGCCTATAAATAGTTCAGGGCAAGTTGTGCCAAAAAGTGAGCTGCGAAAAATCTTTCGGTTTTCAGCGCTATTGGGATTTAAGGGTTGCAGCAGAGAAGGGGTTGTGGCCCTATCCCACCCCTTAGCTGTGGGCACACATATAGGATACGACTGCACGGAAAAGGGTCTGGAAAGAGCTCTGCCAAGCCGTGGGATGTCTGGGGAAGGGTGGGAATTGAGGGTAGTCAACATTTGTTAAGATTTTGATGCTTTAAAAATGAAGAATCAACTCATGCATTTCTTAGAAAAGTAAACGTTAGAGGGAAAAAGAGAAAGAGAAAAAAACAGAGCAGACACAAATGAGAAGGAAACTGAAATATTAGCGCCGCTTTTTTTTCCTGGGTTGGAAGATTGTGGTGCTTTCCTCCTCCTGGTGCTTTAGCAGTTTTTACTGATACTTTTCTACATCCGTGTGTTAATGAATACAAATGAATACGGGGACCTGCAGGGAGAGCGGACCGGCTGCTGGGCTCCATGCATTTCTGTCGTCCTTGGCTCATCCCCAGGGCCCTGGCGACTTCGCAGGGCTGAGCCCCGCTGCCACCCCAGGTTTGCTCAGCCCCACAGGCTGGGCCCAGCAGCTGCCACACCTCCACTGCCGTGAAATACGGCCCCTTTCTAGGGCACGGCTCATATACTGGCCACTTTGATTCATCATTTCTCTTACTCTCAATGTCCTTTCTTTTTCTGCCCTCTTTGGCCTTTGATTGCTTTTAGGGAGTTTATCATATTGAACTTTTATTCCTTTCCAGGAAACCCTATTCTTTTTTTCTTCCCTTTCACGATTAATAAATAATTGCGAGAGCACGTCTTTGGACAGAAGCACATCCTGCCTCCTACAAAGAACTGCTAAAGCGTCTCTTTTGGGGGTCCCTGTGGGCCTATGAAGGGCACATCACCTGTCACTAGCAGGGGAGCATTTTGGTCCATCACCGCGCTTAGGGGAAGGGTGCCAATGCGGTTCTCATTATGTGAGCTGCTCTCAATCGTGCAAGACGGCTGCATGATCAGACCCATCCTCCAGAGAGGGGACGGGGAGGGCGCAGCACTGGCCTGGGAGTTCTGAGCACTGGTTATGGGCAGGGAGACAGACGTACAGCGTACGAGGTGGCACGTAGGCTTTGGGACAGACAGACGGGTTCAAATCCCAGCCCGATGCTGACTGCCTGTGTAGCCGTGAGCCTTGGTTTCCCCGGGTACAACGTGGAGAATATGATCCCTACTGCGTCATGCACTGTTGTGAAGATTTAGTGAGAGGAATACACACAACCACACTTAGCAGAGGGGCTGATATGTAGTAACTGCTCCATAAACAGTAGCTGGCATTATTAAGTCGTAGCACCAGCCACGGCTCTGAGCATTTCTCCCCAGATACCCTTTCCCAGTTTCTCCTACACAAACGGAGCACAACTAGCTCTATCTCCAGGAAATAACACGGAGCATTTGGGATCATATTTTTTAAAAGTCACTGGAGTAAGCTGGACACAGAGGCTGCCTATCTCCTGCCAGCACCAGGAAGTGACTTCCAGGCGACAAGTGGGTATTGTTCACCTGTTTTCTGTCTCAAATCCGCAACACACACTGCTCGCCACTTCAGAGGTTTTCAACAAACGTTCACAGCAGTGCTTCTAATACCTACTTTCCTTCCCAGAAGTCATGATTCTGAGGTCAGACCACAAGCAACAGAGATTTCTGGAAAGGTATGAAATGCAAACTTATCTCATAATTTACAGGAAAGAAAAGGGAACAGGAGGCTATTTTACCAGTAAAAACAGTCTTTTCTTCAAAGTAAAAAAGAAATGGAAAAAAGGCAAATTTTAGGGAAGAGGAAGAGTGCCAGGTGAGTCTGGATTACATCGAGGTTTCCAAATTATTCTGGAATGTGTTGCAGGTTCCAATTTCTTTTTTCACATTTGGACTGCTTTAATGAAAATGTTGCATAAATTAGATGATTTTATGATTAAAATGGGACACAAATAGGATAACCTGAGCTTTGGAAAAAGAGGACAGCCTTGTGACAGTCTGACTAGAACTGTTTTTTTTTTAATACAATGGCTTTATTGAGATATAATCCATATACTGCATAATCTACCCATTTAAAACGTACAGTCCAATGGTTGTTAGTCTGCTCCCAGAGTTGTGCAACCATCACTATAACCAACTTTAGCACATTTTCATGCCCCTTACAACTAGTTGTGACTGTACCTGGTAGCGGGGTCACAACCACATTTATCCCTGACGACGCAGAGTGGGCCCTTTTGAGGAACATCCCACTGCACATTCTGCCATTTGTTCTCCTGCTTGTGGCAGAAAACATTTCCTTCTCCACATCAGGCCTGAGCCCAAGAACTTCCACTTCCAACAGAATTCACGAGAAAAATGTCTTTGGTCCACTTCTTCCTCCCATGGCTCATTGCTGACGAAGGGGAGGAGACATGGGCCGTTGGTGGCAGCGCAGGGCTGAACACTTTCCTGGGAAACAGGACTGGGATCTGGGGGCCACTTATCCGGCCGGGGTGGAAACTGAGGACAAAGGGGAGTTGTGTGCCCAGACAAGCTGGTAGCAGGTGTCAGATGGACAGCAATGGGCTCATTCCCTGGGGATCTGGGCAGCCCAGACAAGCTGGTAGCAGGTGTCAGATGGACAGCAATGGGCTCATTCCCTGGGGATCTGGGCAGCCCGGGGTCAAGGCATCAGGGCTCTCCCGTCCTTGTGGGCTCCGGTCTGGGACGGACTGCGGCCCAGCTTTGCTCCTCCCCCTGCCCCGGGTCAACATCCCTTCCTCAGAGAGGCCTTCCCGTCCTCTGCTGCACACTGTCCCAGGCCCCAGTGCGTTCCTTCAGGGCCCCGGTCATGCTTGGCAGCTCTGGACCATCTATGGCATCCCCAGTACCTGGGAGCTCCAAAGGGTCTGATCTGTTTGGCTCAGCTCTAGTCCACAGTGAACAATGTCTAGCACATAAAAGGGGCACTGAAGATTTGTTGGCTCCATCCATCCATCCCTGTTTCCCTCCCTCCCTTTCCATCCATCCATCCATCCCCTTTTCCCTCCCTCTGCATCCATCCATCCATCCATCCATCCATCCATCTATCCACCCCTCTTTCCCTCCCTTTCCATCCATCCATCCATCCATCCATGCATCCATCCATCCATCCAATACTTCCCACGTACTTTATATGCCTCCTGTAGCTAGGCATTTAGCAATAACCAAAACAGTGTTTGCTCCCTTGGAGCTTACAGTTCAATAACGGGATGGGATGAGATGGGAAGGTGGGGTGGGTGGTGGGAAGACAATGAAGAAATAGAAAATGTAGGGAGGGGAGGAGTGCTACAAAAAGAATTAAGTGGGGCGGGGGACGTCTGGCGTGCTGGGAGTGGGTGAGGCAGGGTTGTGATTTACATGGCATCGTCAGGGAAGACCCCTCTGAGATAGTGAGGTCTGGGGAATGACCCGAAGGCAGTGAGGACAGAGCCAGCAGGTGCCTGGGACAAGACGTTCTAAGCAGAGGCCCGCCAGTGTAGCGGCTGCAGGTGGAGCAAGCCTGGCCTGGTCAGGTGTGGCTGGAGGACCCGGGGCTGCCTTGGTGTGGGCCAGGGCAGAGTGGGGAGAGGTGAGGGCAGTCTGAGGAGGAGCGAGGGACCAGACTGTGTGGGCCCGTGGGGGCCACTGTAAGGATTTGGCTTTCATTCAGAGTGAAAAGAGAGCCAGTGACAGAATAAAGCAGAGGGCACACGTGATCTGACTTGGACCTGAAAAGGATCTTTCTAGCTATGGTGCTAAGAACAGATCAAAGAGGCCAAGGAGATTTTGAAGGCCAAGATCAGAAGTAAGCAAACAATATCCCACAGGCCAAATCCCCAAATCCGGCAACGGGCCTGTTTTTGTAAGTGAAGTTTTACTGGAATGCAGCCACGCCTGCTCCTTTATATATTGTTCATGGCTGCTTGGCTGCGGTGGCAGACTCAGATTGTGACAGAGGCCACATGGCCTGCAGAGCCTAAAATATTTACTATCTGGCTCTTGAAGAAAGTCCACCAACTCCTGGCCCCGGAGATGAGGTGCAGGGTGCGAGGGGACTGGATTCTGAACCACAGGGCGCTGACAGGCTGGGGAAGCTCTGGACCTGGAGGGGATGGATGAGTGGCTTGGTTTCCAGCTGCTTGATGGGAGGACATGTTCTTGGCCACCTCTTCTTTCCATGTAAGCGTAGGTCATCGGATCCCATGGGCAGCCCAGACTGGGCCGGCCCCGGTGAGCGACTGACTTCCTGCTCCGAGGGCTATGTGGTGTCAGTTTAGAGGTGGCCTTTAGCCTCCATGCCTGAAGCCCATCAGTGCTCCCCTGGGCCCTCCGATGAAGTCCAGGATAGTCAACCCAGTACAGGAGGTCACCCCCCGTGGCCTCATCTCCTGCTGTCCCGCCCCACACAGCTCAGGCTGCTTGGAGGACCCACATGCACACTGTGCTTTTCAGAGCCCGTGGTGCCCCACATTTAACCTGGCCTATCCCGTCAAGACCTCCTTCTGGACCCTCCTTGCCCTCCAGTTGTGGGAGGGCCAGCGCCCCCATCCTGGGACTACGTAATCACAGCGCGGCCTTTCCCAGTGCACTCCTGAGGGCACAGCCATCCAGAACCTTGCACTCCCCAGTTCTGGGCAGAGCATGCCACAGAGTAGTGGCCATGATGGATTTCCTGAAAGCATGACAAGCTTCAAAGGAGTGGCCTCTCCTGGAGCTGGGCCCAGGGTACCAAATATATCATGCTCTCCTACCCAGAACCCCCTGGGGCCCCAAACTCACTAAGGAGCAGCTGCTCTGACGAAGGAGAGCAGATACTCAATAAATGTGTGTTGGCTAAAGGAATGAATGAAAAGACGAACTCCACGGCTTTCACAGCAGCCCACCTTTGCGGGTCCATGAAGGCAACAAGCTAAAGAAGTCCCCAGTCTTGCATCACTGAAGGGCTTAACTAGAAGCCCTCTCTGGGTCAGCCCAAGAACCTTCCAGAAAGTGTCTTAATTCATCCTTGACCAGCAGTCCTTAAATCTCCACTGCAGAAGCTCCTGTGCTCGGCGGACGCACCAGCATTTTCCACGGCAAGTCAGCGCCTCATTATTTTTTTTAAAAGAGTTCTGGCTGAGAGCCAGCCTGGCTGCAAAAAGTAGGAGTAAAAGCTGTTGATACATCACACCTATTGGGCAAATGTCACTTGGCTTGGGAAAGCCCAGACAACCACTTAGCACTGCCACCAAGCACAGGCACCGCAGCCTGATTCATCAGGGAGCCCTGACAGGCATGCTCAGAAATCCTTCTCGGCCCAGGACTGAAGATGGGAACTCAGCAGCCACGTGTGAGGGGCTGAAGTTGAGATCACAGCGTCCTAGCTTCCAGCAGAGCCTCCCCCAGGGCAAGACCAAGAATTCCTTCAGGTCCCCAGCCCCTGAGGAGGTTCTATGGACACTGGGCTGAGCAGACTGTAGAGTGGGGGCCCTAGGAGTGGGTTTTAGCAACACCACGTACCACTGGGTGACCCGGGGCAAGTTACTTAACCTCTCTGGACCTCAGCCTCCTCACCTGTTAAGTGGACAGTTACAGGGCCTTGCTCCCCAGGTTGCTGTGACCGCTGATCATGGACATGGAGACATTTAGCCCATTCTGGAAACCTATGAGCCCCTGGAAACACTCCTCTTCAGGGCTGCCTAAGCCATTTAGACATTTCAACCTCAGAACAGCTCAGGGGGGCAGAATACAAAACACACCACCGCTTCCTGGAGGAGGGACCTGGCTGGTCAGCTTGCCTCTCGAGCCTCAGTTTCCCCATCTCACTTCCTCATAGCATTCTAGAGATCATAAATAGGAGATGTTTTGCCAACCCTCAGGTGCTATGTGATGTACACGGGACAGTGTCATCGCCAGGGAAAGACCTGTCACGAGAAGGCTGTACCCACACTGGTCACTGACCACGCCAGCCAAGGGCGGAACCCTGCTCTGCCCAGCTGCTCTTGGGGGCTGGCGGGACCCCAATGGGCCCCGCACTCCCCACCCAGGAGCCACAATGAGCTCAACGCGAATTAGGTCCAGCACTCCCCTGCTTAAAGCCCCTTACGGCTGCCCAGAGCTCTCAGGGTGAAGTCCACACCCCTCGGCCCAGGCCTCTCTCATTCCCAGCTGGATGACCTCCTCTGCTACCCGCCACCCCTCGCTCCTGTGTCCAGGTCCTCTAGGTAACAGCCTTGTCAGTGACTGTCCCCCCGTGATCTCTGGCACAGTGGTCACCACATGCGGGTGTCTGCCTCCCCACATGGGCTGTAGGCTGTATGAGGGCCTGGCATGGGGCTTCAGGAGGTGCTCAGGGCATACTGGCTGGAAGGGTGCACAATGCCTGGGACAGCACCTCCTCTCGTGGCTCTAACAGGGCAGAAGTGCCCTTGCCTGGCAGAGACCAAGAGAGTGCCCTGTGGAACGGCCTGCAGGAGCTGGGCCAGCTGCTGTGAGGGGCTCGAGCTCCTGCCGCAAGGCTGGGAGCCCCAGCTGGCCACCCCGAGATGGTGGCCTTGGGCAGGCGCTCTAGCCCCCTGGCTCCCTCTCATCAACGGCAGTGAGTATAATGCTGTGCCGGCAGGAGACACCTACAGAGTCTGCGGGACAGGTCTTATATCAGCCCCATTTCACAGAAGAGGAAACTGAGGCTCGGAGGCCTTAGAGAACTTCCTGACATCACCTAGCTGTCAATGGGTAGGTGCTGACTTGGAGCCAGAGGGGCCAACTCCAGGGCGTGTGCCTCTCACCTCATGGCCACAGCTCCCTGGCAGGGATGTGGCACAGTTTAAATAGCATGGTGGCACTTCTGGCACATAGTAGGTGTCCAAGTGCTGGCAGCTGTTAAGCTGCTGGAGGCCAGCACAAGAGCCCCTCTGAGACCCAGTGGGGACAGGAGTCAGTGCAGGGTGGTTTCTGCATTTGCTCAGTGCTGAGGGTGGAGTGAAGAGGTCAGAGGGTCAGAGAGAGGGGCTGGGGCCCAGACCATGCCTCCACCAGGCCCAGGCGCTCTTCAGGAAACAAGAATGCTGCTCTGAGCTGGTGGCCATTTCCCTGGGGCATCAGGCTGGACATCTGGCAAAAAGCAAGCACATTTTCCCAAAACGCCCACGATTTTATAAATGTCAGCTATTTCAGAACATTCTCCAGGTTACTAAGGGGAGCGGCGGGAGTGTTTGGGGAGACTCGTTCCATGGACACCGACTCTTCCTGCCACCCGGCATCCCGATGATTTATGAAGAACTGCTGGAGGCAAGAGGCAGGGGTGTGCGTGGGACCCAGTATCTGAAGCCCAGCTGTCCGCCTGTGAGGGCGACATGCTCAGGAAGCCACAACAAAGGGCATCTCAGATGCTCCAGAGCCTTAAGTCAACTTAGCAGGAAAGGAAAGAACCCTGAGCAGGAGGCTGCCTTTTCCTCAGGAGGCAGGTAGAAGCAGCGTTAAAAAGAGCAGGAGTCTGAAACCAGGCTCTCTCTGTCTCTCCGTCCATGATGGGACCCTGGGCAAGTGACTTTGCTTTCTGAGTCTTATTTGGCCCCAGCTGTGAAAGTGAGATAAGCAACACGCCCCGACAGTTATCGCCTTAATTGATGTGAAGCCAGAGCCTAGCACATAGGTGGCATTCAATAAATGGGACTTTTACCCCGGGGCCCTGACAAAAGCTGCAATAACGAGAAGTATGCCACAGACCTGAATTTTTACCACCTCGCGAATATTCTGGGAGGAACCACTGCAAATCACAGTCCACACTTAGTATTTCACCCGGGTTGAAGCATCTACTCCCACAATCATGTTGAGAGGAGGCGGCTTTCAAGGACTAGAGCTCTGGGGACAAGAGTAAAACAATTCATCAGCCCTAATCAGATGGGCTTCAGAATATGCTTTTGCGATTACTCTGGGGCTTAAGAAAGCAGGCTGCTTAAGTATGAAAAGCTGTCACAAAATAGCCATTCCCATCACACTGGGATAATATTGACTTTCAACCCTTTGGGAATTTGAGATGTTTAAAAAAATAATACTGAGTGTGTTTTTGGAGAAAAGCACATTTATACAAAATGCCATGGCTGGACAGCTACAAATAAAGGAAGCTGTATTTTCGTTATGGGATGCTGGCTACACAGAGAAAGAATCATAGAAAGTCGTAACCTCAGCCGAGATGCCAGGAGGGCAGCAGCAGAACCCAGTGGAGACTCCCGCACGCCAAGCTCTGACGTTCTGTCTGGGATGACAAGTCAAGCCCTGGGTGTGCCACTGCCTGGAGACCCCTGCCAGACCCTGGGCACCTTTTCAATCATCACAGTTCCTGAAGGCCTTCTGGACAGAACCAGATCCACAAGGAATTGGATTTTGCTGGGTCAGAAGTTGGGATCATCCAAATGCCCTCGTTAGCTAAATGCACAGAGAGCACTCAGAGAGAAACCGCGGCTCTCTGACATTGTGCTTTGATGTCAGAGCACTGTGGCGTCCCATTTTGTCCACCCACATACTTCACTGGTCACCAATTCCTGTTAGTTCCACAGCCTAGATACTTCTGGCCTCACTTCATGGTTACCTACCCCAGGGAAATCCTTGCACAACGGTGCACGGAGACACCCATTGTTTGTTAAGGAGAAAAAATTGGCCACAACCTACACATCCATCAATGGGGGATTGGCTAAGTAAACAGTGGTTTGCTCACATGATGGATTGCTCTGCAGCAGTCAAAAATGCATGCGCAAGCTCTTATGAACATTAAAAAAAAGGGCATTATTATACTATAATACAAGTATAGTATTACTATAAAAAGGTATGCACCATGTAGTATGCACCAGAAAAAGGTGTAGAAGGACATACACCACGCTGAGGAAGGGGGTACCTCTGTGGACAGACTTCTTCTCATCCGTAAGATGGACCTAGCACCACCTGCTACTGCACAGGTGGTGAGTGCCAGGGAAAGGACTGAGTGTGCCTTGGGTCTCCTTTCTGTCCACCTCTCTGCCCTCCTGACTCCAGTCAATCAAAACCCAAGTCCCCTGAATCGTCACACCTGTGCCTTAGCACCTTCCATGCCTTCCTGTGGCTTCCAGGGGAAAATTCCAACTCTTTAGCAGACCGGAAACCTTTTGCCATCTGACCCGAGCTTCCCAGCCTGTCTCTCCTCACTTCTCTAACCCACGGCCGTGCCACCACATGTCACCTGCTCCCTCATGCCTTTGCACACGCTGTCCCTACCATGCCTGCCTGATAAGCCCGTCTCCCCCTGTCCAGGCCTCTCTGGATACTCGGCACAGCATTTCTTTGACTCACAAGAGACCTCAGTAAATATTTGCTAAATGCATCCTCCCTTTCCTGACTCTAGTTAGTGTATTTTCACGTAACTACCTTGGAATTTTTAAAGTTGCTTTTAAAAATGCCAGTTCTTCCCTCACCCACCCCCCTGTTCCCTCTCTCCCTGGTGGTCCCCTATCCTGGCCCTTAGGAGATGCCGAGCTTTGCAGAAGCCACCCAGGACATAAAGGAAAGGGACGTGCGTGCGGAGGACCCAATGACTGTCTGTCTGTGACCCTGCAGCTCTATAACTGCGTCCCATCCCCTTTCTGCTTTGGTTCTCCTCCCTCTTAGCGGGTCCTCATGCATTACCAACTCTCCTAGTCGTCTGCACTCAAGCAATGCCACTTCCTTGGCATCCCGCCCTCTTGGATCTCAAGGCAGGCACTAGGACTCTCTCTTGGGAAGTGGTCAAGTTTGATTCTCAAACTTTGTTCTGGGAGTTCCTGTGGTTCCTTGAGCTAGTCGGAGATACTTTGAGGCAAAAATAAAATCAAGGTAGTCTTTTTCAAATTCACAGATAAAATTAAGGACTATAATCTCTCAGGTTCTGGGTTTTACCCCACAGGTGAGCCATCAATCCTTAGCATTTGCTAGCACTTATCTGCTAATGAACTTGCAGTTCATAAAACCAATGACTCGACAACAAAAAAAATAGACACCAATAGAAAAAGGCTCAGAGAGTTTTCTGAAATAATTTTGTGGACTTCCTTTAGTGGCAGAGACTTGCATCCACAGCCGTGTTCTCTGCTGGTTTCCGTGCTGCTGGTTCACCCGATGGGATAGAATACGGTAATCGTTCAAGGGGTCCCCAAAGCATGCCTGGTTCCCAGGTGTTCTACCACGGAATACCCTTAGGGCTGAAGACACAGAGGCTCATGGGATGGGAAGCAGAAGGCGTGGCCTGGTGTGAAGCCCAGGCTGGCCACCTGTGAGCTGTGAGGCACTGGGCCTGGTGTCCCTCTTCTCTGAGCTCAGGTTTCCTGGTCTGCAGACTGAGCGATGGCGCCAGCCACCCAGGTCTCTTATGAAATTCAGCAGGAACTTCCTGGCTCAGGCAGGTGTGGAGAAATTGATGGCAGTTGGTGTCTCAGGTGAGCGGGTATGTACTGGGTCGGGGGCTACAGGGGACGGATCTCTCTTCTTCTCTGGCCCTGGCTCTGCCTCTAGGAGCTGTGGGACCTCAGGCAAATCATACAACCTGAATCCTCACGGCCCTTCTGTAGGAGGCGGTGAATTCTACCCTGGTGTTTTACCAGCATCGATGAAAGCTTTCTGAAATGAGCAAATCGTACGACTGCGGGGTCTCTGTTACTTACAGCTCAAGGACTACTGGGTTATTAACTCTGTTTGTGCAAACTGACTTCATATATAGAAGGAGAACCTATCATTTGGGGTCCCTGGGTCAGCCCTGGCTAATAGCAGCGACACTAAAAGTACCGAGCGCCTTTGTTGCCGCTGCACCCACACGTGCAAGGCGTCCTTCCAGGCACTTTTCGCGAATTGACTCGTTTCACACGCACAATAGCCTAACGAGGTAGGTGACATTTCCATCTCTGCTTTTACAAAAAATTGTGGTAAAATACGCCTGCCATGTAATTTACCATCTTAACTACTTTTCAGTGTACGGTACGTTCACATTGTTCGGAGTCACCCCCACTGGACTGGCCCAAGGCTGTGTAACGCGTGTCAGGAGGTGCCAGGACTTGACCCCGACTGCTCCAGGGCTGCGCGAAGCCATCGCCTCCTGCTGCCTCTCACCTGGGCAAACACTGTGGGGCTGAGTAAAAAGACCCTGCAAAGGAGGAGCAGACGGGACACCGGGGAAGGCCCCTGGAATTTACTGCATGGATAGCCCAGGGTGGCGAGGTGTGGAGCCTTCTGTCTTCCCTTGGTGCTTTTCCATCTTTCTAATTGTTCTTCACTAAATGTGCTGGGTGGGTTCCAAGAAATTCAGGGATGAGAACTGACAGCAGCTGCCTTCTCCGAGGCAGGGACAGGCGTGTGCACGAGCAGCTGTGCCACCTGCTCTGGCACATGCCTGCGTGTTCTATGCTGCAGGCCAGGCTGCCCCGTGGGGCCCGCCCAGCCGACAGTACATTCCAAGGCGTAACCAAGGACCAACGGCAGAGTGAAGCTGGGGTTTTGTTTTTTTCCCACAGCCTCCTGCATGGGCTCTCCATGCTCGTCTCCATGAGCAACTCGGGGAACGGTCCCTGCTCCCTGCCATTCTGTCATCACCAGAAGGCTCCTGGGGTCTGGACGCTGTCGCTGCAGCAGTCTGAGGTGGGGAATGGCCCCGAGAAGTGAAGCAACTCATTTCTTCGGAACTCCTACATCCCCCTTGCCTCCGCCCCCCAGGAAAAGCTTGTCTAGGGCAGACTGGCTGGCTCTGCCTGCTGTGCGCTGCATTTCGCAAGGGGAGGGCTGCTCACACAACAAGTGCTAGTGTCTCTATTGGGAAAGTGTCTTTTGGGGGCATGTTCCCCCAGGTGAGGAAACCTTGTGGGCCCTGATACAGAAAGTGGTTCCTTCTCGGGAGGTGGGCTCCTTGTCCTCAGGCTCTCTCCTCAAGGCTGCCCTGGGGGCTCCAAGAAGAGGCCTGATAAGCAGGGACCCAAGCACTCAGCTCAGGGCTGATTTCTGACTGGGACCTGGCTCCCCCACCCCCGAACCAACCACTTGAAGGCTGATTTCTTAGACAATTGGCAGAAAGAGCGTAAGTTCTGCTGCTTTTGTTTAGGCAGGATTTTGAAGTCTCATTTCTGCTTTTTGTTCATGAAAAGCCAGGAACAAATTTGTACGAGAGGATTTGTCTTTGTGTGACCCTGACCTCTAGCCTGGTTTGGAAGTGGTGGCTGTGGGAGAAGTGTGTTTCTGTATTGCTGTTTTGCAGGTTTGTCTCTGATCCAATGGAAAGCGAGGACTAGGGGATGTGGAACATGGCATATGGAAGAGAGGAAAAGGGAAAGCTCTGTCTATGTCAGGGCCACTCTGAGCGTCCCCTTTGACATGTCCTGCCAACCTCTGACATGCAGAGGTGGGTGGCAGAGCTGTCACATGAAGTTGCTTAACCATCAGCAATGCCAGTGTTGACGTGAACGGGGTTTCAGAGGCAGGAAGGGGAGGCCGGATCTCAGCTGGTCTCGTGAGAGCTCTGTGGCCTTTGTCTGAGCCTCAGTTTCTTATCTGTAGAGTAGGGCAAGTGATACCAGCTTCTAGAGCTGTCTTGAGGATAAAATTAATACACACAAAGCACCTGGCACAGTTGATTCTTCCGGTCAGACTACACCCCACTCTTCCAGAAACAGATGACTTTTCTGTTGGATTAGAGCCAACAACGTGGTTTTGCCTGATGTCAGTGAGGCCTCAGGAGGTGAGAGTTCACTTCAGATGTGTGAAAACTGAGACAGGCATGGTCGTGGGGGCTCAGGGTCTGACCTGGGCAGACCTGAGTTCAAAGCCTCGCTCAGAAGGAAGGTTTTACCATTTCCTTTTCTGTACACGAGGGAGTGACCAAATACCAGATACCCTTCTTCCCCCCTCAATACATTTTGCTTAAAAAAAAAGAAAAAGGACCTCAGGGTCAGAATTAAGTTTCTGTAACTCGGTGGCTAGAGTCTCTGACCAGGAAGCCCAAGGCTGCAAGAGACTGGGGAAGGGGGGCGGGGGGGGGGGGACTGGGGAGACGGGAGGAAGGTAACAGGCAGGCTCTCCTTCCTGTGTGACTCCAGAAGGGGTATTTTTTGCCTTGGGGAGCTGGAAGGAGAGAATTGGCTCCAGTTTTATAACTGGAAACAAGAAAAAGAACAGGCCTAAAAAATGAGTTTCTGGGAAACACTGTCATGAGATGACATTAGCACCTAGTGTGCTGTCCCCAGGGGTGAAGTCAGAACCGAAGTCTATGAATTAAACATTGATTTATTTTTTCCCTTTTTTTTCAGATGTCAGTTGGAGGCTTTGTGGCCAGCTCAGCTGGCTCCAGGCACCCTTTAAGCTTTACAATCTTCCTCAGTTATTCGGCTGCCATAGGCTGGCCCTGGAATTGCACCGCCTTTCCACAGAACTAACTATTAAGTGTTCTGGGTCAATGACTGATAGGGCGGGTTTGCTTGCCTTTGAGAAAGATAACACCTGTGGAAAGCACAGCCCTCTTTCTGTGCTCAGGGATTCAAATGTTTTCCCAGAGACAGTAGGCGCCCTGTACCCAGTGCGACAAGAAGCTGGGGCAAGAAGTGAGCGAAGCAGAGCCTGGCCGTGACGGGATGAAGTCCGGCTCTGCAGCTGGCACCCTGAGCCATGACCAACTGGTGCTGGAGCCACACCAGGTGTGAGCAAGACGGTACTGCCCCTGCTGCAGGGGTTTACAGCCCGAGACACTGAACAAGTCACCCAGCCCAGCCTCTACCTGCCAGTCCACGTCGCCACCTGACTCTGACAGTCACTCTGTGTCTGCTCACTCAAGAAGTGTCAGCCGTCAAGGGCAGGACGACCAGAGCCCCAGTGCCTTCCATGTTAGTGTAGGGGGGTGAGGCAGCCAGGAAGACAAAGAGGGTAACTTCAGTCCATGGTGAACGCGCTGAAGACCATGGGAAAACAGTTCCTCAAAAAGTTACATTACCATGTGACATAGCAATTCCACTCCTGGGTACGTACCCCAAAGACCTGAAAACAGGTGTTCAAACAGAAACCTGTACACACACACACTCATGGCAGCACTATTCACATTTACCAAAAGGTGGAAAGAACCCACATGGACATCAAAGGGTGAAAGAACGGGTAACAAAATGTGGTCCATCATACAACGGGGTATTATTCGGCTGTAAAAAGGAATCAACCTGCTACAATGTGGGTGAACCTTGAAAACACAATTCTATGTGAAAGAAGTCCGACACAAAGGGCCACATATTGTATGATTTCTATGAAATATCCAGAATAGGTAAATCCACAGAGACGGGAAGCAGACCAGTGGTTGCCAGAGACTAGGGAAAAGAGTGAATGGGGAGTGACTGTTTAACAGGTGCAGGGTCTTATTTGGGGGCAATGAAAATGACAGGGAACTAGGAGACATGATGGCCCAAGACTGAATGTACTAAATGGCACTGAACTGTACACTTTCAAATAGTTATAGGTTATATGAATTTCACCTCAATTTAAAAACTAAAAACCAGCTGCTGCAGAGAGGGACTGGGGGTGGGTGGGGCCCCCGAGGAAGGCCCCCGAAGAGGTGTCTGAGCACAGCTCTGAATGCTGAGAAGGAACCGGCCTCACAGAGGGTTCCAGCCAGAGGGCAGCATGAGGACAGAGGGCCTGAACGTCTGCACTTGGCCCTGTGAGGCAGACAGAAAGCCAGTGGGGGAAATGCTGGGCTGCGTTATCTGCAGAGAGTGAGGGGGGAGATGAGAGAGGAGCTGACAGTGGGCGGGAAGCCGGGGCCAGACTGCGCAGGCCACCGGGCCATGGAGAGGGGTTGGGGACAGGAGGTGTTAGGGGGATTTAAGCAGTGAAGGAGACGGACTCCATCCTTATCACCGGAGATAAAAGGCTGGTGGGGCACAGCTACTGAGAAACCAAGTGGGGAGAGTTCACTGTTTTGGTCACGTCGTGAAGCCCCCACCAGTGAGGGCCAGCAGGTGTCAACCTGTCTGACTGTCCTGCCCAAATCCCCATAATGCCCTTAGGCTGTAGAGCCCTTCTATCTGGATAAGAATTAGGAAGGGCTGAGGAGGACCCGAGAAAGAGGAACTCTGGTGTTCTGCACCTCACTCCCCCACCCAGGTCACCAGGACAACACCTGTGACGGGCTTTTGGCCAGAGGAGCCCAGCAGTGGGGGCCGAGGCTGCTGAGAGGCCGGAGCCCTGGCCCTCTGACTGGAGGCCGCTGCTCCCCCAATGTTCAGGGTCACTTCCGGGGAGCAGCTTCTCTCTGGGGTCTGCTGGTCCATTCGGTGCTCACAGAGGGACTGCCCTCATTGGACAGCCTGGACACCATCCCCAACACTGGCAGATTCGGGCAATCGGCTGTCACTGTGTGTGGGTGGGACAGGTCCAAGAGGGCACCTCAAAGCCAGATTCTAGATCCAGTCGCGCCTGCTCACCCCAACACATAGGTCACCGCTGACCCCTCCCTCCCAGGCCAGACACACACACAGCCTCCGCCCTAATGGAGCCGAATGCTCTGTGGGGGCGAGAGCCATCAACATAAAACCGGCCAATAAATAGAATTTGTGATTTCTTTCCAAGCCAAATGGAAGAAGAAAAATATACCAAAGTGGCTAGTCGTCTATTAGCCCTGATTTATATTCTACTTTAATATCTCTTCCAAGGAAATGAAAGGTATATTTTCATCAAATACAATCATTTATAGCTTCTGAAGGGGAGACACACTGTTCTATGACAATTACCTGGGTCTGCAGATAAAACTGGAAGATGTGTCATGACGGCGCGAGCTCCTGGGCCGCCAGCCCGAGGCAGGAGGCCAGAGCGCGGACCCCACACAGCCTGGGAGTCTGTAACAGTGCGGCCTGTGCCCAGGGACACAGAAATCCTGCTGGCCTCACGAGCCCGGATGGCAGCTGTGGAGGCCATGGCATCAAAGGCCACCCTGGGCTGTGCTCCCGATGACCCCCTGCAGCCCCTTTGGCTTCTGCAAACCTCTTAGAAAGGGCAGGGCAGTGACGTTCTGTTGGTGTGCAACCAACCCATGTCTCTCACCTGGATGGAGCATGTGCCCTCCTGGGACTCACGTCTCCCTCACTTTGGTGACAGAAATTAAGCAGAGGAATGCTGCTTACAACCTTCGGGGGGAGGGGGGGTCTCGGTTCCCTTGTCAAAGTGCCACCGACTAAGCCAGCCAACATCGAGGGATTTCCCTGTGTTCCTGGTGTCACACAGGGAGGACGTGTTACGTGGGAACTGCTCCCAGGCCGTGCTTATCCTTCCTTCGGCAACTAGTGAATGAGGGCCAGCGTCAGGTGCTGAGATCCAGCGGCGAGCAGGACAGACCTGGCCCCATGATGTGACACTCTCCATCGGGGAGAAAGACTACGGCCAGGTATACCGACATGTCAGCCAGGGAAGCAACCCAGGATCACGGAGAAAATAAACCAGGCTAATGCGATGGAGGGGAGGGGTAACTCTTCTGAGGCGTGACCAGGGAAGGCCTCTCTGAGGAGGTGGCGTGCAGACCGGGGCCTGAGCAATTAGTGGGAGGCAGCAACACACAGATCTGCAGAGGAACATCTGATGCAAAGGGCCTGAGGCAGGAGAGAGCTCCGTGATTTACAGTGGTTCTCAAAGAGTGGCCTGGGGAACCCTGGGGGTCTCCCACAGTCAGAACTACTTTCAAAAAAAAAAAAATAACAAGACAGCATTTTCCTTTGACTTCCATTCTCCCAGGAGTATACGGAGAAGTTTTCCAGAGTCCATTAATGTATATGCTCTCACAACAGATTGGAAGCAGAAGCAGATATGAGAATCCAGCTGTCTTCTATTACGATAGGTATTAACGAGATTTGCAAAAATACGAAACATTAAATTTGTTTTGGAGAACAGAATTGTTTTTCATGAAAAAAACTATGTTTACATGTGATGAGTCTTTTTTTTTAAAATAAGTAAATATTTAAAGCATTTCTCCGTTTTAATTTCTAATCCAGAAATATCAGTAGATATAATCCATATAAACTACAGCTCTTTGGGTTCCTCAATACTTTTTAAAAGAGTAAAGGTGTCTAGAGGCCAAAATCTCGGGAAGTGAGTAGTGAGAGGACCAGCGGGGGCTGGTGTGACAGACGGGTGGCGTGAGGCCGGGGAGCCGCGTCCAGGGACTGCTAGGGCCCATCTCACAATGACCCACGGATCACAGCAAGATCTGGATTTTGCTCTAAGAGCAAGTGGAAGCTACAGGCTAGTTGTAGCCAGGGGCATGATGTGTGATCTGACTCTGTTCTAGAACGATCCCTCTGGCTGAACGGGAGGGAGAGGATGGGAATGGAGGCCAGGGAAGGCTGAGGGTGCCGCCGCCATGATCTAGGGAGAGATGCTGGCGGCCCGCACGGGGAGAAGAGGTCGCGTGTGTTCTATACGCAGAGCAGGCCAGTGGGTGTGGGGGAGGGAAGAGAACTAAGGGTGATTCTGAGATGCTGGGCGGTTAGGGGGCCGATTACTGCAACAGCAAGTGATGAAAAGGGTGGGAGCCAGGCAGAGCTCCCCTCCCTCTGTCTGAGTCACGCTGAGGCCCAGTGGTTTCAACTTGCTCAATGGGTCACATCTCCCACCCAAGCCAAGGCATGACGGGAGAGAGGCCCAGAGCAGTCGCTCTGGGAGGCACATCTGTGAGAATGTCCCCACCCCATCCCCACACCCGGGTGGCAGTTCCGGGGACAGACACAGCCAAAGGGTAGATGGCCGCCTTCAAGCAGCTACCTTTGACTGGCCCTAGTCCCAACTGGCCGAGCCACACATACCTTAACTCTGGGTCCGGCTACAGGACAATGGGCGTTCTAGCTATGCTGGCCCCTGTGCTGGGCAGGCCCAGGCTGCTGTAGACACTGCCACACCCTGCCCTGGATGAGCCGCACGGCTCTCCCGGAACCCAGGCAGGATGGGAGACGCACGTAGTAAGTCATTGTAAAGCCTGCTGCAAACAGAGAGGTGACTACGCAGATGCTGAAGAATGTGACACTTGGCTCTATTTATTTATTTACACTTGTCTTGTTCCAAAATGGATGGAGCGGAAATAAGGCCTGGGCTTTTCTCCTTAACCCATTAGTTCCTGAGCAGAAAGAAGCCCTGATGGCCCTGAAGAAATTATTTCTTAAGCAATAAGTTATGTGTCAATTATGTCTCAATAAAAAATTACCAAGTGGTGCTTATAGAAATATTATAATAAAATCACAACTGTATGGAAAGAAAGAAAAGAAAGAGAGAGAGACACACACACACACACACACAGAGACAGGGAGAGAGAGACAGAGAGAGGAGGAGGGAGGGAGGAAGGAAGGGGAGTTCTTACAGGCCTATCTGCATTTAGTTAACCTAGGCTGAGTCAGCATTTATATTTCTTTGTGACCATCTCTACAGAACATGGAGCAACCTGGAAAATGTTCAATAAGGAATCCTCCAGACTCTGGGCTGGCGGAACCATCTCACATGTCACAGCTGAGAACGGGCAGTGCAATTATACAGTCAGTCTCGCAGCCTGAGACTGGTTTTAAGAATGAAAATAGTCACAGGCTGTGGGTGGCAGCGTGGCCCAGTGCACTTCTTCCAGAGTGCATGCTGGGACTACGCATGTCAAGACGAAAAACCTCCCCTTTGACGCGGCACATCCACGGCTGGGAATTTGTCCCTCAGACTCGCGAGATTTGCAGTTACACACAGGTGCCCCGAGGTGTTCCCAGCGACTGGAAATGCTAAACATTGCAGGTGACCCAAGTGTTCATCAATACCAAATGCTCTTAAAGATGTTTTGGTCCATCCATATGACAAAATACTAACAATTAATGAGCGTGAAGTCGATTTACATCTGCTAACAGGTAACGCTGACTTATCACTAAGTGAAAACGGCCAGGCACAGAATCACATATATGGCCTAAACCCCGGTGTAAAAACAGAGAAGCAAAGACATATCTATGACATACAAAGAAACAACATTTCTGGAAGGGTATGTAAGAAATTGTTAAAAGTGGTTACTTCTGAAGCCAAGTAGTCTTACTTTTCATTTTATCATGTCCTGTTTGGACACTTAAAATTTATCATATGCTTATAGTGTAAATATTTCTAACATGAATTAATCAAATCAAAGAACGAAAACAATGAATTGGGATGGAAGGGCTACGAGAACTCTGATTCTGGACAGGTTCTTCGGGCGGAATTTCATTCTTAAATCGATAACTGCTTCTGAAAATATTTTGTAACATTTGTGACTGAAGTTCAAAACCCTCACTGTGGGGGCAGGTTCCGTTGCCCAGGACACTGGGCCAGCTTTCTGCAGTTTTGTAATCATGAGCAAGGTTCTCTTTCGAGGGATGGGGGTGCATATGGATTTACTTAAATCAGATGTGTCAGAGCAGGAAGGGGACAGCCCGCCCGGCCTTCTGGAGAAGCAGTCCTTTCTGCTCCTCCAAGCAGACCTTGAACTTTCTACTCATGCTTCCCTTTTTGGGGGGCGGGAAGGGAAGTTAGAGATGAGCTCTGGTGAACGTAGTTAGAGAGGCTTCCAGATGGGAGACACTGGCAGCCACCCCGTGGGCAGTGGGGCCTTCATCTGAAGTCTCACTTCTTCAGGGGTTTGTTACCGGAACCACACACACTATCTCTTTCTAGTCATCCTGCATGGAGAAGGAAATTACTCTCCCACAACCTCATTACTAATTATCTAAGTATTTCCAAGAAATTTCCAAGAAAGTTCTTAGTCCTCATTCTGAGAAGTTCTTCCACATCCCCAACAAATCTCTGGAAAACCAAACCCAGGCAGCAGAACATCAAAGAGAAAGCCAAGATTTCTTTCTGGGGCTTGTGTTTCATCTTGCGCTACACTTTGATAAATTCTAAGAAACTTATCTGGTGCTTCCAACTGGCTGGATTTCTGAGAAGGGAGAAGCAGCTCAATAGAGAGCAAGTTCTGGAACCCCCACGGGAGCGGGACAAGCGGTGGCGCAGGGTGGGGCTGGCTTACCTGGCACCTTGTCCACAGACGCGAACACAGAGCGCTGCACCGTGGGGTCACTGCTGCCCCGGCGGCACTGGTCATAGAAGCGGAAAGGCAGGTGCTGGGAGGAGGAGGCAGAGCCGAGTCCAAACCCTAGGACTTCGGTCGTTGGCTGGATCGGGAGGTCCAGGAGGGCTACGTTCAAACAAACCCGTGGTCATGGTCAGCACGTGGGACAGAGTGTTGGTGACGAGCCTTTGGTGGGGCGCTCGTAGTTGGCGTGGCCGTGGCCTTTCCAGGCACAGCCCTTGGGTGATACCAAGCAGGAAGCCGGCAGCCTCGAGCTGGGGAGACCCCAAGTCCTGCCTGAGGCTCAAAAAACAGCTGGTTCTGGTAAGGGGTTCAGAAACGGCCGTAGTGCTAGGCTCCACCTCAGGTTCTCAGCTTCCGCACACAAAAGGCCGAGGCTTAGCCTCAGGTGCAGTATCAGACCCCAAGGTACATGGGACCCATCCCGCCCTGAAAGTTCATACACACACACACACGTGTGTGCATGCGTGCACACGCATGGGGAAGAGTGTGAGAGCGAGAAGATCCATGCATAGGCATGTGTATATTTATGAGTGTGTTTATCTGTCACAGTTACTTCCTCCCTTCCATAAACAAATCTCATGATATAGCAATTTGTAGGGGCTTTTTAAAATCAACGGAAGAAATATCAAAGGCATTAGTTCTCACAGCCACTTTATGGCATAATTCTCAATTTTCAAATGAAATATTTAGCTTTCATGCCAGCTCTGAGAAATTGTTTTACATTAAAACAAAAAACAAAAAAAAACGAAAAAGAACCTCTGAAAATAAATCTTAAAAGAAAGGACTGAATGATTTAAGTCACTTTGCACATTACAAAATGCTTCTGTAATGATCTTACAGGCCAAGTTTCAGCTAAGTGAGAAATAAGGTGAGGACTGTATGGGACGCAGACCTGTGCATTCAACGGGGCATGTGCGGGAAATACCAGCATCCAGCCTGTCCAGGAGCCCTGCCCTCCAGTCTTTACTTCTAGGTAATCCCTTGAGAAAGTTCTCCTCCTCCCCCGTGGAAAGCCTCCAGTGACCACAGCAGAATGATCATCAGGTCATTCTTGAACCAAAAGGCGCTTGTGTCTTGAGAAGGACTGTTTATAATTCTAGGAGTTGACAGCAGCCTTTTCCCAAGGAGAATGCCGTGCCTTCCGCCCTGAACAGGACACCCTCATCTCAGTGCCTCTATGTCTAAGAAAGCCGGGGTCTTGCTGACACTGGGCAGCACTGGGACTTCTCACAAATTCTCTGCGATCTCCGTGAAATAAATGTAAGATGACCTCTGATTTCAGAGCTGGGTCATGGCGCCCGCACCAAGCAGGTGGATTCTCATGAGAACAGGGAAGGGGTGGGCTCTGGAGTAGGAAGTTCTGCATTTGGCTTCTTCCAACTAGCTGCTGGTGTGACTTTTGGCAAGTCACCGAGCCTCAGTTTACTTGTTTATAAATGGGCAGAAGAGGCCCTCCTGATCTCAAGGGCTGTTTTAAGGATCAAAGGTGGTGGAGGAACGGGGAAGCATTTGGTAAACGTAAGCTGGAGAACTGACGTGTGGAGTGAGAACAGCTGTCCCACACCGACGCCTGCCTGTTTGTGGCCGCTTGCCTGGTAAGGAGGGCTCTCCTCTCCCAGCCCTAGAAACTCTAGAACTCAGCCAGTTAGGAAGTGGGAAATTCTGAGTGCATTCTCCATTCTCTCAGCAAAACACAATTAATTCCTGAACCCTATGTATCCTCTTCTAGAGGAGTTACGGGAGTTCTCGAGGTCAATGTGAGAAACCGAGCGAACAGCCCCGCGGCTGCTTCTGTCCCGGGGGCCCAGAGGACACTCGGCCAGGGCCAACCACTCACCAGCTATCCTCTGCATCTTCATGCGCCTGGCCTGGATGCGGCCCTTGGCCAGCCGCTGCTTGGCAATGATGCAGCGGATGTGGTCCGAGAAGACGAAGGTGGCCTGGAGGATGGGGAAGGGCTTGGAGTGGGGACTGGATGCAGGCTTGTGGATGATGATATTCAGGGCACGGCTGTCGTCCTCCACCCCGGTCACCTGCATGTCCTGCGGGGGGGGGGGGGCAGGGGGAAAGAAAGTGGCTCGTTAGGTCAAGAGGACGGCGGCTGCTCAGAAGCTGTGGGAGCCACGTCTCATCTACAAGAGGCTTCCCAGTTTCAACTCTGCTTTTGCTCTGAGGAGATCATCAGCGTCCTAAGTCTAAGAGTCGAGGATGGACACAAACCAGACCAGGCCCAGCAGGAGCAGGCAGTGCAGGAAAAGCAGAGCATTCAGAAGCGGGGGGATGCTGGTGTGGTGGTGGTACGGAACCCGAGAGGATTAGAGTCAGCGAGAGAAGAAATGGGCACACCAGCCTTTTGAAGGGGCCCTGGGGAGCCCAACAGTCAAACTCCGACATTCTTCTGAGAAGCCAGTGATAAACCAAAATTCCTATGCCGTCTGGCACGGTCTTAGATATACTGACTCATCTATGGACCAATTTCTTCCTTGTTTCTCTTAAGAACGTGGCATCTTTGGCACCTATTAGTATGTCTCTGAAGAATTCCTGGCGCCTAATGAAAAAGCTAACTCCGAGAAAGAGAAGGGAGGGCCACTTAGCAGACCTGAAGACAGCTACGTTTGAAAGGTGCAGAAAGAACTCACGCATAGCAAGTGTAACAAGGATGAATCCAATGTAAAACCTCTGAATGGATTCTGTGTAATCTGCTTCCCACAAAGGTTTGAGCTGATTTAAGATAAAAGTCCGAGACAGGAGATAGACGTGAATGGCAGATGTGAAAGGGAGGCAGAAACAATACTGAAAAGGGCTCATGAAGTAGAGGTAGGTGTTCAAAGGCATTCAATCTGGCACGGGCTGTTTGGAAATAACACCTGCCTCGAAATGATATAGTGGGGATTAGGTGAGATAGTCTGCATTTAAAAAAGAGAGGCTGGCACATAGTAACGGCCTGACAAATAGTGGCTATTGGAAGACGACCAAAAGAAAAGGTTTATGTGGCTTTCATTGTCTGATAGAGGACATATATTAATCCTTCGAGGGAGAAAAACACTTTCCTGACACTAAATTCTAAAGGAAATTGATCATAAGCCTAGATAAATAAGAAGCACTAAGTCACCTAATGGACAATCGCTTATATGGAAGTCTTTTTATAAATGAAAGATTCTTCATATAGTTGTTTCTCACATCACTCTCGGTAAAAGACACTTTTTTTCTTTTTTTAAATGGAAAGATCTTTAAAAAGAGGAGGCTGGGGAAAAGTTGCAACAGCATCTTCAAACACATGGGTCGTTCTCTCAGAGAGCGGCATGCTGCCAGCAGGTCACATTGTGCAGAGGTGGAGGTGGGTCAGCCTGAGCGTGGCACTGCCAGTACCCAGGACTGCCCAGCAAGGAAAAGCACTGCCTCAGAACGGGGCCAGTCTCAGGCCTGGACGGGTTTGCTGGACACCCAGGGACTGGGGGTCTGATGGGAGGTGTGACCTAGGAGGCTGTTTTCAACTCTTTGGTGTCTAGGCTTTGTTCAATCAACCAGCTGGCATTAGTCACTCATCATAGAGACAAACGTGGAGAAAACCCAAGCCCTGACTTGGCTTCTGGCACTTTAGATTCCAGCGCTGCTGGAGAGGAGGTGAGGACAAGGGAACTCTCACACACTGCCGGCGGCAACCATCATTTTAGATAGGATTTGGCAGCGTCTATGAACACTGAAAAGAGGCACGCCCCAACTTCTTGGGATCTGCCTCGGGAAACCCCTGCCCAGGTGCACAAGGAAATAAGGTTAATTCTGTTCATGGCAGCACTGTTTGTAAAGGTAAAAAAGCTAGAAACAGCCACAGGGCACTGGCTGGCTAACTATGCCTTGGTATCTTCAGGCAGCAGTTAAAAGAATACCAGTAAATCTGCATATGCAAACATGGTCAGCTCTCCAAGTCACAGGTTGAGTGCAAAAAGCAAAGTGGAGAATACGTTCAAGTGACACTAGAAAAAATATGCACACATAACCCCTCTCAAGTATATGTGCACAATTTTTAGAAACAGTACAAGTAGTTATATTTATATATGCATTTCGCAGAGAACCAGATCTGGAAGGATTACTGATCATGGGAGGAGGGAAGTATGAGAATTGGGTTTTGGTCAAAGAGGACTTGGCCTGTATCTGTGAGATATTTTAACTTTTTCAATGATAATCTGTTCCTGCAACCCTCATGTCATTAGAAAGTAACTGTAAAAATAAAACATAAAATAAAACATACAGAAAAGGGAATTGTCAAGATACTTCCGTGTGTGTGTGTGTGTGTGTGTGTGTGTGTTTGCACAGCCACCCGAGAAGCGCTTCTGGAGTTCTTGGCTGTCGTACCTGCAGGAGGCCAGCGAACTTGACCACTCCCCAGCCAAGCCTGGACACGTCGGGCTCCACCAAACTCATCTGGTAAATATCCACAGCCAGGAACCGCTGGACCATGCCGCCATCCTTGGTGATCACCGTGCATGCGATCAGGTCGCTGTTGTCTGGGAGGGAGGGGACAGAGAGCAAAATGAGCGCCGTCTGGCTGCCCAGCCCAATGGAGACACTCAAGCTGACTCGTGTTCTGCCGGGCGGCAGAGCCCAGTGGTCAGAGCCCAGCCTTGGAGTCATACACACACCTGGGCCTGACTGCCCCCTCTGAGCCACACTGGGCAACTGACTTTACTTCTCTGGGCTTCAGAGTTCTCCTCCGAAAAACGGGGATCCGGTCCATCCCTCTCAAAGCTCTATTTTGAAGACTGACTGATACAGAGTACATAAAGCATTAGTGCGATGTTTGCTGAACAGTAGGTGCTCAAACTGGAGCCAAACACACACACACACACCACAACAAACTGAGAATCTCAGTTTGCAGACCATTAGAGGTTTATACTGCGATGGTGTCGGCCTAGATTAGCTGAAGACAGCGCGAGTTCCCTGCTCCCTTGTAGAACCACCAGGCCCTCAAGCTGGTGCCTGGCAGTTTAGAGCCAAGCTCTGCACTAAATGGTGTGTGATCCCGGGCAATGCACTCGGCCCGTCCAAACTACGGTTTTCCGTCTGTAAAATGGGAATGATGTCCCTACCATGAGATGTTTGGTGCATTAAATGAGAACAGGCAGGTAAAGCATTTGGCCTGGGGTCCTCAGCGTAGGCCAGGTCCCTTTTCGTACATGCAAGTTCTCCCCAAATCTGATGTCTCATTTAGTGCCTGTCCTGATGGCGATGAAATCACCATAGTAACACAGGACCATTCAATCTACTGTCTCCTCTGACTTCCGTCCGCTACATGTTTTAAAAGAAACAGCAGAACCAGGAAACAACCTAAATGCCCCCAAATGGGGGAACAGTTTGAGTATGATTTTTTTCCCCCATCACACGGAAAATTATATACCCATTTAAAACTTATGTTTAACCAAACTGTGAACAGTGGTTAACTATGGGGAGGGAAGTGAGAATTAGGGGTGGGAGTGTGTGTGTGTGTGTGAGGTTGGCAGGGGGAGGGGGAATATCAACAGGAGAACTTAATTTTTACTCTACATGCAACTGGATAGCTTGAAATTATTTGAAAATGAGAAAGTATTCAAGGTGTACTTTTGAAATACACATTAAAAACCCAAGTAAAAAATCCTGTTGACAAATAACTGCAATGACATTGGAAAAGACATTAAAATTTTAAATGAAAAAGAGGGTAACAACATTCTTATTATGATCTTGATATGTTAAAAGAAAAAAGATATCTCGACAAAGAAATACAAGGGCAGAGAAAGATATTAAAATCTTAAGTCTCCGATGAGAAGAATGGAAGGTAGTTTGCTTTATTGAGGTATAATTTATGTATCATAAAATTCACCCATTTTAAGTATCTAGTTTGACTTTTAGTGGCGCATTACTACATTCTATTTGTAAAACACTTTAATCATGCCACTGTAACCTAGTATCTGACTTACATTTATTGGGGGGAGCAATTACACAGATGGTATCAATTCTGGCCCCAAACACATGCGATAACAAACTTCGACGCAGGCATTCGCCAAGGTCTCCGGCCGCCACTTTTACTTTTTTATTTAGATCTAAGGGATGACAGATAAATTTCTCCTCTCTCGGCACTACCTCCTCCAACACACCTCCGTTTAACCCTCTGAGAGCATGATCTATCTGGAATTCTGACTTTATGGGGATGTCATCCCGTCCATCTTCCTTTCCAGGCCTGTGTTTCTTCTCCCCACCTAGGGTACCCAGATGCCCCCGTGGCAAATACCACCACCAGACAGGCTTAACTCTGTGGACTGGGCTTCCTTATTATCCGGGGCAAGAATCTTCCTCCCTTCCTCAATAATCCAGTTTTTAAAAAAGATTTTTAAAAACTATTTCATCGAGCATTTCTAGTCCGTACTGGAAGGCACCTAGTCTTCTGTAGCATCAGAAATGCAAGTCATCATTTTCATTCTTTCAAACATTTTCTTTGTGGTAGGTAGAGTTTATTTTCTTTACCCAATACTTAAGACATGCTCCTCCATGGGAATCTTTTCCTTTTTAAAAATAGAAAAGCAAAGCAAATGAATATAGGGTGCTTTTCCTTTCCTTTTGTTCCTTTATCTTTCTCTTCCCGCTCCGCTCCCCAGCTCTCTAAACAGGACAACTCTGCCTCCTTTTTTCCCACATTCACAAAGGGTGTGCCCTGGGAAAGCAGGCACAGCCATAGGTGTTGGTGTCAGTGGCGTGTGTATCATGATAGTGGGGTTTGTCAGCCCCCTCATAAAGCCCAGCGGCCTCAGGGGCTTGGGGCGAAGGGGGAAGACCTACCACCTCTGCCACAAAGAACAAAAAAAGGAAGAACCAAACCCCAAAGCGGAACAACTTTCAGCAGTGCAATTGAGACATCAAAGCCCCGTGAGAGAGTTCATAAGAAAACTAAAAGCAACAGTTACTGTGAGACAGGACTGAGAGGGAATGAGCCCTGGCTTTTCAGAATGGGTGGGGCAGTTATGGAGAAATACAGCAGATTCCAAGGACTAAAGAGCAGGGCGTATCCTTCAGGAAACCAACGGGGACGCTGGTTGGGGCGGCTCCTTTGTGAGCCTCTCAATGTCATTTTAGGGAACTCCTTCGCCACCTTGGCCCCCGGCCCTCAGCTGGCTGCTCCGTCCTGGAGGAGAGGGGTTGTCTGGTGACCTTGCGATGGCCTCGGTATCCTGGACAGAGGAAGACCCAGGAGAGAGCTGCTGAACGGAACCCAGTTCTGCCCACAGTCTGTCCTCGGACTGCTGCCTCCTTGCAGGCACCTGTGGATGTCACTGTGAGACAGGGGGAGCCATGCCAGGGGCTGAGGCACCCGGAGGGATTCGGACACATGGGAGGACTGCAACCTGGCGTGTGTGGCAGTCTCACGAGCCTCCCTGCCTCCTCTCAGGAGGGGTCTGTGCTGGGAGGAGGCCAGTGTAAGGGACAGGTCATCCATCACTGCCCACACCTCGCCGCCCACCTGAATCTCCCACCAACCTCACTTCCAAAGGGGTGGGGCCTAGCATGCCATAGGATTTCTTCAAAAAGAAATAAAGATCGATACATACAAATAAATAAATATAAGGTTGATAAACTAACGCCATCAAAATGAAAATGTAACTCCTGTATAACAAAATATTTTATATTATAAATAAACAGACTAGGAGGAATATTCGCAAGATATCTTTAAGAAGTAAAAGATGAATAAAGCAGTAAATGTGAAGGGCCCCCACAGGCCACTCACAGGCAAGAGAATGGGGACAGCCAGAAAACACACACAAAGGTGCTTATCCTCGTGAGAAGTCAGGAAACAAAACAAGTTACCATCTTCTACCCGTCGGATTGGCAAAAACAAAAATGCCTGATGACAGCAGGTACTGGTGAGGCCAAAGAAGAGCTGACATTCTCAAACACTGCTAGGAGGACAAGCAATTAACATAGCCACTTTGAAGGGCAAATTAGCATTATTTATTAAAACTGAAAGTTTCACACTGTATGACCTGGCAGTTGGTATGTTCCTAAGAAAAACGCACTTGTGGGCCAAGAGCCACGAACAAAGATGTTGACGGCAGGATCCGGGTCTATCATGTCCAGTAACAGAGGAAAGCTTAAAAAAATGTGTACGTTCACTCAGTGCAAAGCCATATGGCAACGACAAGGAATGAGTTAAGACCTCTAGCTGTTTCAAGAGCACACTGTGGAGTGGAAAAAGCAATTTGCAGCATGACACACGCAGTGCAACACAATTCGTGTAAAATGAGATCACACAAAACGATACTATGTGTTTTCTGCGGGTTCCAGCATGTGGATGTACAAGCAAAGTTTAAGAAACTGGTGGGTGCCCAGTGATACCTGTTTAGGGTGAAGGAGCTGGGATTGAGGCTGCGGGGTCAAGGTCATTTTAGTTATTATGCTACGTTCTCATTTTCCAAAGGGAAAAGAGGTATATTATGTGGGTATTTAAAACTAAATAAAGAAAAAAGTGATCCTCTTTCCACACTCGGACACAAAGGGTCTCAGGTCCTCCAGGGGCCCAGCCAGTCCAGGGTCCAGGGGAAGCAATGCGGGGCCACGCTGGCTCTGCCTGACCCCAAGGCGGCGACAGTCATCTCAGAAGGGCTGTGGCAAGAAGCTGAGAGCTCTCCCATGGCACCTCTTGGGACACAGGCACGCATGATTCCAAATCAGCCAGGCGTGTGAGCTAAAGAGCTCCGGCACCCAGTTCAACAAACGCGTGGGTGCCAGGCTGCACTAGGGAACCAGACCCAGAAGAAGGCGGCTTGGCCCTGCCATAAGAGGCTCCAGGGCCGGCGGGGACGCTAAACACCGAGCAGACCAAGTCTCCATCCAGGCACCGACGGGCGGAGCAGGAGGGACGACACACGTCACCATTGCGCGCCAGGGCCACCAAGCTGTGGTGTGCCTCTCAGCGGAACCTCACTCCCGGGACAGGTGATGTGTTCCCCTACACCTGGGCACTGCCTTTGTTGCATTTATTTGAAAGAGGAGATAATTTGACATTTTATTTGAAAATATTAAGCTTACCAATCTCTTTGAATAGATAACACCTTCATATGTTCACATTTAAAAAGGTGTTGACATTTTACACAGCTGACCTTACGTCTCCGTCCGCCCCAGAGGCAACCCCTGTGCAGATTTCTTGTTATCCATCCACGATGCATTTCTGAGTATATGTGTAGCTATGAGAATTCCTTACAACAAATAAGGTGACCGTGAAAATAGATTTAAAAGACCATTTTATTAAATTATAGCCTAATGCCGCTCTTTTGATAAAAAGGGCACCCCAAGAGTTAGAGAAGTTCTAAGATAAACGAGTATTCATCGCAGACTTTCTCCTTGACGTACCAGAAAGGACCAGAAAGGCACTGAAATGGGTTTTCTTATGGACTGTACTTTGCAAAGACGGCCACAGCAGCACCGCCCACCCTGTGCTCTCTTACAGTGTGAGCTTGACTCTCCTCCCACTGAGTGGTGGCGCGTCTGTGTCCTTTGTCCTTGAAACTGGGTGGGCCTCTATGGTTGCACAGACCAACAGAGTACAGTGGAAGTAATCCTACGTGATTTCTGAGGCAAGGTCATAAAAATGCTCTTGGAACCTACCCACCATGCTGGCAGGAGACCCAAGCAGCCATGGAGACACCCACGGAGAGAAGCCAAGGGCCCAGGCCCGCTGCCAGCCCCAAGCTGCCAGCCCTCAGTTGACCCTCTAGTTCCCAGCTAAGCCACTCCAGCAGATGCCATGTGCAGTAGAGATGCGCTAGCCCCACCGAGCCCTGGGCACATTACAGATCCGTGAGCAAAATGAATGACTTGCAGTTGTTCTAAGTCACTAAATTTTAACATGGTTTGTTACTTAGAAATAGAGAATGTCAACAGTGACTTACTGTAATGTAGGGCTAACACTATTTCAGCACCACCCAGGACTGCTGGGTGGAAGACTGGCCTGGACAAACAGCTCAGGGCTGGTGATTTGGGATGTCCGAGAGGTCCTGCAGTGTTTAGCAGAACGAAGGAAAAGGAGTGTAGCCATTTTCCAACAGAAGTTTAAGATGCTGGAGAGAGGAGGAGAAAAGGAAAAAGCATGAAAGAGCCGCTTGACCATGAAGTGCAGAATCAGGGCACTTTGGCCTGGAAAAAGCATCTTGGGCTTTGGAGCTACGGAGACCTGGGTTCAAATCACAGCTCTGCCATTAATAACTTGTGACCCTGGACAGACGACCTTCTCCTCTGAGTCTCAGGTTCCTTGCTTATAAAACCAAGACCTAACTCCTTGCAGGACCCTTGAGGGGATTTGAGAGGCCTGGGGCTGCAGCACAGACAGGAGCTGTGTGGTCTCCACCGATAGTGGCTGTTGCTGGAAACCTCCTGGCATTTTGGAGCCATGAGTCTCTAGTCAGAAGCCTTCTGCTTGGGGTAAAGTCATGCTTTCTGAATGCAGGCTCAAGACTAAGCAAGGCTGTGGGAAAAAAATGCACCATGGGTTTTGGGTGTTCCTCAGAACTCCTATGGGCTCATGGGCAGTGAGTTACGCGGTCCCTGGCCTCTCCGAGAGGCCCCCCAAGCCCACATCTGTGGTTGCCCCACCCACCTACTCTCCAGCACATCTACCCGTCTTAGCCCCCACTGCACCCCGATGCCAGCCAGGCTCCAATGCCCCCATCAGCTCCCTCCTTCCTGCTTGAAGCCTGCTCCCTGTCTCGCGGGCAGCCCCAAGGAGGTAGGGCCCTGAGCGGTCTCACTCACTGCTGCACCCCTAGGAGGGGGCCTGCGCAGTAGCAGGTGCTGAAGATGTATTTGTCACGGGATGGAGGGATGCTCATGTCATCTGGTCCTCCCGTTCTGAGGCCGAGGACTTCTCCACCAGCGGTCCTGTCAGCTCCTGGGCTGCAGCCTTCCTCCAGAGCTCCCTTTGACAGGCTGCAGCTCATTACTGAGCAATAACTGGGGCTGATTGACTTTTGCTGTATGTAAATGATCCCTTCGTAATAAAATACGGGTGCCAATACCGTGATTTAATTCTTGGCGTTGGCGGCTCCACATACATTTAGAATGGAAGTCTTTATCCTCACAGTGAGATTGCAGGCCAGCTGAGTGAGTCCCAGCGCTTTGAAACCCGATACCAATACTGCAAGCTTAGAGCGATTCCTGGACTGCCACCACAGCTGGAGTCCAGATCAGTGGCTCTGTAAACACCGCAGGCTTTCAGGCACCCTGGGCACATGTGCGCCCTTGCCCCTCCCTGCATCCAAAAGCAGACTGTGTTCCTACTGCAGGGACCCCCAGGCCTGCCAGGGAGAGTGAGGGAGGCTGCAGTGGCCTGTGGCCCTCTCAGGGCGAGCTAAAACAGTGGGCTCACTGCCTTTCCTGGAGTTGGTAGCCCTGTCCTGCGGGCATCTGGTGCCACTGGGGCTTTGGTTCTCTAAAGCCACGTACAGAAAGATGGGTAGGACTGAGTTTTGGGGTGGGACGCCCCTGCCAGCCCCCAGCAGTTTATGACTGCTGCCGACACCATGACCAACCTCTATCGAGTGCTTCTGGGCGCCAGGAGCTGAGCCCCCACCTGACAGGTTCAGATCCTATGAGATGAGATGCTTCACTGATTCCAGAGGACAAAACTACAGAGGTCAAGTAACTTCCCCAAGGACACACAACCGATGACGATGTGGTGCCGTACGGAGCCAGAGCGAATGTGTGCCGACCGTCCTGGACAAGCTGATGGTAACCTGGGCTCCAGTTCTCTGGATGGGGCCCGAGAGAGAGGACCGTCCCTCTTTCCCTCAGAGATGGGGGCAACCCCCATCCCCGCTGGCCGGTTCTGGCAGGGGGACAGTCACATGACCCAAGCTCGCAGGAGGCAGTCTCCAGGGGGTTTGATGTCCCGGTGGTTAACGCCTGAAGCCACCTGCGTGCTGTTCGGCTGCCCCTGGCAAGGGGCCTCCCTTCACTGGGCACCTGGGGGCCCCTCCCAGCAGCGCACTGACTGGGAGCAAACAGGCAGATCCCCTGCCCTCACTGAGCCTTCAGATCATGGACAGATGGCAGCCCTCTGGAGCTGTCCGACCCTGGGAATGAGCTGTGTGACAGAGGAGGGACCCTGTGGTACTACATAAAGCCTTGACAGTGACTCCAGGGAGAACCAGCCTGGCATGGCTCCCGGTGACAGAATGCAGCTGAGGGGAGAGGCCCTCACTGACCAGTCATGCACGGCTGGGAAGTGACTGATGAATCATCGGCTTTCTGGGGGAGAGCAGGCCGGGTCTGGAGGGGAGCGGCAGGCACACAGGCAGCACGAGGCCGTCCATCAGCAGCCCAGGGGGAAAGTGCAATCCATCTCCCGAATGTCACCACTCTATCAATAGCCACTACAAGAATGAAAACGATCGCTGTTCTGGGGCGTACGAAAGTGACTCACACACGTTTCTTTGGGTGAAAGGTAGCTTCCTTCTCAAAGCTACGCCGAGTGCTTTGAGAAGGAAGGTTTGTGCCGCCTCAAATGTAACGCAGCAGCGCTCGGGCGACAGGGAGCCTGGTAAATTCTGCAGACCCACCCCAGGAGAATGGTCTTGTACCCGCGACACTCAGACCTTCTCAAGCCTGATTACACGAGGGGGAGACTCCATGCACGGCGTGTGATATTCCCAAGTCAAAAGATCCACTCGCTGCCACTCAGGGTGTGAACCAGCGCACTGAATTAGCTTGGCTGCTTCTCCTGACGGTCAAATCAATCCTTCAGAGAAAATTAAGTAACCATTTCTCCATCAACCCAGCAACAGCTTATGGGCTATTTGCTGCAAGTAGCAATCAATTACTCTGTCTTCTCTGAAGCTCCCTAAAGCTTTCCTTCCAGTACAGCACGGGGGCAGGTGTAAAGTGCAACATTTCCTGGATGGACAGCAGGTCTTGTCACATTTCTACTGCCCGGCACAGAGTCCGGCCCCTCCAAGAATAAAGGAGAATACATATCGGTGTTGTTTCTCAGATTTATAAGGGGACCAGCAATTAGGGATGGAGATATTAGGATATGGGCTGAAATCCTGTCACCCAGGGAAACTGCGACCTAGTGCTCAATTCCACGACTTCAACCAAGATCATGGGGGCTGCCCCAAAAGCTGCCACACTGGCGACCTGGCCCTCGGCCTCCTCTTCACCTGCCCCCACCCAGAGTGCCGAGAGCTGCACAGTATCCGAACACATTCCAACACCACTTCCCCACCTGTCACTACAGCTCGAAATGCAGGGGAACCATGCAGGGGACAGTCACCAGCCAGGCCTGGAGTTGAGCTGTAGCCCTGCCACTCTCCAGTTGTGTTGACCCTGGGCACGTGACTTCCCTTCTGTTGCAGGCCAGGGAAATAAAATGACCAATGAGTTTATGGCTCTACTTCATGATATGCCTGATGATGTAGTTAGGAGGAAGCGTACTGATATCAGCAATTTACTTTGCAACGCACACAAAAAAAAAGGGAGAAAAGAACAGATGGGTTGATGGCTGAATAGAGGGGCAGATATGTGAGAGAACTAGTAAATTGCTAGTGGGGAAATGTAGATGGTGGGTATAAGGGTGTTCACTGTACAGCTCATTGCATGCTTGAAATTTTCCAAAATAAAATGTTGCGGGGAGAACTGACTTCCTAGGGTTGTTGTGAAAGTCACACAAGCACACAGCAGTGTGCATGCCACACAGGGGCTGGGCAATCCATGGCACCTGCCATTGATTACTATTGATTCCCTGACCTTTAGAGCACAGTTTTGTGTGAGTAGCTACAGGATACCTTTGCTATGAAAATCTACTTGGTTCCTGAGTTTGAGCAGCAGGAATTTTAACAGGAAGACTTCGGATGTGAGAGCTACCCGTAAGTGCTCTTTCTAGCATCTGTTAACCTTGCAGAATCTTAACATCACCCAGTGGCTTCCTGTGCCACTAAGGACACTGTATCAACCCTCACTTTGTTGGTATGGATGGGTAAGTCTGTCATTTGTTCATCCAGCAATTTTTCAAGCAGTCACTGTGCGATGGCACCACTGTGCCGTGGTGCCTGTGCAACGACCCAGCTCAACACCTACCTGGAGGGAGGGAGGGCACAGCTGCCGTGTTCAGGAGAGGAGCCTAAGGACTGGGGAGGCCAGGTGCCTTGTCCATCCAAGAGCCCACAGACTGGGGACAGCGCTAGACTTGGGCTCAGTGCTACCTGCTTCCAGAGGAGGGGTTTTCCACGGCTACTTCCTCCCTCTTGCTTGAAACACACATGCCACCACTAGTAAAATAACGTGGCTGATTTTCACAAGGTGGCCCAGAAAACCCAGCACACGTCTTCATCTTTCCCCCTTGGAAAATTTCAAGAGACTCTTCTTGGGAGGACAAAGAGTAAAATTTGACTTTTCTTGTTCCCACAGGTCCAGAGGGCAGGTCCCTCTGACTGTTCGCATCTGCCTAAGGATGGGGCAACATGCAAAGGCTTTATTCCTTGTTCCTTCTTCGCCCTAAACAAAGTTCACAGGCAGACAACTCCGTGAAAACGTAGTTACCAGAAACAGAATCCAAATGAGCAGCAATTCCAAGTAGAGCCTGGCATATCCCCTTATCAAGTGACACACAGCCTGCCACCAGAAGCACAGCAATCTGATCTTTATAATGCATTGGTGACCACACTTATCTCTATAGTCACTCTCCCCAGAATGCCACATTTGCATAGAACATTGCATAATTTCCTCTCTGAAAATGGCCCTGTTTAGCATGAGTAAATAAAGTTACCTAACTCTGAGGCAGCGGAATGGAATACTGGAGATTTCCAAGAAAAGATTTGAATACCTAAGCTCTTTACTACGCGATGCAAGATAGTGTAACACAGTTCCCTCCTTCCTGCTCCTCAGCAGCCAGCAGCCGGGGCAGGGCAGGAGGAGGATGTGCCCCCCACGCTACCCTCCGTGATTCTCTGCTCTGGGCCCCTCCACAACCTGTGGTCAAGCCCACCTGGGCTTGGATCAAGGCCCTGCCTTGCCTTTCCTTCCTTTAGTCCTCCACCGGTCTCTCCACGCAGTATTTGCCTGCTGGCTACTAGGTACCAGCAATGACCAGGCTGCAGGAATGAAGGAGGGAGAGACATTTC
The DNA here is from genome assembly GCF_004115265.2 of Rhinolophus ferrumequinum. Classification (NCBI taxonomy): domain Eukaryota; kingdom Metazoa; phylum Chordata; class Mammalia; order Chiroptera; family Rhinolophidae; genus Rhinolophus; species Rhinolophus ferrumequinum. The sequence goes on along the minus strand of NW_022680357.1, from coordinate 10,648,849 downwards.
TGCTCTGGGTGACCTTTCTGAGCCTCAGTCTCCTTATCTGAAAAATGGACACACCACTTACTTTATGGGGATTCGGTGAGGAAAGAATGAGATTAGATGCAGAAAGTTTTGTGATTTTGCTCTGCATGGGTTGTGTGGGCACATGTCTCCTTTCTCCCTCTGGATAGAAGGTTCTTGAAGATAGAGCCAAATCTCCCCTTGGGTTTCCTCTTTAAGATACTTCATCAGAAAAGTGCACATGGGTATTCTGGATTCTGGCCAGGGAACTCTCCCTTCTTGGGGGGGGAGGAGAGGTTCCACCTGGCAGAGAACACCAGCTAGAAAGTTTTCCCCACATGTTAAAACCCCAGGGTTTATGCTGTTATCACCGCCAGAAGAGGCATATGTGGGCGCCAACGAGCATCGGTGGGGGGTCCCTGTACCCCCAGAGATGGGCTAGATTTCCGGGAGCTCTTCTGGTCATTGGCACTGAGGTTGGCAAGGCCCTTCTCGGGTGGAGAATGTTCTCTGCTAATATCCAACCGGGACCCTCCTCTTGTGATAGGCCACTTAGTGGAAGAAAACAGCTTTGCAGATAGAGCCATCTACACCCACTGACCCCCTCACTGGCTCAGACTTTTCCTTCAAGCATTTCTGAGGCACTTTTCTCCACGCCGGACCATGTGCGTGGCAGAGGCCACAGAGAAGGGCAAGACTTGCCCTTGGGAGCTCCTGTTGAGGGGGGAGACCAAACAAGTGACAATTACATTAAAATGGGAAAGGGCCCTGGCAGAGGAAGCCCAGGGGCTGCGGAGGGCTGGAAGAGGGGCCACCGACACAAGTCGGGTCAGGGAAGGCTTCCCGTAGGAGGTGACGTTTTTACTGAATCCTGAAATAAGCCTAGAAATTATCCAAGAAGAGGAGGGTGGCGCTTCAGGCCGAGTCCAGCCGTTGTCCACCTGCAGCAAGCTCGCAGGCTCCTCTCTGATGTCTTCTTGCATCTGAGCCTTCCTGGCCCAGCACCAGCCTCCCATTTTCCACCAGCCAACCCTTCGGGTTTTCGGACTCCTTGCTCATTTTGGTTGGAACAGCTGGAGGGGCATCCATCCTCATGCTCTCCTTTGCCCAGCACCTGACTTTTTCCTCTCTATCTGTCCCGTCTCTGGGTCTTACCTCCTAGGGCAGCACTGTGTCAGGGTGAAAGCACGGGCAAGGGGACAGATGGCTGGCTCAGTGTGGGACCGTAGCACACTGCCACCTATGCTGGGCTCCTCAGGTACCTCATCCGGCAAATGGGGGTGACAGTAACAGTACCTTCCTTCTAGGGCTGCTGTGAAGACTAAGCGATATTCATAAGGGAAGAGTAGTGCCTGGCACTTAGGAATAACAGACGCTCTCAATTCAACTCAGCAAGACCAAGCAGGGTTCGGTGGGAACAGTGAGCTGAGAGCGAGAAGAGGCCCAGGTCTGAATCCCAGCCGGGCATTTACGAGGCTACATGACCTTAGTCAGGGCAATTGACCTTTCTGGGTGGGCCTCAGTTTCCTTCTCTCTCAAATGAAAAAGTTGGGACTAAACCACACGCGTCTTTCCTGATGGGAAAGAATATCTAAATTTCATACCAGGGGACACATTTATGGCCGCTTGGCAGAAATTAGTTCACAGAGTGAATGCTTACCGGCATAGCAGTCTGATTTTTAATTAGATTGTGGGAATTCAGTATACTTCAAACATTAACAGTAAAATATGGGAGACCTCTGGTGGAGACAAGCCATACCTTCGGGCTTAAACAAAAGCTGTATACTTCACACCCCAAACTGCCTGCTTTATGTTTCTAATCTTTAGTGCTCAAACTGAGTGCCAATAAATGTTTGGCACTCAAACAACACTTCCAAGGCATGTGATTTAAAGTGATATGGTTAATATGAAACTGAATCTTATCAGCTTAACTCTGTACAATCCTACATGCCCAATCAGAAGCACTGCTTTGAATTATTACACTATGTTTCAAACAACATAAAAATGGAGAATCTCGACTATTTTTCCTTCTGAGTTTTTCTTCTTTTAAAAATGAACTTGAACACGGATCCCTCTCTTAAATTCATGAAGAACAAAATAAGAAAGGAACTCCATGCCTTCATTCCTTTTACTTCAGTTATTCAAGGTGGTGGGTCGTCACACCTACCTGACGGATGAGGGGAAGTCGGCAGGGAAAGAGCCCCTGTCATGGCCGGAGACTCAAGAGAACATGTGAGTTTGGGAAACTTCTGTCTTTCGATGGATTTGAAGTACGGGGAACAAAGCAACGAGGGCTGGTGGGGGTGGTGGTGGTGAGGTGCAGGGGCTGGGGACCCATCAGTAAGGGCTGTTTATTAAAGCCATGCCAAGGAGTGGAAACAGATGCCCAGGAACTGGGGACTAAGGGAAGATTGTCATGGCATCTAAAGGTTTTGTCTGTGGTTATTTACTGAAACTTAATTCGGGTCTTCAATTGGAAGTTTATAATTAAGACTCAGAATGGAACTTAGAATACACATGAAAAAGGGCTTACTAAGGATATGAAAAAACAATTAACAACATTTCCCAATCATTCCTTTATTAATTCAACAAATATTTACTGTGTATCTGCTACGCGCCAAGTATAGTCCCAGGCACTACGCATGCAGGCATGGAAAAGCCGGTCCCTGCCCTCATGCCACTCATAGTCTGGTGGATGCAGAGAGACCAAAAACAAATAACTTAAATAAATCTATTTGTATAAATCGTGCTAACACAACGGGGAGGCAATGATTAACCTGCTTATAAAGAAACTCTTTTCAAAAGTTCCACTGGCAAACCTATGCTAATTTCAAATAATAACGGTTATAGTTTATTGAGTATTTTAATAAGCTCCTGGCTCTGTGCTAAGCACTCAAATCAACACATCGAAGAAGGTACTGACTGCAATTACCCGCAGGTTCCAGATGAGAAAACTGTGACTCTGGGGTGTTCACTGGCCGGGTTGTGCTGCTGTGACTCTCAGGAAGGTCAATTCCCAGGACCCCAAGCAGGAAATCCCAGAGCGAGTCAGGTCCAAATTCCTCCATATACTTGAAACCAAACCCCAGTGCTGTAGATACAGTCTGTGGGTCACACTCCACACTAACTGAGATCAAGCTGGACCAGCCGGGAAATGACGTTTGACCGTGCTGAGACACAGCTGCTTTTAGAGCAAGAGCTGGGTGACTTCATTTTGGCTGGGCTGTGTGAACATCAGTGCCTTCAGCTGCTTGCTGATTACTTGGCAGAGGAAATCCACCAACAGGGAGGCAAAGGAAAAGGTTAAATAAAGAGAGACAGGCAACAAAGCCCAGACTCCGAGGACCTGGACGCCTGCACACCCCCTTGCTGCAGCATGGCCGTGCTGAAAACCCCATGCCTTCTTGACCTTATGTACTGAGCATGTTTGCAGAGCTGGGATGCCACAGATTCACCTTCCTTAGGCAAAGGCAAAGGGAAGAAAAGGTGGGCACTGCTTTCTTTACGAGAGAGCTAGTCAGGTCGTCCACTAGTAAACGAGAATATGAGAATAAGGCACAGGCAGAGGGACAGGAGGGGTGGCTAGGCCGCGGAGCAGCTCGGGGCAGCCAGGCCTCTCACCTCCCGTTGCAGCTCTGGCTGGACGAGAATCACAAGCCCCATTGTTTCTGCTTCCTGCCATGTGCTGGGAGCTCACCCACAATGCAGGCTCTGGGCCTCCACTCTCCCATCTGTAAATAGGGGTGATAACAGCACTGAGCTTCCAGGCACTAGAGAGTAAAGCAGCAGTCAGTGCCCAGAACTCATCACATTCTTGCTTATCATCACGGCCCCAGGCCACAGCTCAGGGTATGTGAGGCGTCCACAGGGTTAAAAACACAGAGCCGGGATTCAGACCCCAGAGCCTGCGCTTTTCCTGTTTCCTGACTTTATCCTCACCTGCCAGACAGCGCTGTCCAATAGGACTCGCTGTGTTTATGGAAGTCTAGTCCTGGAGCCACCACCACATGTGCTACTTAAAAGAAAATGAAGATTTTCATCCTCTGTCGTGTTAGCTACCTATGGCGACTGAGTATTTGAAATGAGGCTAGTGTGACCGAGGGACAGAATTTTAGTTTGATTTAATATTACTGTTATTTTCCTTAATTGAGTTTAGATAGCTAACTTGGCTCGTGGCCAGAGGAAACGAGAGAAAGAAGAGACTCTAAGCACGGTGGCGGACGGCGGGAAGTGGCCCCGCTTCATTTCTAGCTCGGAGCTCACGGGCGAATGACCTGTCTCAGGAGACCTTGGGGACACAAGGCAGGGTGACCCGGGGCGTGGGAGCTCCCTGGCCTGGAAGGAATGGGGCCCTCTGGCCACATGCACTCTTGGCTCTCAGCTCCACGTGGGGGCCTTAGCACCCATGGGTCCCCTTAACTGTTGTCGGGGAGGGGGAGAACGCCCCCCTTACTCTTCTTTGGTTCTTCCTGCTGAACTAAGAATAAAACAATAAAATGGGCACATGACTAGACTAACAGGAGAAAAGCCAACTTAATCCACGCACACGGGAGAGTCTCAGTATGATTCTCAGATGATAAAATGGGGCTCAAAGAAATGAGCAAACCAGGCACCGTGTTCTGCCTCGTCACCAAATAAACTACACATTCGTGAGAAGGTAACAGGACAAAGTCAGCGCTCATTACAAAAGAATCTAAGCAACGTTTGCGTATTAGCCAACGGGGAATTTAAGCAAAGTAGTCCCTTAGGAAGAAGGCAGTCAAATTTAATGAGACAGCCTTTCGGCTCTGAGTTGTTTTAACACTAAGGATAAGGGTACCTCCCAGGTGTGGGGAGGACACCTGTCACAGGGCAGGTTTATTTCCCGCATCCAAGGGGACAAGGGAAGGTCACACGCCCTCCTCGCCAGGCTGCTCGACAAGCAACTTCAATTCAAAGTAATCAACATGCCATTCACTGTGGGACATTTTGGGCCTGTCTGTGGCCGAGAAACGGCTATGGCCCTGCAGATCCCACACAGGGACACATCCCACACTGCTCTCTGGAGCAGGAGGGACAATAAGAAAGCCAACAGGCACCACACCCTTACGTCACTTCCAGGTGGGGACTCCCCGTGGGCCACCTGCTTCTCTCCAGCCTGACCCCTGAGGCCCAGCGGGGTCTGCTGTGCTATGGCCTCCACACCGGGCTGGGCGGTGTCAGCGCCGCAGGAATGAGAGGGGAAGTCACTCCCACGCATCCAGCACTTGGAAGGGGATGTTCAGACAAGGGTAAGGTTGCCGCTCAGACACACTGCCTTGGGCGGCGCCCAGGATTTCTCACCGTGAGGGCCACCGACAGTCGGCGCCGGGGTGCCTGGGCATTCGCAGCTCTCAGGACTCCTGGCTGAAGGGACAGGGCCTGGGAGAGAGTCTGTGCAGACCTGTTGGAGTCCAAATACAATTAGAAGGTACTCTGAGGCCCAGCGCTCATGCCTCTGGGAGAAGAAGCCATCGCGGGGGCTGGGCTCCCCTCACTAAGGAGGCTGACGATTCTACCTGGAGGGGGGACTCAGCAATGACATTCCATAGGCCAGGATGAACAGCTATACGGTGGCAACCTAGAATAAGAGTCTGACCACTCCTTGGTCCTCCCGTCTCCTCCTGGGTCCTGGGCACACACAGGCAACCTTCCCAGGAGGCAGAATCACCTGGCCCTTCTGCAGAGAGGGCGCCGGGCAAGATGTGACTTCTGCCATTCCTCCTTCTCCCCAAATGAACTGGTTTTTTTTGTTGTTGTTTTTGAGAGGTGGGCACTGAGCACCCTTCTGTTCCATGTTTCCCCGAAAATAAGACCGGGTCTTATATTAAGTTTTGCTCCAAAAGACGCATTAGGGCTTACGCTCAGGGGATGTCATCCTAAAAAATCATGCTAGGGCTTATTTTCCGGTTAGGTCTTATTTTCGGGGAAACATGGTAGTCGCGGTGCTAGAGTGTGCCTGAGAGGCTTCAGTGAAACCTCACAGCAGTGGCACCCAAACTTTGTTGCATGTGGAGCCACTCAGGGATCTTTAAAAACACTGATGCCAGCTCCCACCCTTGGACAGTCTGATTTCAGTGGTACGGAGTGTGCGACCCGGGCACCGGGCATCTTAAAAGCTCTCCAGGGACTACTCTGCAGCCAAGTTAGCAGACCACTCCTTCCAGCACCATCTGAGGAGGCAGAGTTGGCCACAGCCACCCCCTGACCGACAGTGAACCCAGCATGGACGAAGAGGCTTCGGCTCCTGCTATTAGAATGCAAGGAACTCGCAGCCCATCATTAATGCAAAACAAAACATCCTTCTCCTCATCGTACCCTGAGACACCGAGGCCCTTCACAAAACAGAGATCTAACGGGGCCAGAAAGCTGGCGAGCTTCTCATGGACAGAGAGGGCATGATGAAAAAAACACCAGTAAATACACGACGCTATAATACCATCCCAGGTCTGATGGATTGCTTATGATGTCCTCGGGAGTTAATTGGAACAGCCCCGAACTCGCTCCTGTATGTCAGCACTCTCTGCCAGGAATGATTCAGGTAAAGAAAGATGGAAAATAATAGGGCAGGGAATGAATTAATTGAGGTAAGCCTTTTAAAAATATTTCTGATACATCAAATTCTAATTAAAGATTAACACACACAATGGAAGTATTAAAAGGCACTTACAGAAACCCCCCAGCACACAGGGAGAGCATGATATCTGTCAAGGGTGAGGGAACTGATTAAATCTTTCAGATACAGGAACTGGTCCTGAGGCACCTACTTACAGCTGTGAATTTAAATCAGGAAAACAGCCTCTGGTTATCTACCCTGCTGCTCACATGTCACAGCCTTCTTGGAGGGCAAGTTGGCAATTGGTAAAGAGAACCTTTCCACTGGGTTTGCCCTTGAACCTGGCAGTTCACTTCTACAGTTGGATGCTATGACCTCACAGAGATTCAGCCTGGGGAAATTCAAACGTGTGTGTGTGTGTGTGTGTGTGTGTGTGTGTGTGTGAGGGAGGGAGGGAGGGAGGGAGGAAGGGAGAGAGGGAGAGAGGGACAGAAGGAGAGAGGGAGAGAAGGAGAGAGGGAGAGAGAAAGAGGAAGGAGGGAGGAGCCTTAAATAGGGAAAAATCTCACAGATACAGGGAAACTGAATCTTGGCAGACCCTTGTGATGGAGTATCATATAGTCAGTTTTAAAAAAAATGGTCTTAAAAATAGTGTTTCCTAAACGTCAGTTATTTCTAGAAGCTGCAAAACTGCTATTCTCCAGAGCATCTAAGATCTTGCTCCCTAGCACATGTCATCAGTTTAGCTCAAATAAACTCATATCAAAAAAAACAAAACAAAACCTCAGTCATTTCTTTACTACCCTAAGGATATTTCCATAGTTGTACCTTCTGTACCATTTATTTGGTATTTTCCTTAAATTATATTCCTTCCTTTTAAATTTTAAAAGGGAACTGTATCATTTTACACTAAGTACAAAATTAGCCCCGTCTGTCAATAGAGGACATAGTTTATATGGACAAAAATATTCACAGGTGTACCACCAAAAGCTGTCTCGGGCACCACCTCTTGAAAAGTACAGCTGTGTGGGGTTGATGACCTGGAAAGGAATGCCCCTAGAGCCTGATGGGAAAAATGAAGGCTACCTGACAGCATACACAGAATGACCTCGTTTTGTGTAAAACAAACTCATGTGATTATCTTTAGGTTCTGGTACAGTGACAGGTGTTTTTAAAAATGCTTATCTCTATTTTAAAATTTTTCTACAGTGAACTGATAACACACTTCCTTAATAAAAACATCAATTTATAAACATTTCAGTGGTCCTGTATTTCTCTTAACGGGTCCCCATTCCTGGGAGACAGGTCTGGCAGGATACACACCTGCTTATCCCTGGGGAAGTGGGCGGAGGGGGTAGGGAGAGGGGCAAGAATCACCTAGCTTTGTTTTCTTACAGGGACAGTGTATTTGTACAGTGTTTGTACAATTAGAAGTTAATGGAAAACATTAACTTCCAAAGCAAACACCCCCTTTGGTGCCAATCTTGTGTCACCGCCACACTTCTGGCTCCCATCTCCCCCAACCATCTGGGCCCCTGCTCTGGGGAATGGTTCTATCCTGCCCCTTGTTATCCTCACACCCCCTTCTCCCCCCCATAGAGCCTCCGTGGAGAGAATGCCAGGTGTGATCAAGGTGAAGACCGGCAGGTGGGGACAGCCGAGGATCTGAGGTTAGACCGTGATGTGGCCACGCTGGGATTAGGGTTTGCACAGCCTCCATCCCTCACAGGGGATTTTTTCTTGTTCATTCTCCGCTCTTTTCTGCTCATTGCCCTTCCTGTCTTTCTTCTCTTCTGGTTTTTGCTCTTAAAGCATGGCCTAGAAAAGGCAGGCTTTCCACGTTCCATAACATTACCACCCACTTTTTCCTGCTATTTACATCAAAGATCACAAGCTCACACATTTGAAACCGAATGTCATTTAAAAGATTACCAACTTAAAAAAAAAAAAAAAGATTAGCAACTGTTCAAAGAAGAAACAAGTCATGGAAAATCTGACTTTCGTTCTGGTTCTGCTTGATCACACCTCCCAAGAAGAGCAGAGACTTCAAAGGCATCCGGGTGTGAGGGAGCCCAGACCTGTAAAAGGTTACTTGCTATTTCATGGCTGATCCCACGGGTGGACAACTTTTTCCACCCATGACAAGGAGTGGTGTGCTTAAAGGCCCACGGCCCCTTTAAACTGGCCCCACTTCTTCTTAATAAGGATAACTGGAATCCTTCTACAGACTTTATTGATTTAAATGTGATTCATGTAAAATTTATGGAGACCATGCAAAGTTAATTTTTCACATTCGCCTTACATTGTGAACCACACAGCAGAGGCAGTAGGGAAATGAGAGGAGGCCTGTTTGGGAACTGGGGGCCCAGGCAGGGCCTCAGAGGAAGAAAGGGAGGGATTCTTTCTGAAGAACTCAGATGCAAAAGAGATGCATGAAGCCAGTTCTCAAGAAGGGAATTGCCTGGTGTAGTTGGTCAGCTGTGGCAGCTGAGACTTGGCTGGGGGTGGGGAGGGCAGTGCTGCACAGGCCTCAAACTGCAGAGGGCAAGGCCTCCAGGGAGACACAGCTGTCCCGGCTGAGCAGCTGCTGCCTGCAGGGCCCGTTAAGCCACAAGAGCAGTGCCCGCCTCCCCCCACAAACCTTGCACCTGTAGGTGAAGCCTGGCCTTCAGGGCTGGGGCAGGGGCCTCTGGGCTGTGTACTGTAATGACACAGGAGGCCTGCAAACTTCTCAGGGGATGGCTGCCTGGGACAGGCGCAGAGCTTCTGGGACAAGCCTCTGGAACCCCCAAGTCACATCACCTGTGTTTCCCTTTGAACCCCAGGAGCCTGCATCTTCTGTCACCCAAAGGTGACAGAGCAGCAGGACCTGTTACGAGGTAGCTCATTAGGACACAGGCTGGAAAGGGCCCTGCAGAGCCAGCACGTACCCTGGAGAAAGGGTTGAGAGCGGGCACCCCTTAGCAGAATGAGGTCAGTCCTGCTTGTAAAAGCAGCTAGAACTAAACCAGCATGGTGGCCTCACAGGCTGAGGGGAACTGCCTCACTGCTGTCCAAAGGCACTCGCCCCACCCACGCCCTCTCCCACGGGTCATGAGGCCAGTGGACCCTTGTTCCCAGTCTCTACCCATCAGAGACACTGCCCCATCCCTGTGCCTCGGCTTGGCTCGGGCCATCACCCCCTCGCTCCAAGTTCAACGACGACCTCGCCGTCACTCGTGACTGTGGAAGTGACCTTTGTGGAGCACACATCCCACTGTACACATCACACTGCTCCTTAAGGCACAGCTTTTCCTTCCTCCTGAGGGACCCCCACTCTTGACACTGCCAAGCCGTCCATGCCCTTTGCTCTCCCGCCCTGCAAAGAACTCCGTCCGTGCATGCCCTGCCCTTCCCCAGCTGTGCTGTGCTCCCGCCCACCCCTGGATGCCGGGCTGATGTTTACTTCTTCAAAATCAAGTCCATTCTGCTTCAAGAGGCATTTGTTTGGTGGCTGTTCCGTGCCAGGCAGCATGGATGCAGAGAGAAAGCTGACTGGTCCGTGCCCTCCTTCCACCAAGGGGAACAGAGGAGAAAGGGACACCAATCCAGGCCAAACCCTGCAGTGTCCTTTGAGGCGCGCCCATTGCACTGGAGGCCTGCTGTCCCTTTGGCTGAACACCACAGGATGTGTCCACTGGCCTTGTAGGAGGCCACGTCACGCAGAATACACACTTTTGAGTCCTGGACTCATACTTGCTGGGACATGTGTGGCTGTGGAAACCGAGACTGGCTGAGGAAAAGTGGCTTCCTTTTCCCAATGCCCTGACTCCAGGGCCCAGGCTCTCTGCGAGGGATGGCAGTAATGGCGTGGGGTTCAGGAGAAGAAGAGGCCTGGGACGGGTCCAGAGGGATGGTCTGGGTGAAAATGGCCCTTGTCCTGGCTCTTCCTTGCTCCATGGGGACCTCAACACTCTGGTGGGGGGCAGGGGGAGGGGAATCTGCCCCCTGGCCTGTCTCCCACTAGACTGGGGACGGTCACAACTGACACATACTCAGCATTATATTCTGAGCCAGGCATTTAATGGTATATTAAGTAATTTAATTATGACAACTACCCTGTTTTACAGATGAGGAAACTGAGGCCCACAGGGTTTTAGGAACTTGCCCAAGATCATACAGTGAATAGACGACAGACCTGGTGCTCAAACCCTGATAGATTCTGACTCTAGAGCCCCTTTTCTTACCATTGTGGCCAGAACAAAAGAAAGAAAGGAAGAAAAAAGAAAGAAAACCAATAGTTTTGGGGGTAAAAACTGAAATCAATTGTGTTCAAATTTGTATTTGCAAATCAACTTTCAAGGAAACACTGGAAACGTCTGCAAGCCAGGGAGTGGCTCACGCGTGTTTTAAGAGCTTATTTCCGATGGAGTGTGGAGACCTCCTGCATATCGAGCCCAAGCAGACCCTACAGCGTGTGCGCCAGCTGGTGGGGCAGCCTTCTGACCAGGGAAATCCACGGCAACGGGGGTGACACTGCTCAGAACTGCCCCCAGGGGGTCAGAGTGCCCCTGCTCAGGACAGCTGCATGGGCTCGCCTTTCCTGCAGAGAAAAGCGGGTGCTTCAGAAGGAAGAGCTCAGACCCCGATGGGCTGCAGCTGTTACCAGAAGCCTACAGGTCACTTTGCCACCTCAGTCATAAAACTTTGTTTCATTCTTCTTAGAGGCCTGCTGTGTTTAGGGCAGTGCTAGGAGCCTTTCTGACAATGCCCCTTGTTTTCCAGATGAAGGAACCCTCAGGCCCAAGCCACCCAGCGGGAGAGCAGCAGAGCTGGCTTGAGGGCCGGCAGTCCAGTGTGCACTGCTTATCCTATCCTCTACTCTTTTTGCCGCCTTGCTGGGGCCCCTCCCCATGTGGTGCCCCGCACCTCATGACAGCACCAGAGGTGGGTGGGAGGCCCTGAGCCCCGGGGGTGCAGGAGCTGCCTGGGGCACACAGCTCTGCCAGTTCCAGGTGCCCAGGCCAGAGTCCCAGCCTCCAAAGCGCTGCTATCTCAGACCCTGCAGTAAGTACCCCCACGAAGCAGGGCTTCTTCACTGAACAGCTGACACTGAAAAGGCCAGCGAGCTTTTAGTGAAAGCCACACACAACTTTCCTTTCACCCTGTGGAATAAGTGATACCTTTCTCTACACCAGTTATCAATCTCCTGTTTCTTTTAATAGAAGCAGTCCATGGTGCGAGTTGGGTGGATCTAACATAGGAGGGAAAACTGCTTACTTCAGGTCTTTACTGAGAAAGGAGGTTGGGAGCTTTAAACTCAAAATCCAGGAGCGCCTCCACAGACACAGGACCGTGCTTCCATCGTGGTGGGGCAAGCTGGGGGCGGGGTGGTTACTGGAAGGATCTAGAAACAAAATGGTCCACTGTGGACACGGAGAGGCTCCAGGGCACTATTTCAGATGCCCGCTGACCTCTCACTCTGCTCCCTAAAGACACTCGTCATGTAAGAATTCCACTGTGCGTCCTCCATGGTCCCTTTTCTGACCAGCCCTTAAGAATAAACAGATGAAGATTTAGCCTTATGAGGCAGGTCCCCCTTCTGTGGTTCTTCCAAGGAACCACGCAGGGGACAGACTATTGCACGTGATGGAGACTTGGCAGAGAACCAAGTAACTAAGCAAGCATATTTCTGGTCCTATTTTAAAATAAACCACTGCCAAGCAGAGGGTTGGGAACGTCTAAACAGATATCCGAGTGTGAAGGATGGTGGCAGTCTGAGACAACACAGCTGTGTGTCCTCTTTACACGCATGAAGGAGGCAGGAATTCCACTGCAGGAGGCCCCTCTCTGATGAGCAAACACTTCGACAGGAGAAACAGAGACAGGGTATAGGGGAAGTGGCTTGGCTGGTGCCTCAGGGCACTGAACCCAAGCCGCGAGCTGAGCCCGAGGCTTCTTGGCAAGCTGCCCCGCGTTCCCACCAATACTGTTCCCTGAGCTGGGTGCCGCCTCCCACCCCCTGGGGTCTGGAAGGCAGAATCCTGGTGCTACTTAACCAGGTTGACAACGCTCAGTGGACAAATGTGCTTGTGGCACAAATTTAAAAGGCTGACAGAGGTCAGGATGGGTGAGGACAGTCTCGCCTGTCCCTTTTGGGCAGTGATATGAAGTGACTTGGCTCCCTCCACCATCTGAAATGACACATCTTGGCTAGGTCTTCATCGGGAAATCAGTTACCCCGAGTTACTGTCCCAGGTACTGAGTACGGCAAAGCACTGTGGAAACAATGTGCAGTGTCTCATTGGATCCTCATGATAACCCCCAGGACGGGGACTCGCTTAGGATCCCCGTTCTACAGCTGAGGTTTGGGAACCTGCCCACGCTCCTCACCGTTACAGCCCCGCCCCCACCTGTCAGGTCGGGGTGTGCTCCAGGGACCCCCACTCGAGCCTTATCCTTGCTTGGCGTTGGGGCTGATGTGTACACTCCAGACACCAAAGAAGCCAAAGCACCTGGACCAAACCTTCATCACAAACAAGGACGCTGACAACAGTAATAATAATAATAATAATAATGATGATGATACACTTTCAACAAACAGCACCTCTGTGCTTCACACGCGTTACCTTATTTCGTCCTCATGACACCCCACTGAATAGCCAGTTCTCCCTAGTTAACCGAGGAAGAGACAGGACCTGAGAGGTGAGGTCACTGTCCATGGCACACCAAGGGGCAGAGCGGGGATTGGGACCCAGGCCAGCCAGCCCCCAAACGTCACGTTCACACCCAGCACACGCTTCAGCCTCTGTCACACAGGCTTCAGCCTTGCTATCTGTGTCACCAGCTCCCTCCAAACCAGTTCTGAACCCCCACGGGGCAACTGAGCAAGCTGGCCAAGATCTGTTCCTGCTCTCCGGGTTCCCCTCTTTAATGGTGGTAGTTTGGGGGCACCGGGGTAACCCAAGGGTATTTCTGGAGCTTCCTCTGGGGCCTGGTGGTCAGCCAGCAATAGTGATGCTTCAGAGACATGACCATTTGCAAACCAACTCCTCCCTCCTCAGCTGGGCCTGCCCCACCTCAGCCCAGCCCAGAATTTGCCTATTGTCTTGAAATCGGTCAAGGTCTTAATTCATTGACTTCCCTTTCCTTTTCAGTTTCAGTCTTTGCTCCTCCCTCATTCTTAGTTCCTCGGACGTCTTCCTGGCTTAGTGGGGTCAGGGCCTGGGTACACCTGATTCCCCAAACACCCAAATGCCAGGTTCCCAGGGGGATAGGCAGGGGGATGCGTATTCACCAGCATGGACGAGACAGTCACTGCTCCCCAAATAGACATGCCCACCCCCATTTTTCCACCCCTGACAGTTTGGTGAGGCCATGGGGGCAGTGAGGAAAAAGCATGTCCCTTCTGAGCAGAAGCGTTTAAGAGCTGGGGCATGGCCTTCTAGATCTTTCATTCTTCCTTGCCCTTCACGCTGAAGAGGTGGGTGTGTGCCAGGTGGCGTAGCTACAGGATGGCGGAGCCTCCATCAGCCTATTCTCTGGGTGAGATGGGGAGCAGGGCATCCCGCTAACTCACGTGGGACAAGTAGAGTGAACCAGAAATAAATCTTCACTGTGTTAAGCCATGGAGGTTCATGTGTTCCCGTGGCATGGCCTGGCCTGACCTGAGGAACACAGCATGTGACACTTGGGACCAGGGTCCTGCAGACAGTGAGGTGAGGCCACTTAAGACTAAAACATGAGGTTGCTGTTGGGTCTGGCCACCCAACACCACAGCGGGCAAGAACGACCACGAGTGCTCCTAACACACAGACGCTATGCCAAATCATTTTAAATGTGTTTTTAAATCCTTACAGCCTTCCGTTATGTTCATGGGCCTCATTACCCTCCTGTTACAGATGGAGACACAGAGACTTGCAAAGGAGAGAGCAACCGAGGTGTCACGGCAAGGGACAGAGTCCGGACAGGGCCTGCGTCCGTCTGTGATCACCGGCCTGCTGCCTCTAGCACCTCCATCCCTGAGGACTCAATCTGAGGCGAGTTTTCTCTCTCCTTCATGGAAATCGTCGTGCCATTTGTTTTTTACAAGCCCCAGATATGCCCTCTGACCATCCAATTAAGCCTTGCAGCGTGAAAATGGGTCTGTCACATTTCGCTCTGACAGCCAGGCTGAAAGCAGCTTCCCGTGACGGGACGGGGATGTGGGCTACGGGGACGTGGGCTGTGGAGCCCTGTCCAAGAGTGAGTCCAGCGTTTGGCCCTGGCTGAGAACAGGTGTTGGAGAGGTGCCCTTCAAGCCCTCAGAGCACGACAGACCCTGGGGAAGAAGGGCTCTGGAGCTGGCTCCCTTCCCCCACTCCTGACAAAACCACCCGCTGGCTCTCCTCGGAAGACCTGCTGATTTATACGCAGGGCCAGGGCCGTGAGTTATTCCAGCCAATGCACAGCCATCTGGCCGCGGGCCCTTTCTGCCTCCAGAATTGATGGCACAGTATTAATTTTCCTCGAGGTAATCACCATCCAGGCCTGGGCGGCTGCTTCCTAAGCAGCATGTTCAGGGAGCGGCACAAGGACAGGCCTTTCAGGAAACTGGAAGGAGCCCCTGTAGAAGGCAGTGTGATTTACTCTGTATTTTGATGTATTGATTGACCCTTGGAGTTTCATAGCGTTCCTCCACCATGGTGATGGCTCAGAGTTCAGAAGACTAACACTGGGCCCTCGGATCCCGTCTTGATCTCATTCCAACTTCCCAGTGAGGAAACAGACCAACCCCAAGTGAGGACAAATGTCAGTTTGTCAGAACAGCGAGGTTTACTCGTATGCCCATGGGCCCTGGAATCACAGTCTGAGGTTTGGAAACAAAGCCAATGTCCTCATTTATGGGCTCGGTTCCTAAGCCACGTGCTCATTTCTATTCATTCACATCCGGCAAATCTTCACCAAGTACCTACTACACCGTCAGCCCCCAGGATTCAACTGTGAGCAAAAGAATCAGGGTTTCTGCCCCCAAGCAGCTCGGTGCCCGTGTGAATCAAATAACCGTACAAAAATAGGAAATGACAAATGATGGCCCATGCCATGCAGAGAGGGACCTGGTAGTCAGAAAAGGTCCTGCTGGGAAGTGAGCCATCTGGAGAGAGCTGAAGGACGTCAGGGAGCCAGCCAGGCAATGGGGACTGGGGGCAGGAGAGAGCGTCCCAGGCAGAATACTGGCCAGTGCAAGGGTCAGAAGCAGAGGGGGCCTGCGAGGCAGGTCAGGGAACTGAAAGGGGGGCCTGGGTCCCAGTGTGGGCAGCGTGGCTGGGGAGTGGGCTGAGTGTCAGACTGCGCAGGCCCCACTGGCCCCTGGGCTTGGGCCTGGTCCCTCCTGAGCACAGAGGAACCAGCCAGGGAGAGCTGAACTTAAGAGCTGAACTTGGATGTTGTTGCCGACAGAGACCAGTGGCCAGATGTCCCCCCACCCCCGCCTCCTTGACCTGGTGGCTTCCATCCCTGGCAGAGTGAACCCACAAAACAGCAGACCAGAGCAGCCCAACAAACCCTGTGACAGGTTCCCCTTACACAGCCTACTCGGCCCTCCCAGCTGACAGAGCAGCTCCACAGGCAGGACGATGTAGGAACAGAGGGCTTCCCAGCTCAGGAGAGATGGCTGGGGCTCAGGGCTGTGTGTTTGTCCTGGGATCCTGGCCCCACCTTTAACCAAAACCGGTGCTGGGAAAATTGGAGATGTCCTTACATATACTGAGGAAGAGTAAGGCTTCAGGGTCAAACATGGCTGGGCCGTGCGAAGATGGAATGAGAGGCGGTGGGGCTGGGCGCTGGAACCGAATGGACTCGGGGTCAGGTGCCAGCTGCGGGGGCTTCTACACGTAAGTCCTCAGCCACCGCCTGGCGACAATGAGCTGTCCATGATGGGCTATTTCTACCAGCCCCACCTGCTCAGCAGCTTTGGGTCTGCAGGACTTCTCAGGGCCTTTGATCAGGCTCTCCAGGGGTCACTGCTATTACAGGGGTTAGAGCCAGGAGGGTAAACCCAAAGAGCGGCTGGAGGAGAAGCTGCCACCTTGGATCCTGGGGAAATCCCTCTGTCACCCTCATGGGGCAGAGAAGCCCTGCGTAGCTGGCTCTCCACCTCTCACAATTTTCAGAGCTAAATATATTCTCACACCCACAAACAACTAAACAACAAAACCAGGATATAGATTCACCAAATATGGAAGTTTTGAAACTGTATATCCAAGGAGGGAGGGACCTGCTACCCGAGACCCAGCTGTGAGTGAATATGGCTTTAGGAAGAAAGTGTCTCTCAGGCGAAGAGAGAAAGTTGAAGAGAGAGACACAAGAGGCGGCGGGGGTGGGGGTGGGGGCGTTATCTCTATTTCCCGTGCCCGGCCTGGCCCTGGCACACAGTAGGACCTCAGTAAATGGCGGCTGAGCAAACGCAGAGCCCCTTTGGTGGCCTAGACACACTACTCGTTGCCGATTCATTTGTAAACCTCTCAGGACCTAAGCCTTGTCAACTCTCACTGTAACCCCCAAGTTTTCACCCAAATGACTCCTTGTCTTTGGTGTCACTCTGTATCATTTAGGGAGTGGAGATGGCGATGTCACTTTCTTCATAGCAGGAAGAGAAGTGAAAGTCTGGACCTGGGTCTTGGGGAGGGGCGGCCTGGATGGGGAAGTGGTGCCACTCGTGAGCTCACGGTCCCTGGCCCAAAGGGCTGAGTAACTTAGATGAGTAGATGTGATTTCCACAGAGCAAGTTACAGTGAATTCCCGACACACACACATGCACGCGGCACACACACACAATATCTAAGGTTACTGTGGGTTTGTTTTTTGACAAAAGCCATCCAAATCAAGGAAGGCATTTGCAGAACTTTGCAGAACCTCAATTCCCGTACATATACTTAAGGCCTGAACCAGAATGATTTTTCCATCATGATCAACAATGTTCTCATTTCTTAAGGAAAAAAAACAAAAAACCCGAAAAGACATTCATTTTGTTTCATTTTTAAATCCACCCACTTTAGTCAAGGACTAACACTGCAACGGACTACTTAATGACTGGAACTCTCTAATCCTTTTCTGGAGAAAGATCCCTCTCCAAACCTAGCTGGACTTTCAGATTAAAATTCCTCCTGGTTAAAACCAGCTGGAGAGAACCCCTATTCTCTGGACCACTGTCCTAGACTAAGGGCGCATGAGAATAAGAAGGGCCCCTGTGGTTTGAGGACCCAAGTGGTGCCTTGTGTGTCTGTTTGTGTGTGTGTGTGGGGGGGAGGGAGGTAGTCAGATGGCTGTGGAGGGTGACACTTGAGCCTTTTAGGGCAAAAAGGAGAGTTTTGGGGAGAAGTGAGCCTGAGCTGCCTGGGAGAGCACCAATCACAGGAAGAGCCTATGGCAGGAACCCAGGGAAGGATGGAGAAGACTAGCAAGAAAGGCAGAAAGTGGCTGAGTGTCTGAAACTGGGGGAGGCAACTTCGGGAATGTCAGGGGGCAGAAATCAGGGACCTCCTGGGGATGGTGGCAGGAAGGGGGGAGGCACGGACGGACGAGTCTTCACCTGTGTCACCAAAGTAGGGCCCTACTGGGCAGGCCTCAGGCCTGCATGGGGCTAAAAGGTCAGAGGATCTGCCAAGGTCATGGCTGGGGGCGGGGCCTGGTCACACAACCCAAGAGCATCTGAGGGTCACTGTCCCCAGCCTGTGCATCTGCCATTGGTTCACAGGGACTCTCCTGCTGTAGGGTGTCACACACAGCCTCTGTTCACCCCTCTGTCCCCACCTGCTGCCATATTCCACACTCCACCCATGCTCAGTAGAACAGCGGCCCTCATAGAGGTCCATGCTCTAATCCCTGGGACCTGTGAAAATGTTACTTCACAAAAGGGATTTCACAGATGTGGTTACATTAGGGACCTTGAGATGAGCCCGGATTATCTGGGTGGGCTCAGTCTAATCTGAAGGGGTCCTTGAAAGTGGAAGAGGGAAGCAGAAGAGGAGGTCAGAGTGAAATGATGTGAGAATGGTTCAACCCACTATTGTCAGCTTTCGAGATGCAAGGGGTTGTGGGGGGGGCATGAGCCCAGAATGCAGGAAGCCTCTAGAAGCTGGAAAAGCCTGCCTAAATCTAGCGCATGGATTCTTCCTTGGAGCTTCCAGAAAGAATAGCAGGCCTGCTGACGTCTTGATTTCAGCCCACTGAGACCCACGTCAGACTTCTGACCTATAGAACTGTAAGATGATACGTGTATATATTGTTTTAAGTCACCAAGTTTGTAGAAATCTGTCAGAGCAGCAACAGAAAATGAACACACCACCCGATGTTCTGGACACATGGTATTGACCAGAGTCGCCACACACACCTTTGTGACTTCACTTGGATGCCCTCCTGGCTTGGAACATTCTTGCCCAGCTTGTCTGCTTGCTGGACACCCACTTAGAACAACACTGGGCTCAACAGCTGCGGCTCTCAGCAGCGATTTGGGTCCGTTTACCCCTCATCACCAGCAAAGGCCCATCGTCTCCTGGTTCTGCCCATTAAGGCCTGCAGTTTCCATCAAAGCACCTCTATCCATTGGCCGATGCCCCTTCTGCCAGGGCGCCAGCAGCTGCCTCAAGGGAGTTTCTACTCTGCGTGTATTTCTGGTACTTAGCACAGTGTCCACCACTCAGTGAATGATGGACGGATGGCTGGACATGCTAAGTGGGTAAGTGAATGGACAGAGGAGTCCCAGCCCAGAGTCAAGTGTGCAAGTTCTGCATGTGAATCTTGCATTTGTGTCCTGGCTCCCGCACTTCCTGGCAGTGTGGGCTTGGGCAGGTTCTTTTACCTCCCTGTGTTTTGGCTTCCTCATCTGTGAAGTGGGGATAAGGACAGGACCTACTTGGCTAGGTTGTGAGGGTTGAATGAGTTAACCTGTGAGAAATGCGTACAGTACCGCCTGGCCTGAGGAAAGGGATCAACAGATGGTGTGTACTATCTCGACTGTGTGATCCAGCAGAGGATGCCGGAATCGGACTCGGAAGAGAGGCAGCTGAAGTCAGGGCCAAGGGAGACCTCAGGGAGTGGCAACAAGGCTGAATAATTTCAGCCTAGAACCTTCGACAGACACTGCCTGGGACTCACATTTCCGCCTCTAGCTTCCTCCACCAGAGTCTGGTGCTGGGGCTCATGGGATGGAGGCAGCAGGGGGAAGGGGGCCCAGCCAGCAAGGAACAAAGAAAGCTGTACAACTTCATCAATTTTACTGTTCTGGAGAATGCAACTCATCACTGGGAGAGAGGCGAGTTTTATGAGCAACCAGTTGAAGGCTAAAGGTTAACTGGAGTCATTTAAATGACATGCATTATTTCCTGGCTTTGCACAGCTCTGGAAAACCCCAAACTGCATTTAGAAAAACGCAAAGTATATTAGACAACTCGAAGGCCTATGTATGGGTAATGAAAACAGATGAATGCAAAAGATAATGTGGATGTGCCAAGTTGAAAACCAGGAAGTTGTATGGGGCTTTTCTGCATAAGGATTTGGCAGGGAGATAGAAAGGTCTATTACGTCTCGAACCGGGTATAAAAATGGTGGCCCCGACCAGACCCAGGGAGGAAGGAGGGGAAGATAGGATGAGAACTTCTGGCTCCTAATTATAGACAAATGACTTTACAACTCTGCCTGAAGCAGAGCCGGCTGTTTGACCCTGGAGAGTCAGGGACAGGCTGGGGTTTCAGCGCTGCAGAGACTGCCAGCTCCGCAAGGGTCCCTCTCACCCAGCCCACGTCAGTTATAAAGAAGGCCAAGCACAGAGCACCTCAGTAGCTGCCTGGGCACACGTATAGCTGGGGGGGGCTGCAGGGCTAGGTTGGGGAGCAGTCCAGGAGAACTCGCCCTTCTCTCCAACACGATGCCCCAGGTTTGACAGGTGAGGTGCTTTGTCTTCAACTAACTGCATGCACAGCTAGCTTACACAAAGCAACTGTACACACTCAGGAAGAGAGAAGGGAGTGGAACGTAATAGCATAAATACTACAGGCCGCTCTGGCCACCATCCCACTGAAGGAGTGAGCTGGGGGGCAGGTGGGACTCTGGGCCTTCCTGTGGGTCCCTCTAGTGCCCAGCGGGGTTCTCCCAGGTAAAGATGCCTGCTTTCATGCAGCGCAGCCTCCCCTCCGCGGGTTCTCAAGAATGGGTCTAGTTCAGCCCTGCAGTGAAGACTGGCTGTGTCAGATGCCTTGAAAGATTTCACTCTCCTACATGCCACCTTCCCAAAAGGATCTGTAAGGGTGACTTGGATGGCACAAGGTTTCCACTTTGGAAGTGGATGTTAGAACCTAGAGAGAGATGTCACCACAGTATGCCACCAAAGTCAGGCTCCCTGACATCTGGTTGACTAGGAGGTAGGCAAGGAGAGTTCTGAGAAGGGACTGGAATTCAGGGAGAGTGGCAAAGTAGAGACTAAGTGGAAGTTCCAGAACATTACCCATTCTATCTAACCCAGTGGTTCTCTCAACATTGGCTGCACAACAGAATCCTCTAGGGAGCATTTAAAGATAGATGCCAGGACGCCACCCCTGGAACAAGCAAGGAAGAACCTTGTGGAGTGGGTGGGGCCTGGGCACAGATAGTTTTCGAAGTGATGCTCAAGTGATTTTAAGGCCCAGCTCAGGTCGAGGATCTCCACTATCGCCCTCTTCTGACACACAGAGCCCCAGGCAACAAACTGCCAGCCTCCTACCACCTGCCCACGCTTAGGCCCTGCCCTGTCCTACGGACTTAGGAGCAAGAGAGGTGCCCAGACAGCAGCTCCTCTGATGTGCGGCCACACACAAGGGCAGCACGACAAACCAACTGTCACTTCTATTTTCAGGCAGGTCAAAGTGAAATGACAATTTAAGCTTTTCAATGTCCCAAGATCAGTAGTCTGTACATTTCTTAACAGCTAAGCAGAGCAAACATTTGCCGTTTATTTGAAGAATCAGTACAGGCCGCCCACTGCGCCCTGAATCACACTCGCCACTGGGACCAGGGCGCCCTCGGCCCAGGAGTACTGACGCCTGCGATTCAGGGCTCATTCCCTGTTATTTCAGGTGCTTTCCTACGCTTCCTTTTGCCCCTTACTTAGGTGACAACACTAACCTGAAGGAAACACATCTCCTCCTAAGAGCGGGAGGGAGGAAGTACTGGCCCCCACTCCTGTTTTTCCTAGTAGAGACCGGGGAGGGCTGCAGAATGACGACCCGCCAGCAGGACGGGTGCTGGGGAAAGTGGCACTGGTGTCCTGAGCTGGGGGAAAAGGCAGGCTTGCCTGTTCCCGTCATGGACCTTTGATAAAGGTCCCGCCGTCTGTTGCTGCTTCAGTCTCCCCAGAGATTTGTTTAGGGTGTTCTGTGGTTGATGAGACACCAGGGCCCGAAGCCAATTCTCCCCTCCTGGGGCCCAAGCAGTGCTGGGTTGTCTCTGGGCAGGGTGGCGGAGGTGGCTGGGAAGCGAGTGGCTTTGGGGTGAGGAGCCCTGTGTAGGCAGAGCCCCAGACAGCCTCAGCGAGTGGGCTGGAGCGAGGGATGTCTTGAAACAACGTTAACCCTCAACCCCATTCCCCCCACGAATTCCTGTTTCCTGTGGCAGCTCACTGCCCTCCCCCCGCCAGCCAGATGTGGTCAGGAGGCTGGCTTCTGCAGCACCGCGAGGCAGTGGGGGCTGGGGAGCCACTGAGGCCAGCAGTCAGGGTGGGACTCGCCCTAGTCCCTTATGGCTGGAGTAGCACAGAAGGGAGATGCGGGAGGAGGGCAGGGCAGGACTTAGAGCTGATCTTGACATGGGCAGCCAGGGTCTCTGGAGGGTTCTGATGGCTGGTTTAAAAGGACGCAGCAGGCTGTGGGTGGAGAAAGGGCAGTGTAGGCACTTGGCACCCCAGTCAGACGGCAGTTTCCCGGGTCAGAACCAGGTGTTGGCGCTGAAGGGGAGGAGAAGGGGCAGACTCTGCGGCATCGATCTAATGCCTCAACTGGCTGCACCTGCAAAGAGCTCGGTTGTAGGGATGAGAAAAGGGAGAAGACAGGCTACTCCGTGGCTTCGGCCTGAGCAACCGAAAGGATGGAAAGTCCGTTTACGGACTGAGGAAGACTGTCCAGTGTGAGCTGCTGCTCTGTTGGCCTTTGCTGGCCGGGCTACCTCTTCCTCCCGACAGCCTCATGAGGTGCGGGCAGAGAGACGTACGCTTAGGGGGACACACCAAGGTCACAGAGCCTGAGGGCGCCAGGGCTGGGACCCCACGGAGCCGCCCTGAGAGGCAGCCACATTGGAATCCACCCACCTCCCAGGCACTGTCACGTGCCTCCAAAGATGCTGCTCCTTGAGCAAAACAAATCTAAACCCCCGGGTCCCCTCTGATGGGAGGAATCAAAACTGTGGCCCCATTTTCAAATGCGTGGGAAGGACTAGAATTCAGAAAAAATACTTAAATTGTAGAGTGCTTTCAGCAGAGATGATCATTTTATAGGCCCAGAAGGAAAAAGCTCGAAACCCAGTCTCTATTACACAGATGCCTCATTTCCCCAGTGCATAGAATGGAATGTAGAAATTCTGCTTTGTAGAGGAAAAAAAATAATGACTTCTGTCTTTTCCAGAAGAACTGTCCTAGGACGGCTTCAATACATAGCCAACAACAGAGGGCACAGCCATTAGGTGACCTTGTGATTTCAGCAGAATATGTCTCTCTAATGCAGCTCAATTACGATTGTAAGTTTATAAAACAGGGAAAGATTACAGGAATATACATTAAACCACATCAATGAGTGCTACTGAGAAAAAAAATAGGTCCAGCAGACAGGTACCAATCAAATAATCAATACGCAGGAAACAGCTACATCACCCTGCTTTAAAAGAACCAAATAACGCTGCAATTGGATTTGCTTAAAAATTGTCCACTTGAACAAAACTGACAGCTGTATTATAATCGCATTTCCAGTCACTTTATAAGATACAAATTTCATTTCTCCCTATTTCTACTTCATTTCTGAAAAGGGGCCAGCAACATTATTCACCGAGCACAGGGAGAGGCTGCCTCATCACAGGGGGAGACACTGTTAATTCCATGTTTTCCGTTCCCTTAGAGAATTGGTGGTTTAATTCAAATGTGATTTCTTTTCTGATCAGTCCAGTTCAGGGTCCTGGTTTCAAAGAGGGGCGGGAAAAAATAAAAGCAGCATTTTATCACTTAGGAAAATGATTTGGGATAGCTCGACGACTGAAATGAAGACAATCTATATTTTTAGAAAACACCAAGGTGCGTTTAGGATTCTTGGCGTGTTTCATCGGGAGGAGGGGCCGTTTGCCCTGGGAACCTGATTATTCGAATGCATGGGAGTGATGAACAAACATCATTCTTTTAACTCACAATCCAACTGCCCCAAATTACTCTACAACATTTAGAAATGTCACTTTCCTGTTAAGGAAAGTGCCTTCAGTGTTTATGAATAAAGCGAGGGCTAAAGCATTAATCAATCAGTTCAATCTGACAAAGACCTCTTTGAGTGCCTACTATGTGCCAGGCCCTGCGGACAAAAAACAAAGTGGTTGGTGCGTGTGTGAGGTGTACTTGGGGAGAGAGGACGAGGAGGAGAGTAACCTAATCCTGCCGGGGAGGAGGAAGGAGATTGGGGGTGGGGCCTGGGAGGGGACAACCTGGGTAAAGGCCACCGGTGGGAGGTGGCAGGCAGGTTGGGTCCAGGACCCTGGAGGTGGCCCCACAGCCAGGTGGGCTCAGGTACAGCAAGACGGGAGGCAGGAGCAGAGGGCCAAGGCCAGCTCACATGGCTGTTTAGACACGGGCAGCAGGGTGGACGGCCCAGTGTGGCAAGGCCTTGGGTTGGGATTGCCCATGGGGGACACGGGGCACGGAGAGCCCAGGGTGGGAAGGGGGCATGGCTGGTGATCCCGACTGTGGGGTTAGAGTGGGGTCAGGAGTGGTTCCGAGGCGCAGGTCCGGCGATGGCGGGGGGATGCCCACCCGTGTCCTGGGCGACACATCTACCTGGGAGGAGACCCAGTGTGCACTGCACTCCTTCTGAGGACAAAACGCACCACAAAACCACACCCGGCCCAGGAGCGGACTTTAAATGCCGTGTCCATACTTCACGCTAACATTAGTCCATTTCAGTGTCAGCACTACACAAACCACTTCTCTGGAGCTCCACGCCTGAACGGTTGAACTAAACTGCCCCCGAGGAGCCATCTGGGTCTGAAGCAAGTCTCCCCTGCAGGTTTCAGTTCTTCTCCACTCAGCCAGCATCCACTTTCCTGAAAGTCATCTTTCCAAGAAACTTACTGTCTAATTAAGAAGGCTGGGTGACCTCCTCCACTTTTCAAAGCATTCCATGGACAGAAAACATGTGGCTTGGCTTTGTCAGACCTCCTACAGAGACCCTTTTAACGAAAAAAGAGTTCCAGGGCCGATGTGTAGTCCAGATGATGAATACTGATGACTGTTTTTACTAGGAAAGCTTCTGCACACGTAGTGTGCTGCTAAGCATTTTTAATGGGTTCTCTTTTTAATCTACAGAATAGTCCCGAAGCAGGAACTATCATCCCCACTTTGCAGACAAGGAAGAAAGGCCCAAAGTGGTTACATAGTTTGCCCCAGATCACACAGCTGGGATTCAAACCCAGGTTTTTCTGAATCCAGGGCCCCAGTTCCTAAACACTACATTCCTCATTAATTAAACGTTGGATTTTCTAAAACTTGATCACCCTCTTGCTACTTTCCTTGGCTTTTATCTTGAAAAATTTCAAACCTCTGGAAAAGTTTATAGAATAGTACAAACACACACACACACGTCCTGCACTTAGATTTACCAACTGTTAATAGGTATCTGCGTTTGCTTCCTCTCTCACTGTACCCACACGATCACACAATTTCGTTTTGTGAATCGTTCCCAAGCTGTGGCCCATGCGATCCTTTATCCCGAAATACGTCAGCCTGCACTTCCTAAGAGTGACATCTCCCACAGAACCACGCCATCATCACAACCAAAAAATGGAATATTGACCTCACTTTTATTATCTAACCACAACTATAGGCAAATTTTTCCAATTTTACACAAAATGTCCTTTAAAGCTACTCACCCACCCCAAGTTCAGGATCCAATCCAAGCTGACGACTGTCATGCCTCTTTCCTTTCAGTAATCTAGAACAGCACCCTTGGCCAGAAGAGTAACGCCCACTTTTGGGGTCTGACATGACAGTCACATTTATAAAAATTTCAAGTCAGCTGTCTTCTAGAATGTCCCACATTCTGGATTTGTCTTTCACAGTCTTTATTATTTATGCTATTTTCTCATTTTTGCCAGGATGAGGCATATGACAACAACTGGGCCATCAGCAAAAATAAGGCCCCATAGAGAATTTTCCAGAACTGACATACAGGACAAGACTATCATTGGTCTTGCAAGCGAAGCAAATCCGTGAACTCGCATTGTCATGGACTTACAAGCAAAGCACGTAACTTGCCTGGGGAGCTCCGTATCACTCTTGGTGGAAATGAATCTCTAGGCCATCTGATGAACAGACAGGGACTTCCGCCTGGCCTGAAAGCTCTCACCTGTAAGGGCATAAGGGCACTGGGACGAGGAACAAACGGGGACAGGAAGTGGAGACACTGCAGGGTCGGTGATGACATTCATACTCATATTCACCGACAAACAAAAGGATAATAAAGAAGGGGGCCTCGGTCCAGAACTCAAACATGGACGGAGAATTTGGAGCACGGTTGCCACACGCAGGCTTCTGGGGGTCTAGAAACTGCCCACAGCGGCACGTGTTCTGCAGAAGGAGGGGTCTGTAGGTGGGGGGCACAGGCAGAGCAAAGGCCATGAGGTGGGGACATGCCTGGTGGAAGAGCAAGGAGGCAGAGAGGGCCAGGTAGTGCTGGACGATGCTCAGCTCGCCGAGTCGCCATAAAGGTCTCTGCTTTTAGTCAGAGCGGGATGGATGCCACTTGGAGTGAGGGACGGCCATGATGTGACATGTTTTAAGAGCATGACACGGGACACTGCGTTGAGAATTAACTGTAGGGGCCAAGGCAGAAGCAAGTGCCCGGCTAAGAGGCTGTCCCAACAATCCAGGTGAAAGATGACGGCAGCGCCAACCAGGTTCTCAGGGGTAGGGGCTGGGAGCGATGGTCAGACCCGGATGTATTTGGAGGGAACAGCTGAATAGGTATGCTGACCAACTGGAAGTTGAGTTCAAGAGAAAGAAGAGAGCCAAGGATGAGCCCCAGGATGGGGCTGCCACCAACTGAGAGGTGAGAAGTCTGGGGGAGGCAGGTGTGGGGGAGATCGAGTTCCACTGTGTCCGTGGAAGCGTGAGATGCTGAGCAGGCAGCTGGGTCCTCAGGTCTGGGGGTACGTGGAGGCTCATGGCTGGAGACAGTGGTGAAAAGGGTGCATGCCCACAAGAGGCAGCCGATTGCCACCTGGGGGCATGGAGGCTCGGTGGGGCCAGAATGTCCCATTTTCAAAGGGATAGATATCTGGGTTTGCACAATAAAATATCCTGATTTTAAAATGTTGACAACAAATATAAAATTTGCTCGCAAACATTTTATCAGCTACCAAACTATATCTGTGGACCTATCTGCCTGACGGCCAGTAGTTTGCAACCTCTACACACACCTTATTGCCCTGCCTTACAATAACCCTGCAAATGTGGGCATGGCTACTCCTATTGTCAACGAGGGAACTGAGGCTCAGAGCACTGAATCGATTAGTTCAAGGTCACACAGGGAAGAAGAGGACGGCTGGGATCCAGGTGCCAGATCTGTCTCCTCCTAAGTCTGTACTTTTCTGGGATCCACAGCTTCCACCATACCCTAAGCCCCTTCTGAAAGAGGCAGGTCCTGGGCTAGAACCAGCCAGAAGGAGAGCAGGGGGAAGGTCCATAGCCGCCAGCCTTGCCAGCGGATGGGCACAACTGAAATAGTATTATTGTTAATGATTAGCCTCAAATAAATGATGGCTCAGGTTCCAGGGAACAAGCTAGATCAAATAGGACGGGCCTCCTGCAATCAAGAGTCCCTGCACCCAGGCCATAGAGCAGAATGCAGCAGTGCTCGAAGGACATTCACTGGAGCAAAGCAGGGTGTGTGAGCAACATGCCAGCACCACCTTTTGGGCACTTCTGCGGGACGAATCTTGCATGCTTGGCCGCCCAATGGAGCTCCCATCACTCTCTTTCCCCATAACTCCATAAACCTACTCTTCTGCTGAGGCCAGAGGGGGCCCTCTTAGGTACAAACCCGATCATGTCACCCAGTTAAAACTCCTCTCACTGTTCTGAGGATAAAACCCAAACCCCTGCTGCATCTGTTAGGGCCATCGCCTCAGCCTTATCTCACCACCGCTTTACCTCTGTCCTGCCCTGCCCTCTGGCCACACTGCTGGTTCTCATCTTCCTCAGCTCCAGGTCGGCCCCAGGGCCTTTGCTTCTCCCAGGCCCCTTCCTGGCACCCACATCCACATCCAGCCCTCAGATGGGTCATGGCTCCCCCAGAAGCCTCCCTGGGCTCCGGGCAGGTCAACCCCCACTACCTGCTCCCACCGCACTCAGCACAGTGGCATGTGACTTTGGTCTATGTGATGCGTGATCACCTCCCCCATAGACCGAATTAGAAAAGGCAGGGACAATGATTCGGAGTCAGAAAACACAGTGTATTCTCTGCTGTGACATGTGATCAGTGTACTAAAAAGTCAACAACAAGACAGGGACACTGGCTTTTGCTCTTGTCACTGGTCTGCACTTGACTTTATTTTAAATCCCCTATTAAAACACAGTCTGTGGGCCTACAGCTCCACTGCTGTTTCTTGGAAAGACTGTCCCTCGTTTTGAAACGCTGTGTTCCTATTTATCTGGTATTAATGGCGCCCTTTCTTTTATGAAATGATAGTTCATAAATGCTTTCTTTCTAATATGACTACTTGGTGAAATAAAAAGTTGGCAATCCTATCCCCAGAGGTTTTGCTGGGTTTTATTTCTGTCTTGGCATTTCACGGGGCTGTGAAGTCCCCAGGTCCGGGAACCACTGGGAACCACTGCTCTCCACCACGGTGGCTATTTTCCAGACCCCCAGACTCTGGCAAGTGTGTCCAGCCTGGTGAGGAGGCAGACCTAGAGCACCGAGACCTGCTTCTTTGGGGACCTCTCTCTGGGGGTCTGGGCCTCCCTCACGGACCCCCTTCCCCTAGGATTCTAACCAGCTGCTACAAAGCTCCTGTGAGGAACAGCCATCTCGGTTATACCAGAGCAGAAGTAGAAATGCCACCGACTGGGGACTGGCTACATGAGACGTCTCAGTCAACACTAAACATGGGAATGCTGAAGTCTGTGAGACAGTGTGGAGAACCACTTCTGAGGCAGATGAGAAGAAGTTTACGATCCGCTCTCTGGACATCTCGGCCAAGCTGCCTTCCGGCACCTCTCACCTGGTCACCCAACTAACCTCGTCATCTTCCGTTTGGAACCAGGTCCTCCTCCAGGGCTGGCCCTCGGATTCCGTTATCACTGTCCCCCAAACCCTTGCTGCCCGGATTGTCCCCAAACTCAGAACCCAGAGTCAAGCTGGATGTCCAGCATCGCCATGGCAGGTCAGCTGCAAAATGCTGTCCCCAGGCTGCGTGCCCATCCCCCTTTCCCCACTGTCACTGGCCCCGGCCACACCCTCCTAAATGGCCTCCCTGCAATCGTGCCAGGCACTGTTCTAGGCACTTCACACAGATTAACTCACTTCCTCCTCCCAACAACTCCTGTTTTACAGGTGAAGGAGCACCAAGAGATGAAGTTGCCTGTCAAAGATCACACACTGGCAAGGGGCAGCGCTGGGCTTTCACTCCGGGCACCATCACGCCCCCAGCACATGCTCATAACCAGTATGCTCCACGGCCCCTCGAGCCCCTCGACGGGGCCCAAAGGCCTCTGCTGGGGCCGTCGAACCTGGCACTTCTGGTTCGAGAACTTTCAGATGGCCGTCCCTGTGGGAGGCCTCTGCTAGCTTCCCCCTGCACTGGAACTGGGGAGTTCATCAGGCCCTCTCCCCCTGCTCCTCACCCGCTGGCCACGCCAGCCTCCTGTAGGATCCTGCGATGCATCCAGCTCTCTCCCACCTTCTGGCCTCACCTCTGCCATCCCCTCTAACTAGCGGGCCTCATTTTTGCATTTTCTCATAGAATCTTCTGGTTTTTCCTTGCATGGCAGCTCTCCGGAGAGGCCTTCCCTAACCAGCCTACAAGGTCTTTTCTCCGACTTTTTCTCTAGCATGGGACCCTGCTCATCACCTACACACAGCTGTGTCAATCAACCCATGATGGTGCGTTTACTTCCTTACCTTCCCCCCTTTATCCCCAACCAACTGGAAGCATCATCAGAGCAGAGAGCAGGTCTGGCTTTAGCTTACTATCACATCCCAGCTCCCAGAACTGTCCTGTCATACAGCAGGTGCTCAATAAGTAGGTGACTGAATGGATGAATCTCGCTGAATGGATTTCACAAATGGTCTTAAACATCCGAATACATGCAGCACATGGTATGACTACAACTACGTAAAGGTCAAGTGTCCATGTGGGTAAGACTGGCAAGTTTCCTGAGGGTGTCTGCTTGCCTGATATCTCCTTAGGGTGTTTGGAAAACGGACGGGCTTCCCCCTACCGTGACTGCCTGTGTTATTTGGAAACAGGCCAGACTCCTTTCCGAAGGCTCCAACCCAATCCAGGTGGAACCTGATTTCTTCTCGAAGCCTGCTTGTCCTCAGAGCACTGCTGGGGACTGCTGATGGGTCAGGAGGCCAGTCGGTGAATGTGCAGGCGTGCCCTGCCCGGACGGGGTCCAGCTCCCTCCATCTCAGCCCAAGCAGCCAGAGCTATCTTTCTTAACCCCCAAAAGAGGGCCATCACACACTGATGCACTGGTTTGAGTATTTCAGGACACGTTACTCGAAATGTTATTAAAGCAGAAAATGCCCGCCCCATGTCACCCCACTGTGAGTTATATCTTGTTATTCAGCAGCTGCCCCAGGACGACAGCCGTTCTCATTCACGGAGCACCTGCTCTGCACCAAGCGTGGTGCTGTGTGCCGCGTGTGCATGGGCTCATTTGATCATCCACAGACCTTGCAAAGCCTCTTAGAACCATTTTAAAGGCAAGGCCATTGGGCCACACAAGCATTCA
This sequence comes from Rhinolophus ferrumequinum, assembly GCF_004115265.2. Classification (NCBI taxonomy): domain Eukaryota; kingdom Metazoa; phylum Chordata; class Mammalia; order Chiroptera; family Rhinolophidae; genus Rhinolophus; species Rhinolophus ferrumequinum. The sequence goes on along the minus strand of NW_022680357.1, from coordinate 10,618,085 downwards.
GACCCCAAGCCAGGTCACAAAGCTGATCATTCCAACTCCACCAGTGACCGAAAAATCCAATGTCAATGGGCTAGGGAGGCAGAACACAGGAGACGGGGGGAGCAAAGGCCCATGTCTGGGGGCGGCCCTCCCCCCTCCCTCAGCTGGAGAATCTCATGATTTGCAACCGTGGCAACCAATTAAGAAGAGTAACCAAAGTCCTTATCTGTTAGAGAGAAATCTTTACAGATGCAATAATATGATTCTTCCATTCACGTTAAGATACTGGGGCGGGGGTGTATTTTAAAAAGGGAAATGGTGGGGCAGATAAAATGAGACTTAGCAAAAGGGTAGTAACTGTTGAAGCTGAAGCCTGGGTATATGGAGATTCATGTTCTCTCTAAAAAATCAAATCTACTTTATCTAGTCTAGTCTATCTTTCCTTCCCCTCCCCCTTTCCTTCCCTTCCTCCCTCCCTTCCTTCCTTCACAGCTGCCAGTTTGTGACCTCTGCCCCATGCCACTTTCTTCTCTAGTGAAAACAAAACAGGAGTTAAGCACAGTTTGCTTCTTTCCAGCAGTGACTGCTTGCCTTTGAGCTCCTTCAAAAGCCACCCTGCTAGAGCTCGCCTGCCACACCTGGCCCACAGGCCTGCTGCTGGTCAGCAGACAGGTGAGAAGGCTTCTGAGCACTCTTATGCTGTGGTTTCTTATCAAAGTGTGATGAATTCAGTAAATACACTCTAAGTCACCTCTTCCTGCTGTGCAGAGCAGACATTCCTGTAATCCTGTCAGACCATATCACCTTAGATAAAAGTTGATCAACCTCAAACATTTCTCCCTGAGTCAGCTTCCTTTTTTATTTTTTCTGGGGTCACGGAGACAAAAAGCTAAGTTCATAAGAAGTGTGCCAGCTTCCAATCATTCATCAAATAAGAATGCCTTCACCTACATTATATGCTTCCTTCATTTTGAATACAAAGAAGGCGTTTTGTGAAACGCAAAGCATGCTAATTTCTCCCCAGTGGAGGGCGAGAAGCTCCAGCATTTAAAAACAATCACACACACAAAAAAGGGGTCAACCACACATGCATATCTTATTCTAGTACCATGTGCTTGTAAAACTCCACGATTCCTAGTATTTTCTGGACAGCAGACATAATTTGCAATCAGGTTGGGTAAAGAGACAGCCATTACTTTCTTAATGGCCAACTACCCAAAAAGGTTCAGTTAAGTGAGCTCAACTAGCAATCTAACCAATTAAAATTGATAAGTGAAATACTTTTAACCTTTATTTCAGCAGGCCATTCCTGGGGGGTGGAGGTGGGGGGGGGGAGGGAAGAAAGGTGAATTCCCAGCATAAAAGTTAATTCCATTTCATGGATGCAAACATTCCTGCTGCCCTGATGGAACGGCCCTCTCGAAAGCAAGCTGTTTCCCTCTCTTTCCTTGAATCAAATCAGAGAAAGACTGGTTTATGGTTTTCTCCAGCCAGCTTCGATCAATGTCAACCCTTACAGAAATCCCTATGGCCGTTTCTCTAGGGTAAAAGGGTCAAAGAAGATGGGTAGAGAGCACAGAGGCGACATAGCTTCTCTGCTCTTCCAACAAAGGGAAAAAGAACATAAACAAGAAGAAGGGAGAAAAAGAAGCTAGACAACCAGGTACACCATACTAATCATTAACTGAGCATCTTGTGTGTCGGGCAGCTTGCTCTGCTCTTTCTACACTTCACCTCCTTTAATTAGCAGGTGATACCGACTACAGTTTCCTAAGAAATTGTATGCGAGGCACGGTGCTTAGTCATGTTATATTTTGCTCAAGTCTCAAAACAACCCCATTACCTAAGGAAGAGCATCCCCACGTTACAGGTGAGGAAACGGACACGTGGGGGTTTCTGGTGTCCTGAGGATGAAGCCAGCACCGAAGAAAGCAGAGCTAAGAGATGGAGGGTGGCAGCTTCTTACTGACAGTGCTCAAGCCCCCGGATCCAGCCATGCTTGAAGGGAGATTCCTGGACTTTCCAGAGACACCAACCAACTCCCCTTTCTGTAAGACAGCTAAGTGAGGTTTTCTGTATCTTATAACCAGAGTCCTAATACACCACAACGCCTTTAAGAAAACCATCCTGCCAGCCCTATAGCAAATGGAGGAAAGAGGGAGGTACACAGGCACGAGAAGGGTTATGGGAGCATGCCCAGGCTTCACAGCTGTCTCCTTTCAATCCCAGCCTCTTGTTGCAGAGGACGGCACAAAGGCCCCGCACGGTTAAATAAACAGCCCGTGGTTACAGGCTGAGCATATGGTTCTCCGGCCTCCAAAGCCTCATCTTTACCTAAACACTGGTGACGTGCATTTTTGAAAGCCTTTTTTTATTAGCAGTAGAATCCTTTAGTCGCTGGAATCATACAGAAAAGCCTTCATATACCCCAAACCAGTCAAGCCGGTGCTGCCACGATTGTATGGAGGGCAAGGGGCCCTGGAGCTGGAGGACCCCCAAACGCCCAGTACAGATCTTGCAGTGAGCCACCTGCACATCTCCACCCGGTCTCTGGAAAGCAGAACCTGCAGGCTAACTTCCAAGTGCCCAGAATCTAGGGTCCTTTCTTCAGGTTTTGCGGGACATGCACACTCTGTTAGCTCACAGTCCCAGAGCAACCCCAGTACAAGAGGCAGGTCACACCCCGACCCTCGCAGTGCTGTGTGAGTCAGCATGGCAGTGTCCCCCCTGTGTGACTTGGACACCAACTCACTCAGATCTAGGACGTCGTCGGTTTTGATGAGGTCCTCCTCCCGCGTCAGTGGCAACTGGGTCTCGGGCTCCCCTCGCAGTTGCAGTGACAGGGAACGAAGCATGAAGAATACCCGGATGGCCTAGACGGACAGTTCAGAGAGCAGAGAAGGGTAAGATTGCAGTCATTTCGGTGAGATGCTCCCCATTGAGAAATCACGCCATGAAGCTTGATTAAAAAGAAGCAAACAAACAAAGAAAACAAAGCTCACGTCTCCCTCTCCCAGGATCGTGGTTTGCGATTCTGGTGTTTTCAGAGCAAGACAAAAACAAACCAACACCAAAGAGGCCGGCCTCCTTGCAGTTCTCTGTGGGTTTAGGTTTGGGCCACTGTACCTTGACTGAGCATCTGTCATTTGCCAGGACCTGTCCCCTAGTGTCAGGTTACCTTCATGACACCTCTGCTCAGCGTGCAATGTTACTTTGCAGACAAGGCACTGACACCCAAGGAGGCGACATGACCTGCCCCAGGCCACACGTCTAGGGAGGGCTAGTGCCAGGCCCCTTTCAACTAAACCAGCAGGGAATTTGGAAATCCAAACCACGAGTGAGGGTTTCAAGGTCCCACCTCCTGAACGTGGGGGCAGGAGGCAGAAGAGGGGGGTGCTTGTGGGGCTCCGAGCCAGCCAGATCCAATGAAAACCTCACCCCTGCCCCTTTCTGGATGAGCCCTTTCCCCTTGGAAGCTCGTCCCTTGGCCTTACAATGGGGTGTGCCGCTGATGGGGCAGCAGGTCTGGCACCTGGCAGGTGTGCAGTGACGTCAGTGCCCTGGATGCCCGTCAGGCCTCCCTCAGCCGCCAGCTCTCTGGGGGCACAGGGGCTCCCTCAGCACCACGGGAGAGGTGTCTGGGAGGAATCCAGCATGGCCATCAGGCGTTTCCAGGGAGCAGGAGAAAAGCAGAAACCCAAGCCCCAGAAGCCAGAGACGTTTCTGCAGAAAGCAGCCTTCACTTGGGGCCAGCTTGCCCTGGTGGCATCCTCCCCTTGAGTCCTAGGTTGGGGCCGCCTCCAGGCCACTGTCCCTGACTTGAGTTGACAGTCCTGCCTGAGGGTGTGCGCTGAGGGCAGCAGCTCCAGAGTCAGACCTGTAAGGTCCGCCCTGGACTCCCAGCTCCCCCCTGCGTGGCATGGCCCTTGACCTCCACGAGCTTCACTGTGTGCAATGGGGACGGTAGTCCCGAGCTCCCTGGGCCACTAGGAGGTTCTGAGATAATGCTGGGGGAGGAAGCAGCCAGCCAGTGTCCTATAAAGAGGCAGCTGTCCTTTACTCCAATCACTGAACAGCTGGGCATGGGGGAGGGCATGGGGACAAACCACTGTCGCCACTGGTGAGCCACACAGAGATGAATTCCAGCCCACTTTTGGGTCTTCTTGTTTATAGTTCTGAGGGCTACAGGCTTGGGAGAGGAGAGGCTGCCATTTATGGGACAAGGTGCCCCTTGAAACAAGGACAGGGCACAAATTACTGTCTGCAAAGAGTCAGGCTGGCACGGGCTCCTGACGACCCAGGCAGCAAGGATGCCGTTGGCACGTCTAACCCTAATTCTGCCTTGGTCTGGAAGGCCCCTGAGGGAGACCTCGGGCCACTTACTTAACGTAATGGACAAAACTAGAAGCACAATCCTACTTCCTGAACCTATTCTGAGGTCATGATTCCCCGCTGTCAACCATGTCACTAGAGAAAGATAAGCTTCTGTATTATAATATAGATGATGGTGGCATTTGGACTGATCTGACCTTCGTTTTTTAAAGCACACTCTTCATAAAGACTTCTGCGACAATCAGAAGAAGAGTATAGTTTCTTTAAAAAAAAAATCAAAACAGCTTTTATTTAGTAAGCTCCTACTGTGTGCCAGGCAACGTGGGCACCTTATTGCAACGTAAGGATTTTACACGGGATGCTGCTGAGAGGGGCAGAACGATCTAGGCTCACGCAGCCAGCCGGTGAGTGGCTGAGTTGAGGTTGGAACCCAGGAACGTCTGATACTGGTGTCACTTAACCAAGCACGAGGACATTCAAATGCCCGTGCCAGCCCAAGTGCAGAAAAGGAGTGGGCACTTGAGCTATTTGGCAGTTTGAGCTCTCAGATCGGGAGCCATGACCTTGGAGATGAGGGAAAAAGGAGGAGGAAGGCCCATGTTGACTGGATGCTTCATTTCTGTGTCAAAAACACATTGCTCGGGGCGGGCGGGAGGTGTTCTGGAGGCAGAGAAATCAAGCGGGACACTAGCTAGGGGATAAAGAAAGAGAAATGTGTGCAGCTCTCTACAGCCCATCACTCTGAAACTCAGAAACCGTCCAATATAAAAGGAGTTTGGAATCTGGCTCCTAATATAGACCTTTTTGGTAAAATATCTGCTTTTGCTCTGCAAGCAACAAATGGAAGATATCTCCAGGAATACAAAAATGAATAATAAAATGATTAAAAATATAAAGCAGCACACAAAACATATCAAATAAAACCCCCAATAATACTTTTCCTGGTTCCTGCCCCAGCCCCTAAGAGAAGGAAGAGCGCAGGAGAAGCCCATGCCCGTGAACGTGAGGAGGGCTGACTCCCACAGCGCTGGGTACTCCACCTGGGTGAAAGCTGGGCTCCGACGGGGGTCTGCAGGCACTTTGACCAGAGACACAACCCCGAGAGTCCACAAAAGAAAGGTACGATAGCCGAATAAGGACCATCAAATTCATTCCACCACCCTCTAAAACAATGACCACACCCTCTGCTTACTCACAGTCTGCTGGGTGCAGGGGTGGGGAAGTGGGGGGGATGGCACTACGTCATCTCATTCAAGCCTCCTGATGACCCGTGTGGTTCCCATTTGACAGACAGGAAACCAAAGCCCAGAGATGGTAGGCAGCCTGCCCGAGAATGACTCAATTAATAATCGGACTCCAAAGTCTGTGTTCTTCCAACCACAGACTTTGCCTTCAACAGATTTAAGGCTTGGAACCTAGGCTTATATTGAGTGCTTTTCTTTACTTTGCTAAATAAAACATGCAAATTAAAAAGTATCGCTAAAAAGAAAAAAGGAACCATTCTTCTTTCAGATGCTTCCACAGAATGCCAGGAAGACTGACTCTGGAAGAACAGATAAGACTTGGAAAGAGGTGATAGCTGACTAAAGTCCAATAGCAAGAAGAGACATTTCCAGTTTGCTTCCATGCACCTGGGAGCAAACTCCGGCGAGGAGCGAGCATCCTGGGAACGAGTCTGATGAGTGGGGCAGGACGACGACTCAGAGTCACACAGACCTTGGCTCAACCTGGGGTCACGAGAATAACATGGATTCCCCGAGTCCAGGCTTAAGCTCTGGAAATGGGAAGCCACCACCCTTGATCACAGGCCCACCACGAACCTGCAATGAGACAGTGCCGGTGACACACCAAGCCCCGGGGCTGGCCCTGGACCAAATGCTCAGCTGGAGCCCTCTGCCCTGCTTTCCCTGCTGCGTTTGCAAGCTGCTGAGTTTAGGCGACAGTCACACAGGTTAGTAGCCCGCCGAAGCCATGGAAGTGACTGTGAGTCAGTCATTCTGAAGAGTGCTGAAGCAGTTTCAAGTGGGCACAGCCCACTGGGAAAGCCATCTGGCACGATGTAGAGGGTCACACACACACACACACACACACAATGTTCATACCCTTTGAACCAGAAATTCCACTTCTGGGAACTTATCCTAAAGAAATAAGCCAAAAGAAAGAAAACACTGTATTCGTGAAGCTGCTCGTTACAAGTTAGTTGAAAACAATGTAATACTGCAAACAACCAAAATGTCTACCAGCAGGAGAGAACGCCTAAGTAAATTATGGCAGAAGTGACCAGATAAACTTTTATGCACGGGTAAGAAATCAGACTTACTAAAACTGTATTAGCACATGACAAACTTCTTGCTCTACAATGGAGAGAGAAGAGGGGTGAGGGTAAAAGCCATGGTATGTTCTCCCTGCAACCATGAAAAGAAGTGTTTGCAAACAAAGAGGGAGGAGATACAAAAAATGTCTAAGTGTTGTTTGTGTAGGGTGATGAAATCAGGGGAAATTCTTTTCCTCTACTTTCAAAACCTTCCAAGATGCTACTGTATTTTCTTTAATGTATAATACACATCCAAAAACTAAAGCAAAACATTCTGTTTCCTCAAGGTCAATGGCAATAAACACAAAAAAAACTGTTTGTGGTTTTACAAGGGAACAGGGAAACAGAATATAGGGATAACTAAAACTTCATGCAAATACATTTATTTCATATTGGCTTCAATATTACTACATAAAGATGACTAGTGGCTTACATTCAGATTTTGATATTCACTAAAAAAACTCCTCTTTTCTCTAGCATTAAGCTTCAGTAGATTAGGTCATTAAAGACTCCATTTCTTTCCCACCTGAGATGCTAAAATGCCCCACCTCTGTTCAGCAAACATCTCTTAAGCACTTATTGTCTGCTAGGCACTGGGCTTGTCACCTCACAGTCGCTCTCTCTCATATACTTTGGGCAAGAGCTGAGAGGCGGACACACGAGGAAGCTGAGGCTCAGGGAGGTTAAGTAACTTGCTCAAGGTCACACAGCGCTAGTTGGGATTGAACCTCAGTTGGTCTGACTCATGAGCCGGCATTCTTTCTTAACTGCTTCTCTCAACTGCCCCTACATGGGGTGGGTCCAGCCCAAGTCCGAGGTTCTGCTTGCATGCTCTCATCGGACCCCAGTAGCTCCAGTGACCCTCCTTTCAATAAGAATTTCCCTTCTCGGTCAGCTGCCATGGCTCAGTGACACTCTTGCTGTTTTGGTCTTATATTATTTGTTCACTGTCTATTAAATCTTGGCCCTTAGAAAATGCTCAACAAATATGTCAAACAAAGGAATAAACAGTGTAATTTGCAAAATGGAAGAGGGAACACCTGACTTTATTGCCAGATGCGTCCCTGTGGCCCACAAGGCGCTGCCACCCTCCTCTCCTGTCCCTCCCCTTCATCCGCTCTGCTCTAGTTATCCTTCTCCGTCCCACCTTGGGGACTTTTCACTCACTCCTCCCTCTGTCTGGAGCATGCCTCCTTTAAGTCTGCACGCTGGCTCCTTCTCACTCTTCAGTTTCAGCTCAGATGTCAACTTTGGCAGAGAAGCCCTTCCTGATCACTCTGTATCTGAAGTGGTGCTACCCCTTTACTTCAGAACCTTGGCTGCAGTCTGATATCAAACTTGTCACTCGCTCCCTTGTTATTATAATAAACTTTACCTCTCTCGATGTCATGTGAAGGCCAGAAAGCAGGGACATTTTCCCTGCTCACTTCTGCACCCCAAGCATAGCATTTGCCATACAAAAAGAACCCACTGGTTCTTTAACCAATGTATGAAGGAATGTTTTACCAGTTAGCAATGATTTACTAGTCAGGGTTGTTTGAACCTCCCTGACAAGTCCTTAAGGAAAACAAAGGGTAGAATTTCTGAAAAGGCTCAGCCTCCTAAGTTAGAAAAGTCTACTAGGTGGAAAAAAAAAGAAAAAGAAAAGAAAACCTTTGAATCCAAAGGATGAAATGGAATGTTCCTTGGATACAAGCAAAGAACTTGAAACAAACCACATAAGCCCTCAATTGCTTGCTAAACCATACACTTCCTTAAGCTCAAATTCAAAGCATACTGCTGTGTTCTGACGTCTGAAATAGGCCGGGGAGCTACGTTTCTGGAGGATTCCAGACAGCTGCCTTGCAACAGGAACTAGACTGAGGTGAGTGGTGGAAATTCCCCTTCAGAAATGGATTCTTCACTGTATTGTACACCTGACACGAATTTAACATTGTATGCCAACTCTGCTGAAGTAAGAAAAAGAAACTGGTTCCTGAAATCACAAAGGGAGGCTTCTCATAGGTGGATGGCCTTGCTTGCAGGTGGCCAGCTCTATTTCATGTCACTCGGCCACCTTCTCTCTGGCTCTAAATCCACGGGCCCTGGGACAGGAGAGTTGCTTTTATAAACTTGTCAGACGACAAAGGCCGACCAGGAGAGCCCAGGGGAGCCCAGAGGTTCCCGGGGGGGTTCTGCCTGTGCTTCAGTTAGCAGTTTGGACCATGCACCCCATCTGGGGCGAGGGAGGTGAGTAGCGCAGCCCTGGGAAATTGCACCTGAGTGAGATGTGACGGGCAACAAGCAGCGAGACCCTGCCATCGAGACCAGGTGCTGGCCTTCAGTCTGCTTTCCACCGAGTCCTCACAATACCTGGCAAGGAGGGCACATGCTGCTTTTTAGATGAAGAGACAGGGGCTCAGAGGGGAGCAGGAACCCTAAAGCCCAAGCAACCTTCCCTCTGCCATGTGCCTCCCCCTCAGGTCCTCCCACTCCCTCCTGTGGCTCATCTGCCCCAGGCCAGCGACTACGATGCCAGGACTCCACTAAGAAGGTCGAGGTTCTCTCTGGGCTCCAAGGCCCCCAGGTCCAGCTCCTCCAGCCCCTTCAGACGCGTCCCTTCCCACGTAGCATGCCTCATTCTGGCTCCAGCACGGGCCCCTCCTTGGAGGTGCTGGAATGTGCCACATCCCTCTGGTGTTGCTCCACCTCCCTGCGAGGTGGGACTAGGGACCTGACCCCATGTCCCCTTCCTGATGGCCTTGGCCACATGAATTGATGCCGCCTCTTCTCCTCCCCCTCTAGGCTCTGATTCCCTGAGGACTGGGGCTGTTGTCTATGTCCCCGGTATCCAGCACCGGGTAGGGCCAATAAATACAATGCAGGTGGCAGTGGGAAGCAGTGGATCAGAGTGGCTAAGAGTGTGGGCGCTGGAGGCCACACCGCCTGGGCTGAATCCGGGCTCTGCGACTTAGCAGCTAGGTGACCTTGAGCTAATCACTTAACCTCGTCATGCCTCAGTTTTTGTCCTCTGCAAGATGGGGATAATAAGAGTGCCCACCTCCTAGGATAGTTGTAGAATTGTGTGAAACAGTTCATATGAAGAACTGCTATGAATGATTCACTTTGTAACGAAGAATAGAAGCTCATATGCGTTCAGAAAACCTGATGGACCGTGACCCAGAAAGAAGGCAGGCAGGATGCAGCCCAGAGCAGCACTTCTCAGCGCTCACAGTCTTCTGGACTGTCTGGCTCAGGAGCCGAGGAAGACCTTGGGGACAGAGTCCTCTCTGGCCTGGGGACACTGCAGCTCTTCGGAGGGCATGGCTTCACTGTCACCTGGCGGGGGAGCATTTCTTAGGCCAACACAAGGTTAAGGGTGAGTGTGCCCACATCAGGAAGGAGTCGCTGGCACAACTCACACTTGTCAGAACCAGTCCTCTTACAAAAGCCGATGCCAAAAATGCCCAGTGCAAACACTGCCGCCCACAAATGTAATCGTGTGCCCACCGCGGGGCCTGGCGCTGGCTGGGAGCCTCAGAAGGGAGGTGTCACCGGCTGGGACAAGGGGAGGCCTGCGGGTTTGGTCAGATAGCAGGGAGTGTGGTCCCACTTCCTCTGCCCCGCGGGCAGGCCTCCCAGGCAAGAGTGCAGGCTGCGTGGAGGAAGGCACAGAATCTTCTGGCCTGCTTCTCATAATCCAAAAGTTAAACACTCAGATTAACTCAGGGGAAGATGCAGGCTGATAACGGGAGCTGAGTGCACTGAATTCCACTAATTAATCCATTAACATTCACGTCTCCAGGGAATGATTTTCTAGGAAAAGGTTATGGTGCTTTCTAAGAAAGAAAGTGTGATCTTACGAGGGAGATAAAATACCATGAACGGCCCTGCAAGACTGTTTCAGAAAACAAGCCCTGATAACGGAAGCACGCTCCAGCTGGGTTCTGAGAACTACTCTGCCCTACACACACGTCTCTCCCATCGGCTGGCGACAATCACCATTGCACTTGCGTGTTCCTCAGCCCGAGATGACTCAGATACCTTAACATCACCCCATCTCGGGGTCCTGGGCCTAGCTGGGCGAAGGTTTCACCCCAGCCTCACCTGCACTGTGTTCACTCTGCTTACACCCCCACGGCCTTCGCAGAAGCCCAGCCCCTGGCTTCCCGTCCCAGCTCCGGGGTGGCCCGCCCCAGTGAGAGCTGCCTGCCTGCCTGCCACCCACATCCGGTGCCAGGTGCACTGGGATTTCAATCCCTGTTTCAGCGGCTGGCAGCAGGCCTTGGGGAGGTAGGCCTGCTGGCCGGGTGTGGGGAGGTGCTGTCTATCTACCCACCACCTGAACTCGTGGCGAAGGTGGGCTCTTAACCTGGTCAGAAACCCTTCCCTCCCTGCCCCGGGGGTGGTCCTGGCAGACAGGTGCCTGGGAGAGGCCAGGCCCAGCGCTCACTCACCCGCCGGGTCTTCTCCACGTCACCACAGGGCAGCCGCTTCACAAAGTCGATGCCTGTCAGTGGCGTGCCCGTCGGGGGCAGCAGGATGGAGGCGTCCATCATGAGATATTCCACGTTCATGGGTTTCATCTAGAAGAGAGACAGCGCAGGAGACCTCACTGCGGGCAGGTCACCGGCCTGCATGCAGTCAATGAGCACACGACACTTGATTCCAGTCGAGTGTGGGAGACATGAGCCTTTTTAGTTTTCTAAGGTGCAGACTTTTCCTTCATTTGAAGGGGCAGCTCAGACACCCTGAGAAGTGGCCTCTCCGCTATGAAAAGCTTTGCTTTCTCATTCTCACTCCCCTCCACCCCGCAGGCAGTGGGCCCTCAGGAAGGAGGCCGGCCCCTTTGCGGTGGTCCTTTTTAGTATATATGCTGCTGAAGCGAGCACAGCGGTGGTCCTTTTAGGGTGGTCTGCGCCATGCGTGTGTGGCTGACTGCCGCCCAGCTCCTTCTTGTACTTCCAATGACGACGGCAGCTTCCATTTAAGAAGAGCTGCCTATGGGGGGCCGGCTAAAGGCTTTGTGTGTATGATCCTGTTTAATCCCCACAACAACTGCAGAGGGTTGTTTCCCAATCTGCGAATGAGAAAACGGACTCAGAGAAGCCAGGGAATGGGTCCAGGCCCATTCTGCTGGTGGCCTGCGTGGCTCCAGACCCCCTATGTCCACCACACGGCCAACACCCCCCTTCTTCCTTGCCCCCTTTGCATCTTACTTAGGATAATATAACAAGCCACTTATTGAGCATCTGCTAAGTGCCAGCACCTGCAGGGCTCACCTCCCTCTGGATGGCAGGTGCTGGTGCTGTTTCATAGTATGGAGGGGACACTGACCTCCATAGAGAAAGGGTGTATGCTCACAGCCACTGGGCCTCCTTCCACACCACCTCCAGGAAGCCTTCTCTGATTACTAGGATACCTGGTAACATCACCTCCCCTCCTGGAACTTGGGTGTATCAATTCTGATCATTTAATGGACACATGTCAGACACTGACACTTCATTTACCTGGCATCATAAAGGAATGGCATTTCACAAAGGCACATTTTCTATAGAATTAATTTTACTCTTTACAGCACCACAAGCTTATTTTTGTGTCTTCTGTTTTTAGAATGTGTGCTTCAATGCTATCACACTGTGTCCGTCCTGTAACATAGAGTGAACTAAACAGGCCAAGGCTGTCCGGAGAGACGTGGTGAGTGGTCCAGGGAGCCCAGGACACGCAGTGCATGCTGCCCACCTTTCTCTTTTGGACACTGGAAGCACTTTGCCCCAAAGGCCTATGGCCCACCATCCCAAATCCCTTTAGCCCAGAGCAAGGGAGGCAAATTTCACGCCCTGGAGCTGCCCTTGGCATTTGACCTTCCAGCAGTGCCTTCCTGGCTGCCTTTTGCACCCCTTGCAACTCCCCTTTGCTCTGCTCCCACCACCCTCAGCCACCCAATTCCAGCCTGCTGTCAGCGGGCGTCCCAGAGATGGCTGTGTTCATGCCTTTTGCATCCAACAAGAGGTGATAAGAAAAACGAGTGAAGGGTCAAAAGTAGAGGCCTGGCTTTAGAGCAGGGGCCTCCACGAGCACTTGAGTAGCACCCACTTGAGTGCTTGTGCCTGTCCCCACTTCATTTTGCTTAGTGGCTGGTTTCCTAAAGTCTGGGCTTAGGACTGACTTTCAGATAGGAGGACCGGGGGTGTGTGTCACCTTTGTATTTCTCTAGAGTGCCAACCATTAGGCAAGACACACAATAAACATGTGATTAAGACAAACAGATGAAACCCAGGAAGCTCCCTATGGTGGTGGTGGGGGGGGGGAACCGAATATCCATGTGCAGACTCCACAGGACGCACCTCTGAGGTGTTTCACTGGCAGCCTAGGCAGGCAGCTATGTAGGACGGGCCCCATTTCACACATGGAAAAATCAAGGCTCAGAATGTAAGCAATCCGCCCAGGGTTGCAGTTAGTAGCAAAAGCAGAAACTGAGCAGCGGTTTAGAAGCCCGAGCTTTTCAGCATCAAGTGACATGTGAGCCTTACGTTTCCAAACAGGAAACCAAACTGTGGAGAATGACATTGCGGAAGAGGACGTCACAGGGCTAAGATAAAACGATAGCTAACCACTGAATCCACTCCACTCTAATTAATGGTCCGACGAGTTGAAGACTGACATGCTCTTCTAGGGGGTCGGGGGATGAACGGGGGGCTGTGAGCATCTACAGGTGTGAGGTGCCCACGGGCAGCTGCACGTCACGCCGAGGAGGTCGGGCCCTGCTGGGGCACGTTTGGAGGTGAAGGAGGCTGTTTTACGCTTTTCCCTTGCAAAGGCTCCGTGGAGGCCTCAGACCTGCCGCGAGAGAGGATGTGGTGAGGGCCCAGCTCTCCAGATACCCGGTGACGGCGAGGGAGCCAGGGAGCCACTTAGCGCACGCTGCCTGCCTTTCTCTTTGGGACAATTTAAACACTTAGGCTTATTATAAACTTCCCGAATCTCTTCACTCTTTGGTGAGTAATGTCCATGAAAAGGATCATTTATCTTGTATTTTCTGAGTGCCAGCTGAGGGGCAGGGGCTGGGGACACAGACAAAAGGGCAGGACAGAGAAAGTTGCAATCTTCTGAACCTCTCTTTTCCCGTGATTCCGCCTGCTGGATGGAGACAGGGAAGGCTCTGGGCTGGCACTGCGGATTTGAGGAGGAGCAACATGCCAGAGCCTTCCGGTGGCGTGGCAAAGGAGGCGGCGGCATAATGTACAAAGAAGCTGCCCCGCCCCTCACTGGCCAGGCACATGTGGGCACCTCACTCAACCTCTCTGACTCTCGCTTCCTCATCAGGAAAAGGAGGCCAATGATAGCAGCTGCTCCGCTAGGTTGACATGGGGTTAAGAGATTTCATATACACAACGGGCTTCCCACACCTGACACGGAGGAAGTCCTCAATCAAATGGGATTCGTATCAAAGTGAATCTTTCTGACCCATCTCGTCACACAGCCCAGCTCAGGGGAAATGGATGTGAAGTCTCCACAGTGCTGGGGATCACTGTTTCCAATTAACTTCCCGCCCACTCGCTGCCATTTGGGCAGAGCGCCCCAGGGTAGAGCTCTCTCGGTTGGGCAGGGCAAGCTTTGCAGGCGCCCCTCACTTACTGTCATGCTCCTGTACTCATCTTCAAACATGTCCAGAAAAATTTCTTCTCCCTAAAAGGAAAAGGAGGGAGGGAAGAGAAGATTATGCATATTTTTTTTCCATAAACAACAAAGTATTATAAACTTCAGTTCACGGCTTTTGGGACCATCTGTTTCTCATTAGCAAGTTCTCGTAAATCACCAGGAAGTAAAATACACACGTGAACACGAACACACACGCTCAAATGAAAGCCCAGATATCAAATTGCACCTCTCAACGTTTTTCTCCCTTTTTTAAGCATATGTAGTTAGATTTCTTCTGTCAAGGCAGTTAATTAAAAAACATAAACCAAAAATAACACCATATGTGCCTAAAATATGAAAATGGTTAATATCTCAAGTGTTTAACATCCTCCATTTATTGAGAATGGTTGGAAAAATAGGGAATTCTGGTTAAGCTGCCATGTTAAAACTATGAGGCTCCACATCTCTGAAAGGAAGAGTATAATTAAATACACTTAACATTAAAATTATACGGCTTGTTCCATTTGTTTTTGAGCCGTGTGCTTGGGGTTTTGTAGTTCCTGCAGCCTTGGGGACTCTGCCCAGGAGGTCCCTCTCAGAACAGGGCGGTGGGGAGGAACTTGGCTCCAAGACACATAACCCAGGGGCCAAATCCCATTACCTCTTGGAGCCTCTTTGTTTCGCTGCAAGGCTGGGATGACAGCCCATGTCTGTGTGGGTCCTTGTGAAGATGAAATGAGTTAACACGCACAAAGTGCTGAGCACAGCGCCTGCCGGTCGGTCAGGGCTGGTACGTGTTAGAGCTCGCGGCCTTTATGATCACTACTGGATGGGATCACAGCCGGGGAGGGGAGGGGAGTCGGCTGGATGCATCATGACTGAACTGTCCTGTCTCTCTCACAGGTCCTGCCTCTCACATACGTGTGCACACACGTACACACACACATGCACGCAGTCTGGGAAAAGCAACAGGTCCTTTATACAGTTTTCTAGTTATCAGAACTACAGATAAATTTGAATATTTTTGTGTGGTGTATAACCACAGAAACAACAACCCCTGAAAACCCAAAAGCTTCTGAGATATTACATTACACTTACTTTATACTTAGGGCATAAATCGTATAGAATAAAAGAGAAAAATCTGGGTTGGGAGAAGGGAGCTGCAATTCAAATACAGCATGTCCTCACTTAACGTCATGGATAGGTTCTCAGAAACTGTGACTTCCAGCGAGATGACCATACAAAATGTACTTTAGTGTAGACTAACTGATATAAACAAGAGTTAAGTTCCTACCGTATGTTTCTGGTCACAAAAACATCAACAAACTTCTAAATAAAGACTCAAAACACTTCTAATGTTAAATATTGAAAAAAATGGCAGCTATCGCTACATTTAAGAAAGATTAATAAAAACAATTAAGACCATTCTTTTCCAACCACTTATTCCAGTTCAGGGTTGCAGGGGCCGGAGCTTGTCCTGGCGGCTCAGGGTACAAGGCTGGATCCACCCAGGACAAGATAACCTTCCATTGCAGAGTCACTCACACCCACAGCCACACACACTCAGACTGGGATGATTTAAACACTCAATTCATCTCATGTGCACATCTTTGGGACATGGGAGGAAACTGAAGTCCCCAGAGACAGACATGGGGAAAACATGCAAGTTCCACATAAGCAGTAGCCCAGGCTGGGAATCCATTTCTCGTTTCCTCATCAACGTAACAATAAAATGACATGGGACGAAACAATGCTGTGTGAGGACCTGCAGCACAGCTCTCCTTTTGTTAATGATAAAAAAAAAACCCTCTGGGAAAATGCCTATTAACGTGTTTTTCTGTTTTTGCAATTCAAAAGCTTTCTAGGGGGGAAATACACTGAGAATAGTTATATTGGAAAGAGATTCAAAGATGACTAAGGCAACCGTGAGGTTTCTGCCTTCTTTGGGGCTTTGCTAGAGGACACGTATCCTCATTTGGAGCCATGTGTGGTTTGGGATGGTCTAAGGGAGACTAGGATTTCCTCCCCAGTACATGGGGGCCCACAGTGGTGCCACCATCGTCTTGGCCACCACAGTGTTGCTGCCACATGGAGTCCCCTAATCCTGGAGACGGGGACTGGCAGATTACATGAGCTGGTTTTATTTCAGCAAACACTGACCGTGCTTTAAAGAGCTTCCTGCAGAGACAAGGATTCCTTGTACATCTGGATGTAATTCACGGCAGTTTAGAGAGAACAGAAGACAGGAAGCACATGTGAGTAAGAAAATGGCAATGCCGACACCTTCCCTCCTCCTAAGAGGGTCTCTTCATCAGTCAAATTACAGGGGGAACCGTCATTAACGGGAGCTGGAGAGACTGGATGTGGAGGCCCAAAAATCGAAAAGCTACTACGATGGTTTGACATACAGATTAATCCGTTCTTGCTGACAAATGACGAGCCGTGCCCCAGAGCACATAATGCCTTAGGGTAAGACCTAAACAAAGCCATCACAATGAGATGTTTTAACATGAAGCATCTGGAACCTGAAGCCAAATCTATTAATTTTTCAGGTCCTGGAAAGTCCTGGTGGTCCTTGCCAAAATCTCCCTAAACTTAATGATAAATGTTTGGAAGCCTTAGCATACATGTACATAAGTAATATGTATACAATTCATAAATTCATATGTAATTCAAAAATATAGCTGACTCTTAAACAACAAAGGTTTAAACTGTGAGCGTCCACTCATACGCAGACTTCTTTCAATAAATACCTGTACTGTTTTCGACCCGAGGTTGGGAGTCCAAAGATGCAGAGGCCGACTGTATGTATTGATCTGTGCCATTTTACGTAAGAGACTTGAGCATCCGCAGATTTCGGTATCTGCGGGGGGTCCTAGAACCAATCCCCCCCACCAGATGGCAAAGGTATTTCTGTTTTGGGGGAGTCCACAGTTATACGCAGGGGGATAGGTGCCCCTAACCCTCCACGTGGTTCAATGGTCCACTGTAATTTGATATGCATAAGCATATATAATTCATGAACACATAAGTTCACATGTATAATTTAGCCATGTGTGCATGTGTGTGTATATAATTCATAGTTTACACATGAATTCATTAATAAACAAGTTCCTGTCTAATTGACAAGCAAACTGTCACTTACTAGGGGTGAGTCCTCCAAAGCTGTACTGAGAAGAGCCTGGGCAGAGAAGCTGAGAGACCACTGCTCTCGAGATTGAGGTTCAACATTCTCACTCAAGCACCACAGGTAGAAAAACAACTGAGGACACGTAACTTTACATACGCGGGACCAGACGCTACAGCCCTGTTTATATGACGTCCATCACCCTGCTGTCCCAGGATTTGGTCAATTTACCTTATAAAAGTGCCGCACCAGGTGAACGCTTTCTTCCCTCGCGCCCTGTTAGAAGAGAGGGAAGGCGTGAGGGAGGCGGGTCTCATGCAGGCAGGTGAGTCGGGGAGATTCCCGATTCTAAAATCTGAGTGTATATAAGACAGTTGCTGGGCTAAGATCCTTAATGTATAAAGTGGTGGAAAGAGAGCTCAACATAGAAAACGGGCAGAGGTTATGTGATTTAGTGAGAAAATACGGGCAGGTGTTCATACACCGTTAAGTGGCGGGGGCATGGGGGATGGGTTATAATATATGGCCATGATGACTGTTTTTATTTTTCAAAATGTGTGTGAGTGCATGTGTGTATCTGGAAAGACACACCCAAGTGTCAACCATAGTTGTTACTTTTGACAACTGTCCTTTCTTTTTTCTAAAATAAACATGGAAAATAAGGGGAGAGACAATAAAAGCTATTTAAAACGATAAATGTAGAGATTAGAACAATAAACTATAAATAACCAAATGTGTGTACGTGTTTGTATGTGTATAAACTTTTGTAATACAAAAACAAAACAGAACAAATTAACACCTGGAGACAAGTAAGGGCCAAGTAACTGTAACAAGAACGGCTACAATTCAGTGACTGCGTGGGCTCATCAGGCCAGTCCCAGTGGAAGGGAAGCTGTGTGGGAACAGGCGGGCGACAGCAGGCGCCAGGGCTCAGGCCCAGCTTCTGGTCGCTGGTGCTGTGGACACCATGGATGGGGGCTCCGGACAGGATTCAGCGGCCTCCGCCTCCCTGACTTCCTCCCACTCTCCCTCAGGACTCACAGGGTAGGGGGCCCTCACCTCCAGGCAGGCCAGGTGCACGTCCTTTATGATGCAGCCAGTGCTGGTCACGACCTGCTGCTTGAGGAGCAGGCAGCTCAGCTCCAGCGTGGCCAACCGGATCTTCCCGTCTGCAGAGCACACGGGGGTCAGCCTCAAACACGCAGGGCTCTGAGCCGTAAACACAGCCTCCCACCTTGCGAACTTTTAGCTTAACAGGTCAGCTGATCAGCCAGACAGTTCAAGGCCCCTGACATCCAGTGGGGATGGTGAGGGAACCCCACATGCCAACCCTTTTCCCAATCAATTACAAGTAAATGTTCCCATCAAAACTGCACGCACCGAATACTCCCTTCTGGTCGCTTCACTGGGAGAGGAGATGCAGCAAAAAGAGGGCAACTAATCATTAGTAAAGGCCTACACAGTGGCCATCTGTGGTTGCTTCGCTTGCCCAGCGTTCCTTCTCCTTCTTTAGGGGCGAGCAGCCCCATTTCCTTCGGAGAACCACCAGCCCCACCGTTGGACATGTGATCTGGGAGAAGCTGGCTCCCTACCCACATCCTAGCGGTGGGCACATCACCCAGGCTGGTCGGGGTGCTCTAGTCCTCTGTTATGGTGATTGGGTAGGGGACTGGCAAGGGAGCCAACCAAAGCCAGTGAGGCTCCGTCCTACAACTTGCTGGAACCACTGGGCAAGAGACTCTCCCCTTGTGCTGGGCTGTGGGGAGGAGTGGTGGTGGGGTCCTGAGTGGTACACCGTTACAATCCACGGCGGCCACCGCCCCACCCTCCCAGTGTGTTCAGCCTTTTGTAAAGTGTTCTGCAGACTGAGCCCTGAGCCTCCCTTCCCACCAGATTGCACAAGTGAGTCTCCCGTAGCAAGTCGAGGGCCCACACAGAAAGGGGAGCCTGGCGCCGCTGGCAGCTTTCTTGCCAACACAGAGCCCAAAGACAGTCTTGAAAATGTTTGAGCCCCTGGATGCAGGCAGCTGTGACTAAAAGCCAAGGCCCAACAGGCTTAACGTTACACAAGCCAACAGTTTTGTTTGTTTGTGTGTGTTTATATTGTTTCAGTCAGTCTGGGCTGGGTTTCTGTCAACTGTAACCAAGTTCTGACGGACATGGCTTGCTATCCTACTGTGAGCCAGGCATGGTCTGCATGCTTTCCAGTCACTCCCTCAAAGAGTCTCTATAAAAACCCGTCGAAGTGGGTGTTCTAAAGACTGAGGTTTAGAAGAGTGAAGTGACTTGTCCGAAGTCTCACCCTGGACAGTGGTGGACTCCAAGTGCCATGAATGCCAAAACCCCCATTTGACATGACTCCCAGAAGCACCTGGGGCTGCCCAACCAAAGGGCAGCCTGCTCACATGCAAACTCCTCCTTGGGCGTTTAAGTTCATGTCTGGGGAGAGGTCTCCGTGTGGAAGAGGAGCCAGGAGAGGGGCAGATCCCCAGGCCATGTCCCATAGGCCTTGGAAATGCCAGGGACCAGGATGGGCCCCTGGGAAAAGCTCAAGGCAGACAGACCACCACACACCTCCCTGCCTGTCCTCTGATGCCTCATGTGTCAGGTGGGGAACAGATGGGAAGAGGGAATCATTTGGTCAACAATGAATAGGCTATTGCAAGCAGAAACAGGCCCTCTGAGCATGATACACGCCTAGGGGCCACGTGGGCAAAGGCTGGTTCGTCTCGGCTCAGTCACTCTCCCTGCCCCAGAGGCACCCAGCACCTGCCCCCCGCCCCGTGCAGCAGTTCTCCGGTGCCCAGTCCCACTCCCGCCTGCTGCCCCACTAAGCCACCCTGTCGGCCAGGTCAGAAACACCCCTTCTGCTGCCTGCAGGGAAATGGAACATGACTTTCCCCCAAGAACCTTTCCAAGTTCCTGTTGAGGAGCTGGCTTCCTCCCACTGGGCTCATCTGTCTCCAGAAAACTGAGAGGGCAGCAAGCTCCTTCATCCTCATTACAGCTTCCAGACTGTTCCTCTGAGCTGCCCCAACCTCTTCCCTTCAGAAATACAAGCTGTTTTCTACAGCAGCCCTCAATGGGCCCACTGTCCCTCCTGACGCTGGAGGCTCCTCTCCCAACATCCAGGCCACCTTCCTCCACCACGAAGCCACGTCCGTTCACACAGCTCCTGACAACTGCCCTCTTGGCCACAATCCTGGCGAGGCAAACTTGCCCCAGTTGAGAACCACTGTGCTAGGTCACCCCACCTATTTCTAACCCTTGCTGTGGCTGTAGATCGGTGTTGGCTAAAACTTCCGAACGAGGCTGCCAGTGCCAGACACTGGGCGTAGCTTATATTACTATCAAAAGCTCCCGACCCAAAACTTCCAACCTTCCCCCTCACTCACACTCTCAGCTTAGTTCAAGGTCAAATGTAGCCTTGGGCCACCCTGCGAGGAGTACCGCAGACATTGGCAAAACTGGCAAAAGAGGGAATGGGTATGGAAGACAGAGAAAGGCATGGCCTGGCACAAACACCGTGGAGGGAAGGAAAGAGAGGAGACCCAGAAATGAAGGAAGACATGGCGGGACAGGAGGGCATGGTTAGCCCAGGACACAGGTATGTGTGGCAGAGGGAGTGGCCGAAATCCACCTGGATCCCCAGGCAACCCGCCCCAGGCACCTGGCTGGGCGGCGTTGTTCATGATCCTGATGAGCCTTTCAGCCAGGAGGTGGTTGTAGGTGGTCTTCTCGGCTGCACTGGGCACTGGGAGCTGAATTCGCTCCAGTTTTGCAGGGTCCATGCCTGGGATGGAGAAAGCGACAAGCTGTAAGGGCGTGGGGCCACCTTATCGAGAGGCGCCTGGGAGCAGGCCAGTCACGGTCCATCCCCACGAGTTCTGCCACGACTGGGTGCTGTCTGAACTAGAACTTACCTCCACCTCAGAGGTATCTGTAAATGGACCTTCGGGAAATATATTAAAACATACATTTTCTATCACTATTTATAAATGCGAAATCAGCATTGCTGCAACACTGACAGTAACTATGGCACAAGAAAAAGGAAACAAATGATGTTTTTACATTTTAGCCAAAGACTGTTTCAAGGGCTACTCATTGTTACCCCAAGGCCTGCTCTGTCTGTGTTAAAAAGGGAGGTACTTAGAAGGTACTGAAGATACCCCAGTTCCAAACGGTGACACGCTCCTGGACAAAATCTGAGGGAATGGAAAAAGGAGTTAACTTTCGCACAGCTTGCTTCCCTGCCATTTCGTGCCAGGTCTGGGTGCCACCTGAGGCCACCCTTGTATGAGACACATGCCACAATGGGAGGTGGGGGGCGCAGACCTAGAGAAACAGAGACCATACAGAAAGGAAACGACAGCCATACCCAACAAAACACCTCAAGCTCTGAACACCAAACGCAGAGAGCAGGGCCCAGCCCGCGGCACACGCTCAGGTGCTGGGCCAGGGGGCGGCACTGCAGAAAGCGACCACACTGAGCCTTATTACAGAACCGTGCAAGGACTGTGAAGCCCACAGAGGGGCTCTATCTTTAAGTGGTGAAGGAATCACTCTTTCTCCAGTGAAGACTAACAGCTTTGAGAAGACAAAAGACAAGACGGTGGCGGGGACGAAAGAGGGAGCACCCAATGTCTGTGAACTGGGTATCATTTCTCCCAAAGCAAAAACCCAAAAACAGAGCGACAGGAACAGCGGTTAGGGCCACTTCAACAGGCCAGGTGTGGGACGGGAGGCGTTCCGAATCCTTACCCTCTCACCTAACATGCTCTGGAAAAGGACGCCTGCAGAAACAAACATGTTTCTTGAGCCAAGCTTGGAGAGCTGAACAGATTGCGCTCGAAGCACGTCTTTTCCTGTTATTCTACAAAAGGGGGGAAGGTGGCACTTCTGGGAACTCTTGAAATACGGCCCCTTGAGTACTAGATGACGCTTCATTTAGAACCTTGACAAAATAGTGGAGGATAGCACTGAAGAGCTGATTGTCTGGATTCTAAGTAACTCCCCGCACACACACATTGACGTCAGAAACCATAACAATATATCTTCTTTTATTGAATTCCTTCCAGCTCCGAACCAGAGGCTAAGTCATGCCAAGGAGATGACACGGGTGAGAGACGGCCGGAGGGCCTGAGTTGGGTAGCTCTCTCTCAGGCCCCACCACCACAGCTTCCGTCAAAAAATTTGATTGCAATGAAAATTTAATTTGTGGATTCTGTATCTCATTTTGATGCGAAATGTCTAACTTTGAAGGATTCTGGTTTATTAAATGGCAAGAAGAACACCAATTGAATCCTTTTTGGCATTTGTTTTTTTTCCAGGGATGTCAACACTGCCCTAACATCTCTCTATCTTGTCATTTCTGGCCCTTTGGGAACTGCCAGTCAGCGGTTCTGGGGAAAATGGCAGCTCAGCTGCCCGGCACCTCACCCAACTTCATGACCTGAACATCTATCCTCCTACTTCACAGAGGGTGGACGGCAGAAGGAGCCCAGCCGCTGGCTCCCTTGGGAATGTGGCGGCGGCTGGCAGAGCCAGGAAGAGACACAGGCTCGGACCAGCACTTGAATTCCTATGGTGAGCTTCCATTGTGTCTTTTTTCTATTATTGCCCCCACTCTCGTAGAATTTGTCAAAAAATGACGAAATCTGCAGCAAAATCTTCTCTGGACAGGAAAAGAAACACTCCAAGGTTACCCTGACCCTCCTCAACTGGCAGCTCCACTCTCTGTGAAGGGGGGCAGAGGGTTCCGGGGGTCTGAAACACTTCCAGAACTTCAAAGGGCTCGATTCCAGTGCAACCTCTTCCTTTAGTGAGGACATTAAGGTCCAGAGATGTTAAGTCACATCCCCAAGGTCACAGAGCAAGTTAGAGGCACAATTAGAACGAGGATGATTACAAAGAGGGGCATCCCGATGGGGAGCGGGTGTTATCACCTGCACAGAGAGCCAACCACGGCGAGCAGTGTACAAGGGGTCTGCCTCTGTGCGGACAACAGCCACCACCTCCAGGGCCTCATGGTGTCCTGGGGCTCACTCTCTCCCAGGGCCCCTGTGGTCAGGTGGAGGTGGAGAGAGCTGGGTGCAGGGTGCAGAAGGAATTTTGTTTGGGGACTTAACCTCTTAGACCCTCGTCTCCTTACCTGTGCAGTGTGGACAGTTACAGTAACTGTCTGTCCCAGGGCTGCTGTCAGGATCCAGGAGAAGCACGCGCTCAGGGTTCACTAACTATACCCCGTCGTTAACCACTGATGGGAATTTTTACTTTGAGCATGGCATAATGGATTTCGGTATCATTTGTATTAAAAGGAAGAATGAAAGAACAAAAGGACAGAAAAGAAAACAACCTGACAAAAGCTAAACTCAAGCTATTTTAGAAGACCCCAAGGAGGCATGCTGCGCTGTTTGGGGGCCAGCTCAGGGGGCAAGTGCTCAGGTTGGAGTCTCAGGGATGAGTGGGCATTTGCCTTAAGCTGCACAGGACTTACCAGGCCAAGGGGGCACTGCAAAGAATGCGGCAGAGCTGGGGAGAGTGGGGTGAAGGGCATGAGGCAGATGTGGGGGCAGGGGCGGAACAGGCAAGTCTTGGATGCCAGCATCCCTGGAGGGCACCTACGGGAGGTGACATGACCCGGTTGTGCCCTCGATGACTGTAAAGTGGTCTCCATTCCCCCGACCACTCAAGGTGATCTCCACGCTTCCGGCACTTCCCCCCCAAACAGATGTGGTATTGTAACGCATTCTGTGTGAGGTGGATTTTACCACCAGCCACGGGGAGACAGAGAGAAGGGTCGAGTCCACACAACATATGGTAAACTGTGTAAAAACCCCTCTGAATATCTCCATTCTTTCCCCAGCTTCTCCGGGGCCAGGTGCCTCATTTCCTTCCGTCTCTCTCTTTCTCTATCATGGCCTCTAAAACCCCCTCTGTTACTCCGAATTATCCCGCCCTAGCCCTTGGCTTTCAAGGCCTGTGCAGCAATTCAAAAGTTCCAGACATTCAAAAGTTTCAGACATTCTTCTGGTCCAAACAAAATGGTGGCTTTACAGTTGTGAATGAACAAGGTCAGTGTCAAAAGATAACAAGGACACACATGTGAAAGGGAAAATGGTACACGGGTGTACACACACACACACACATTTTCAGTCACTGAAAGGCAGGCTTTGTTGCAAACTTGATCAAGTTTCCTTGCTAGCCATTTCCCTTTGACTGAAATAAACACTGGAGAATGTATTGTCCTGTTTGCTTCAACTCTTAAGTGCCCAGTGACAGACAAATTCCAAAGAAACTCAGATGACTTCACATGGCCTGGGCCACCAGCAGGCTCAGACTTCCAGCAGACAACAGGCTCCCTCGCTCCTGTGACCACTACGCAGCCGCCGCCAGATCCTGCTCTGCCCGAAGGAGTCAGAGCTGGTCTTCCCTTTCCAGGGCTTCTTCCCCAACCACCTCAGGGCCGGGGGAGGGAAGCGTGGCCCTCCCAGCTAACTAATTCAGACTCCAGAATAGAAGGGAGGGGCGGCGTGGCTCCCTGCTGTCACTACCCAGTCACCAAGCTTCCCCTCTAAGTTCTAACTTCTGGATCCTTCCTCCTTTGTGGTAACCCCCACTCGGGAGAGGGGTGGAAAAGACCCAGAGTAAAGTTACATAAAAAGAAGTAGACAGTCAAACCTGGATAAAGAGACCACAATAATGCTAGGTAAATAATGGTCAAAATAATTTTTTTTTCTTTTGACCACGCGAGGTTTCCTTGGCTATAGTCACGCAAGCGTTGCCAGTTTTGGAAAACTATAGACCAACTATTTCGAAACCTACCCAGATGTTGGGCTGCCTTCCAGTGTCCTTCCAGTTCTGATTATGTGTCAGTCGAGATCCAAACTGAGGTTTTGCCAGCTCTGCCTAGTGAAAGCCTCCCTTTATCCTATTACCTTGCCACTTTTCCCATACCTCTCATCCATGTTCCAGTAACTTCTCAGCAAAACAAAACAAAACAAGCGCAAGATTCCTCTTGGGTAAACAACGACAAATGGAGCTGCAGGAGTAGCAGGGTGGTGGGTGGCGTGGGGAAACTTGAAAAATACAAAAGCTGCAGCACTCTCTCCCCACCTGCCCCTTGGGCCAGGGCTCTGCAGGCCTGACAAAGGAAAGAAGGCTGCATTTTCTATCACAGATATGAACCAGAATTCATTATGTGGCCCAATTGAATCATGATAAGCGCCCTCCTCCAACCGGTCAACCCTTCCCACTGTGGGATATTCATTTTGGTGCAGCATCTAATCTATTATGATTTACTGGAAGGCCTGAGCTAACATTTGGTTTTTATTAACATTGC
Source organism: Rhinolophus ferrumequinum (assembly GCF_004115265.2). Taxonomy (NCBI): domain Eukaryota; kingdom Metazoa; phylum Chordata; class Mammalia; order Chiroptera; family Rhinolophidae; genus Rhinolophus; species Rhinolophus ferrumequinum. Next base: position 10,592,372 of record NW_022680357.1, on the reverse strand, counting down.
TTTTATGTTAAAATTGTCTTATGATGAAAAATCTATCAGAAAGAGACCATTTCATTAGGGGGCCTGCTTGGAGGGTACGGATCTTGAAAAGAGAGGCTGAAGGTTAAGTGAAGCTAACTGCCTGCTGCCTAACCAAAAACCCAGCCAACCAACAACAACAAACCCCCGGCCAATGCAGACCCTGTGCCCACAGGCCAGGACTACAACATAAACCAGGTGGCAGCTCCCCCACTAGGCAGTTTGCCCTGGGAGTCTCCCCAGCACCTGGGCCTCAGGGGGCTGAACGGGAACTCTGCAGCTCCCTCTCCAAACCTGCTCCCTGACCCATACTCCCTGGTCCCAGAAATGGCACCGGCAGCCACACAGTGGCAGGAGGAAGGGATCTGGGTACCAGCGAGACTTCTTTCTCCCTTGGTGCCTCCTCCCATGCAAATCAAGCAAAACTCCCCCTCCCCAGCTGGCTCCTCGCCTTGTCTCCCCATCCTAGTAACTGTCCGCACACACTTGCTCAAGTGTCCCTTTCACTCCACATCCAATCCATCAGCTCACCTGGCTCTAAGCTTCCAAATGTATCCTAAAACCTTCCACGTTCCCTCATCTGCACAGCCAACCGTACTAATTCAAGCCACCTTAGCCCTGCCTGGACCACTGCAGCAGCTTCCGAACAAGCCTCCCAGCCTTCCCTCTTGCAACTCACCCCCCCACCCCCATTAATCTACTTTCCATCCAGAAGCCAGTGTTTTTTCAACAATTTCCGACTGTTCATACCACTCTTCTAATTACAAATCCTTTGGGGAGTGGGGGGCTCCCACTGAGCTTATCATAAAATCTAAATTCCTTTTCACGGCCTTCAAGGCCGCTCACAGTCTGGTCCCTGCCCACCTGGCCAGCCTCACCTTGGCCTGCTTTCTACTCGTCCAGCCTATAAGGCTTTTCCCACCTCAGGACCTCTGCACATTCTTTACCCTTAGCCCGGAGCACTCTGGCCCCAGATCTTTGAACAGCTGACACTGTGTCACCTTTGGGCTTTGCCTCTGATGTTCCCTCCTCACAGAAGCCTTCCCTGACCACCCTGGCTAGTAACCCTTCACTGCCACCACTGCTTTACTCTTTATCCCTCCACAATCACTACTTATCTTCTTGTTCACTCGAGCAAGACTCATCAGACTTGTTCCAGGGCCCACGACAGTGCCTAGCACGTAGTAAGTGCTCAGCAAACATCTGTCCAGGTGAGAAAGTCGTTCAGTTTCACCTGCACTGCCCACACCAGCCCACATCTCCATCCTCCCATCTTCTGGTTAAACTATCGTGAACCCAGTCCGAAGGATGCAGAGAGGATCAGAGCAGTTCCTGGCTGAACTGTCTTTCAGCAGCCCCTACCCAGCTCATAGGCTGCAGCTCACAGTTGCTGCCACCCACCCACTCCCTGTAGACCAGCTCCAGCCTGTCATCTCTCAGGGCACCTGCCCACCCTGAGCACGATGCCTGCCCGCCTGCTGAATGGACATCGATCCTACAGACGGCAAGTCACAGGCTCTTATGCTCTCTTTTGCTCAACTCGCTGTCAGTGTCCTTTCAACCTTCTGGCTACTCCATCCCCAGCCGCCTGAACCCTCAGCCCAATGTCCTTGGGAAGTCTGCCTCGCCTCCCTCGGGCTGGGTCCATGCCCACCACCAGGCGCGTTCGCCTCCAGGGAACACAGTCTCCTGAGGGGTCTTCTGGACCAGACTGTTGCTCTCTTGGGCAAGGGCCTCGGGCGGCCTGGGGTCCGTAGTCCCCATGCTGAGCATGCTGCCTGGCAGGCAGGCAGCTGGTGCCCCACGTGCATCTGTTGAAAACTACATGAATAAATTCATCATGACCTGCCTGATGACACGGTCTTTTGGAAGGAGATTTCAGCAAACCCATGTGAACCACACGGATCACGCAACGCTTTCCCGCTTAAACAGCCTTCAGAGCTTTCCACCACTCAGATTAGGGCCTAAGCTCCTTATTGCCGTGATGGGACCCCACTCATCTCTCACGCTGCCTTCCACTCTCGCCACGCTCAGCTTGCTCCTTCCACAGCAGCCACTCTCACCTCCATGGAAACATTTGTTTGGTTCGCCGCTGTATTCTCCACACTAATGACAGTGCCTGACGTCTCACGAGGGCTTCAAAAGTACTTGTTAGAAGAGTGAATGAATAAATACATGAACAGCATTAGCAGGAAAGGGAAGAAGGCATTGAATGCCCTCGAATGTACAGTTTCACTCTTTTAAGAAGAAACCCCCAAGAAGGAAAGGTGGGCTTCCCAGGCAGGACCTTGGGAGGGTCGTCTCCATGGGCCACAGAACTGAACAGAGGAGCACGGCAGCGTGCGTGTGCAAAGCACCGCTTCTCCACCTCCGGGCCCAGGGCAGGGCTCCAGGAAGGAAGCCTGTTGGGAAAGCCAGCCACCCGCAAAATGCAGCATCCCCCACGTGGCCCTGGCCTTTCCACCCCCAGAGTCTCCCCTGCTGAAGCCCTGAGCACAGGCTGCCAAGAAGACAGCAGCCGAGGGGAGTGGCCCCACGGCTGACACACACTCCATCACCAACTCTGGCTGAGTGCTGACCGGTGCCAGGCGCTAAGCTGGGTGCTCCGGGGCCCTTGGGGAGACACGATCTCTCTCTACCGTCAGAGGCCTGGCAGTCCAGAATGGGAGAAGAAACATGCAGAGGAAAATGGTATAAAAAGTGCTATGGGAACTCCATGGAACTTAAAAATGCCTACTCTTCAAAGGACATTTGTTAAGAAGATGCAAAGACAAGCCACGCATTGGGAGGAAATCTTTGCAAAACTCATCTGATAAAGAACTTGTACCCAGAACATATAAAGAACTCTCAAAACAACAGTAAGAAAATGGATGAGCCATTTAAAAAATGGGCAAAGGATTTGAAAAGACACTTCACGAAAGAAGATACGCAAATAACAAATGAAGCACTTGAAAAATGTTCAACACCATTAGTCATTAAGGAAATGCAAATTAAAATCACAAGAAGACACCACTACATAGCTGTTAGAAAAGCTAAAATGTAAAAGGTGATCATACCAAGTAGTGCCAAGGATGTGAAGACACTGGAACTCTCATACACTAGTCGTGGGATTAAATTAGACAGTCACTTGGGAACACAGTTTAGCAGTTTCCTAAAAACAAACAAACACACACCTACCATACGAGTATGATTCAGCCATCCCATTCCTTGGTATTTGCCCAAGAGAAAGGGTTAGGGTCAGTCAGGGTCAGGGTCAGGGTCAGAGTTAGGACCCATCACAGGCAAGCAGAGTTTCAATAGGTGATGGTGGCGGGGCAGAGAAAATGGGTAGGGAAAAACATAAGTGCCTATAAGAAGGTAGCTGACTAGCCAAAAGCAGGTAGGCATGTTGGCACTGACTGGGGTGGCTGCCAGGCTTCCAAAGGGCTCCCTTTGCTGAGAACAGTCCCAGATACAGGGTTCAGTCTGGGGCCAAGTCTACGCTGTGTAACCCTGACCTCCTAGCCATTCCTGACAGTTCCCAGAGTTAAGAAACACCACCATGCTGGGACAATCAGACCTCTTGCCCAAGAATGTGAAAACGAATGGAAACAGACTCCCAGCCTGGGATTTGCCTGGGGTCAGACCACGATCTACCTTAAGGGAGGTCCTCTGAGCCGGTCAGTTCCTACCCTTCCCCCGCTTCTCAGGAACTTCTGGATCCTGTGAGCTGCTCCTGGGGCCTTCCTCCAGACTTTCCCTTTTAGTTAAGGTAATGAGAGGTGGTTTCTGTTGCTCGCAACCAAAAGAACAGTAAGGAGTCCACTGAGCGCCGTGACAGCAAGTTTACCTCCATGAAAGAGTTCTGTCCCTACATACAAACGTTAACCCTGGGCCAGAGCTGAGGGTCGGTGAAGGGAAGCTGGCGGAGCAGAGCAGAGCAAGGGGGAACAATGGGTGCTGTCTGGATACTCAAAATGACAGACGTAGGAAGGTGGAGTTTAAGGGAGAGAAGAAGGCACATGCTCTGAACATGTTTCTAAACAGGCTCAACAGGGTCCCACAGAGGATTAGCTCGCAGTGCCATGAGCGTGGACTGTCAAGTGTGTTTGCCCCTCAGGGACAAACACAACCGGAACGCTGACAACAGCCACCAGAACGCTGCGCCGGATCTCTCTTGCTCTTATGCCTTTGGTTCTCACCTCCAGCACCTAGCTCAGAGCCAGGCGCTGAGCGGCACTCAGTTAAATTCTGCCGATTAGAGAGGCTGAAGAGGGAACACTGACGAAACTTGATGACTAAATGCTGGGATCCAAGGAGGGAAGGAGCTAAAGGTCATGGCAGTTTCAAGCTTCGTTGGCAATTTCAACTGAATCAGAAATGGCAGGAAGCATGACGAGGTCAAGGTACACTTACGAGGATGAGTGTAGTGCAGACAGACCATTTCAAGGTGTTGCTGGAACACCAAGGTAGAGCGTGTCCAGCGTGCAACTGGCAGGAGTTCAGATTACAGAGCTGAAATGAGGAGGGGAGAAAAGAAAGGGGCCGGGGAGTGGCCAGCGATCCACTGGTGGGAGTGGGTTAGTCTCCAGGAGGTCTGTTTACTCCCAGTACCAAGCCGGGAGCTGGCGGGGATGGCGGAGGCCATGGGACAAGGCCAGTGAGACTGCAGGGCAGGGGCCATCGCGCTCAGTCGTGTCTCGAGCAGGAGAAGCACTGAAATAGTCTCAGTGCCGCGTGAGAAGGGAATGACCGAAGAAATGATGGCACCATATGCGATGTGAAAGAACAAGGCGACTTTATAGGGATTATAAAATGATGTGCTGATGATGTGAGAAAAATAAGCCATAGGACAGACAGTAAATAAGGAATGCCTCCACTGGTGGGGACAGTTGTGGAAATAAAATCATGTATACTTGTACTTGGGTTTGCACGGATATCTTTAAAAAGACACACAAGAAACTAGAAACATGAACCGCTTTGAAGAAAAGAGTTGGAGGACGAAGATGGGAGGGGAGGCTCTTTTCACTGTGCTTTTGCCACCAGTCATCTTATTTAGCACGACTAATGGTTTAAGAATAAAATGCATTATATTGGCCGCATTTCACGTTTCCAGCCATAGGCTGTCTTGGTAAAACCCACCTCCACCTACTTCTCAGTAAGCTTCTGAAAAACCTATCAAAACATTCCTTGATGCAAAGGCTCATCTATGCCAAGCCCGGCTCTTGGCGGGCCGGAGGAATGTTCGCGACTCCTTCTTTGAAGAAGTTGTGATGTGGAGGTTTCAGAACTTGCTCTTGTCAAGCCAGGTGGGGCCCACACCGGGCTCTCCCCAGAGAGGAAGTGAATGAAAGAATCCTAAGCGAGCCTGGCAGCTCTGTGGGAGTCTGATCCTGACCACTCAGCCTCAACAGGGGAAGCCGGAGAACCACACCTTTCTTCAGAAAGGAAGCCTACGCTTCCACACAATCCACCCAGAGCCTATTTTAGCTCTGAACCCAGAACGAGAACATCGACTGTTATAAATAGCAAAACCAAGATTACAATTTGACTGATTTCAGTTCTGATGTTAGGAAAGAGGTCGGGTGCTAAGGCAGTTGTAAAGCAAGGGGTCGAAGGAAAACCACAGCGCGAATACAGTCAGGTTGGGTCAGACAGTCACACTTGAATCTTTTTTTCCACCCATGTTGCCTGAGTAACCAATTCCTGTGGCTTTCGTCTATAGAAAAGCACCTGAGAAATGCTAAAAAGGTTGAAGAGAAGTTTTGAGGGAGTCCGCCCACCGGAAAGGAAATTCCTCAAGGAAAGCAGCTTTCTTTCTTCCCGCCAGACAGCGGAGGGCAGGGATGCCAGGAAGGCAGGGGGATGAGCTGGCTTACCTTTGTTATGAGACATGGCATAGAGGAGGCAGAGCACGAAGAGTGCGTGGTAGTCATCGTCCGGGCTGTCCAGGGCGTGGTACACCATGTCCAGGAAGGGTCTGGAAAAGAGGAGGGGACCTCGTGAGTGCCGTGGTGCACACGGGTGAACATCACTCCTCCCCGACCTGCACACAGAGAGCCAGCTGCCGTTGCCCGTTAAGCTCTGCCTCCAGCACACGGCGGGTCCATCGTGCGTCCAGCCCAGTGCTGGGCACTGAGGACATAAGACAAATGAGAGACAGGCTCTGCCCACGGGAAGCTGCTATCCTGAGGGGAGAGTGACTGAGGAACAGACCACTTAACCACACCACAATCGTTCGCCCGCTGTCCCAGACACTGGGGATAAATGACACAAAGTCCCACGCCAGTGGGTAGACAGTGACAAGACAATGAAGAAACCAGGGCAATGTGACAGGCTGACAAGCCCAGACCAAGTCGGCGCAATGTCAGAATATGGACCCCGGAGTCAGACTGCCTGGATCCAGATCTGCTCCTGCCTCTTCTTAGCTGCAAACCCTTGGGTCAGTTGAGTAAAACCTCTCTACCTCCCCATCTTACCGATGGGGATTCAACTCCATAAGGGTTCAAGTGAAAGGACAACTGAAAGATACTTATCATCGGGCGAGGCACACAGTGGAAAGTGCTAGGACATGGGCACTGCCATTTAATTTCTATTTTGAATACTTCAAGGGCATATCTCCATGATCTCACTTCGGTAGGTCCTGCCCAGCAATTTCTTGGACCGACTTTCCCTGACTGGTGAGAATCGATATGAGGTCTCTCACCTCGGATGCTTTGTGGATAACATCTATAGAGTGACTGCAAACAGCACAAACTGCACACCCCAAATGCTGCCGTTCCAGGTGAAGGGCCTGGTCCAGGAAGTCTCCCTGACACAAGGATCATAGATGATGACAGATCTGGCCCCCAGGCAGGAGGCTCTGATCCCCTGACTGCCTGCCGCGGCCCCTCTGGAGGCCAGGCTGAAGCCAAGAAAGCAGAGAGCCTCAATGAGTGACCAAGGGCGCACTTGACCCCTGGAAGGACATGCAGCTACTGGCGACATCTGTTGTTGGGGGGGGAGGGTGGAAGGGGAAAGGAGGGAGTGAAATGCTGTGGCCGAGAAGCAGGACGATGGGTCCCTGCAAAACCTTTTATACTTTTCTGAATTTTGAACTCCATAAACGTACCATCGGTTCAGGATATATTCCATTAAAAATTGCAAAAGAGGAAGTAGTGAGAATGTACTTGTCGTACATTTCACATAAACACAGGACACACAGAACTTAAAGGCAGAACCATAGCGGGGACATTTCTGCTCGGGCTGTTTCTCTGGGGCCCCAGATTGAGCATAGGCTTGCAGGTGCGTGAACAGTTTTGCCACGGGTGCACCTGGGTTTTTGTGATAACACTTTCAAGTAATACGAATAACCAAAGGTCCAGTAGCAGAGGGAAGGCTGGGTGGATGTACCATCTGTTGTGAAATGAAGTATTATGAAGCCATTAGCATTTTGTTTACTAAGAGTGCAATAAAGTGAAAAAGATGCTTGGGGTTTGCGATTAGACAGAAAAAAAGAAGAAAATGACAGACATGGCATGGTATAAGTTATTGGGGGTGGGGAGGCAGGGCAGAATTCTCACTAAATTGACATTGAAAAATGACTGGCGGGGCAGCCAAATGGCTCTGTTGGTTAGAGCGTGAGACAGTGAGCTGTGCCCTCCACATCTAGATTGAAGAAAACGAGCTGCCGCTTAGCTTCTGGAGGAACACCCAGATGGCTCTGTTAGTTAGAGCGCAAGCTCTCAAATACAAGGTTGCTGGTTCAATTCCCGCATGGGATGGAGGGCTGCGCCCCCCTGCAACTAAAGATTGAAAACAGCAACTGGACTTGGAGCTGAGCTGTGCCCTCCACAACTAGATTGAAGGACAACGACTTGACTTGGAGCTGATGGGCCCTGGAGAAACACGCTGTTCCCCAATTTTCCCCAATAAAAAAATATTACAAAAAAAAAAATTTTAAAAAAGAAAAATGACTGGCAGGAAATAATCAAAATGTTAGTAACAGCTGCCTTGGAATGCTGGCATCATGGAAACCTTTTTTTTTTTAAAGTTTTTTACATTTTCTGAATGTGTGTTACTTCTATAATTTTTTAACGCTTTTTTTTTTAAGAAAAGAATGTTTTGAATGGTTTTTAGTTTCTTGACTTATATTTAACCCTGAATGTAGATCTAGCCCCTAATGTAAGAACAGTTACACTTTGTACTATGCTGTTTTTCCAGACAAGCGGACCAACATCAGATCCAATTCATGTCAAGGAGAACAAACTGTCCCCCTCCCTCACCCTCGTGCCTTCCTCCCTGCTCAGTGCCGGGAACTGGGAGGGCAGGAGCCCTTGGCGGGGTTTCGGACACAGCGACTTAATACCTTTGCAAAGGAGAGGGCAGCGCTCCACCTGGGCCAGTCTCTCCTTGGCATTCGGCCCCAAAGCAGAGCAGGGCCCCCAAATTCCCAGGGCCACAGGCCTGCATGTCGCCCATCTTAAGGCACCAGGACCAACTTCCATTATAAACCAGTGGTAGGAGATGCCGGTTAAAGTTGCCGAAAGTGAAGGAATAACCTCAGTCAACTCTTAAGAAAACTCTCTCTTCACTAAAATTCAGGGAGGGAAAAAAAAAAAAAAGTCTCAGTCCCAACAGTCAGACATAACATTTTGGTCTGTTCAGTTTGTTTTTTCTTTTCTTTTTTACAACACAGGGGTAGTTTTCTTCCTTTAGCAAAGCTATTACCATACTGTGTAAAATGTGCTGTTTCCATTTATTAGATTCTAAGAAACGGAACACATCATGACAGCATTCACTTAAAAGCAGCAGCTAAAATTCTATCAGGCAAATGTTCCTTCATTTGCTTAAGCACCTCCCACTTCTGGCTAGTCATTTGTGGTTTTTCCAATTATTCATATTTTAACTAATGCTGTGCCAAGCACCTAAAGGTTGTTCTCCCCTCCCTTTCTGTGTTTAGAAGGCTCTCCGTATTTTCAGAGCTTCAGGAGTTACATTTTTTGCTGCCAAGCAAAATCAAAATGGTCTTTAAGTGACAGCTGATAGCCCACACGGTGTTCCAGTGTGTTTATTTCACCCAAACTGAAAAAGGCTCCCTTGTGCATCTGATAAAAATTAGTCTTGCCAGATAATTGAAACATTTGCCAAGCAGAGAGATAAACAAGATGTGGAGGAAAAAAATTAGTGTGCTTCCACTTTTCGCTTCAAGTTGGATTAAAAAATAGGATGGGGATATGTGTGACTTCAGTCCCCCCATGTCCCCCACCGGGTTCAGGAAGCGAATGCCTTGCAGGCTGACAGAAGAACGAACGATGCTGTCGGGCTTTTATCAGCACTCAAGTAGGATTAGGAGGCTATTACAAGGGTCTGTGCAGTGGGGCCTCCTGGTAAGGAAATAACACCGAAATGAAGAAGCCCTCCTAGCGGTTCACTGCACCCTTGGGGAGCAGCCTTCTATCCAAGTCCATTCCAAAAGGGGTGGTGCTACAGCAAGGTTCCAGGAAATGTGGCATCGCGGACGTTTAAGAGGATGTAGCTTTGGCAGGCCATCACTGAAATGAACAATCACGCATACAGTCAAAGGTGGACGGCAGCATTAAATCATGCCGGCTGAGTCATGAGGGCAGGCCCTGTGGACGGCCGTGTGCGTGGCAGCGAATGAATGAATGAGACAGGCAGATCCAAACGCTACTCCCAAGGGCATCCTTCCTGGGAGCCGCAGGGCGCTGCCAGGAGTGGCCAGTACAAGGCTACCAGGCAGCCCACACCCTTTAGGACGCGGACTCGCACCGCCGTGCTTGGGGGTAGCGGTGCCATGTCTTGGTCATTCTCTTTCCAAGGGGTGACAAATACAGTGCTGAGTGCCAGCTCTGTTCCCAGGCCTCTCGAGAGGAGCTGTGCCTCTGGTGACCAAGGAGTGGGGAAGAGGGAAAGGAGGGAAGCAGATGGCTTGGCCGAGGCAGCAGAGGCCACCTGGGTGATAGGCAGAGGCCCTGGGCACCCACCTCACGCTGAGCCCACCTCCTCATTCCAGAGACTGAGCAGTGGCCCCACCCTGTGGCGCTGGCTCGTGGGCAGCTCCACCCCAGCACGAGCGCAGGAGGGCTGGGCCTCCGGTGGCTACCTGCTCCACTGCACACTCTCCAAGCCCGTGGCCGCACTCTTCTCCTCGTCCGTGGTGTTCTGCTCCTGCATGGAGGTGCCACCCGCCAACTCCGGGAGCTTGCTGCGTTCCATGATCACCATCTCTATCTCTGGAAGCAAACACAGAGGCCAGGATGAGCCCAGACAGCTTCCCACACCTAGAGTTACAGACATACGCATGTTCGAGACGCAGCCCCACTAACCCGCTCCTCACACGTCAAGCACAAGTTCAAGAGCAGTGACAGGAGCACAGCAGCGCCCTGGGGGAGAAATAAGACGAAGGCCAGAACCTCTCTCCTTCCATCTTGGCGTCACCAAGAAATGAGGCCCTGATTTTAACAAGAAAGCACAAATTGCAATAATTTACTTTATTTCAAGGTTTTTTTAAACAAGATATTTACTTTACTTTAGTGATACCACACTTCCTTCCCAAAGGAGTTCAGGCAGCACTGAAGAAATAATATGAGGTTAATAAAATATAACCAAATTCATTGAAAACATTCTGGAACTATTTACACTTTAGAAAAGGCTCTAACATGACTAAAGCCTTTTGTTTGCCGTTTACAACTTCTGGAAGGCACAGAGGTTAGGAACCATGTTTTATTTTTCCCAATGAAATCAGGGCAACTTGTAGCACCCCACTTAAGCATGGTGTACATTTTATTTTTCAGAAAGATGTATGGACCAAAAAGGAAAACATCTTGAACGGAGATGGATGGTTGTGGTGCTGTAGGTGATCCTGTTACAGAGTTCGCTGACACGCAGGTATGGACCGTCAAATATTAGTTTTTGGAACCCAGAATTCAGTCAATTTCCCCCATCTTCAGGAGACAAAAATGGGGGGGGCGGAAATATGATGAAATGTGAACCCATATTTGTGTTTCCAGAAGGATGGGAGCATACCTGGGCTCTGACACAGCCTCTGCCATCATCATCCCCTGGAGCCCCACAGGGGCCCCCAATTGGCCTCTGCTTCCTTTCTTGCTCACCTAGTTTGTTCCCTACACAAACCCAACTGATTTTAAGTGGAAATTAGCTCATAGCACCCTTCTGTTCAAAACTCCCCACTGCCTGCCTTCCCATCACACTCAGGATGAGATCCAAATGCCTCCACGAGGTCCAGGCCGTGCACCGCCTGGCTCCCGTCCACCTCTGACCTCACCTCCTGGCCCTCTCCGCCTGGCACCACTCCAGCTGTGCTGAGTGTGCTCACTCTTCTTCGACCAGCCCAACCTTATTTCTGCCCCAGATCTTCACACGGCAGTTTCCTCTGCCTGGAATGCTCTCACCCAGGCCTTCCGTCCCCAGGCGTGACTCAGCCCCATTATCTGAGGCTCAGCTCAGATGTCACCATCTTGGGACAGCTTCTCAGACACCCTCTGCACGTGTTTTCCCTTTACCTCTTCACATTATTATTAACTAAACTCCATACGTTCTTCAGGTTTCTTTAGTTTTTCCCTAACACCCTTACCTGTGCCAGGATCCTATCTAGGACACACTAGATGTATTCGTCATGTCTTCTTAGGCTCCTCTTGGCTGTGACAGTTTCTGACTTCCCTTGCTCTTGATGACCTTATCGTTTGAGGACAACTGCTCAGGTATTTTGTGGAACGTCACTCAGTCTGGGTTTGTCTGGTGTTTTCCCGATCATTAGAGTGGGGTTATAGGTTTCTGGGAGGAAGACCACAGAGGGCACGTGCCCTTGTCATCACATCTTATCAAGGGTACAGGGTATCAACATGGCTCATGACTGCCTGCGTTGATGCGCGGAGCTCAGCCAAGCGAACGTTGGCCCAGTTTCTCCACTGGGAAGGTCCTTTTCCTCCTCCTTCCACCCCAGACTCTTTGGAAGCAAGTCACTGAGCACAGCTCACACCTAAGAAGTGGGGTCACATTCTAGGGCCTTGAGGGGGCGGAGCCACATAAATCACCTGGAATCCTTCTGCATAGATTTATCCCCTCCCCTATTACCGTGACTTTACTTGATGGCACTTGTAACTCCCTGGATTTTATATTTTTTATTTCTTGGCTGGCTTGCTGCCTTCCTACCTTCCCCGCTAGAATGCGGGCTTTCTAAGAGTGGCTGCCTTAGCTGCTTTGTTCTCCACCAGAACTCCAGCAACTAGCCCAGGGCCTGGCACATGGCAGGTACTCAGTAACTATCTCTGGAGCGGACAAATGGATGACTGATCTGGCAAATGAGGAGGTTCAGGCGGCAGGCAGGCCAGCCATGACGCATGGCTGCTGCAACGTGTAATGGGCTGGTCCACAGCCCCACCGGCCTCTGATTCATGTGTGCAGTGTTCTCACAGGAAGGCGTCGCATCCCCCCACCCTTCTGGGGCTCTGGCAGGCATGGCTGTGCTTGCGACCATCCTCTGGCATGGAGGAGCGTACCCGCCACAGGCCCCAGACCTCGGCGGGGTGGGGGGGGTGGGCGGCAGGGCTCGCTCCCACAAGCCCCTTCCCCACCACGGTGGCACAGATCAGACTCCCACAGGGCCGTCCCCCACCACACAGGTGGGGGCTGACACATGATTCTTAAGTGGTATGTGGACAAACAGTTTTGTTCGCATACTTTTGTATTTAATGTGCATTAGAAGAAAATTCTAACTGCACAGAAAACCTGTTCTTTTGTTGCTATTGCTGCTTAGGATGCGGCTAAATTTAAGAGAAAAACAAGTGAGTCAATTCACAGAGAGCTACTGAGGAAACAGAAGTCCAAAGAGCACACGGACATGGCAGAAAAAGAAGGTGCAGGGCTGTTCTGGGGCCATCGATCCTCCCTGCGTTTGCATCTTCACCTCCAGCAACACCCCCCGCTTCAGGTGCCTCCCGGCTACCCCAGTCTTCTCCACAGTGGGGTGCAGATACCTCAGTGGGTACGAAAGATGATTCACTGGGCAGTAGTACCGCTTTCATTTTTAATCTCTTTTTAAAAATCTATTTTGTTTGTTTTATAATGCACATCACATTAGCACAGTAATGCCAGATGTATCATTTGTAATAAATAAATGCATATATGTTTGGGAGATGCAGGTTTAAATTAAGTATTTCTTTGTTTGTATTTACTGATGGGGCGTGCCAACCAGGACATCTGAAGGCTACCCAGCTAGACCAAAGCACCAGCCTCCCACTCAGGTTGCTCCCCTGCAAACCTGTGACCCGCCGCCAGCCCCAGTGCAAGCTGTCCTTCCTCCCAGCCTTGCTGACATGACAAGAACTCAGCTCCAGGACCCCGCCCCCCAAGGTTACAAGCCCAAGTCCGAGTACCCTAGCCTGGAGAATACACCTGCTGTGATATGGCTGTCCCCTTCCAGCCTTTTAATCTCCCCGGACACTATCAGAACTCTGGAGCAGAAGAGAAGTTAAAGGGCATCTAGTCCAGTGCTCATGCAACTTTGGTAAGGAGTTGAATACTAATTTTGAATGACAGTTTCCCATGGTACAGCGCGGTAAACTGATGACAGCACATCTGCTCCAGTTAAAGGGTGGGTGGGTCCCAAATGTCTCCAACCTCGGGTTCCTTAGTGCACTCCACAGAGGCCATAAAGCTCCTTTCTGGATTCCTGGAGCTGCGCAAGAAACTGCAGAAAGCCACTGGTTTGGTCCTGAGCACTTATATGAAGCAACAAAAACTCAGCTGTGCAGTGACTAAGAGTCCCTGGAAAAGTAGCGGCGAAAGCCAGGACTGCTCCCCGTTACCTCCTGTGTCAAGTCCAGGACCAGGCCCACAGGGTCTCTCCAGGAAGAAGGAGGTGTCCGAACCTCGGCGAGGTCACCCTGGTTCTCACACTGTACCCCCGTCCCTCCCCTGTCCCATATACTCCTCATCCAGCCAGCACAGCTGTGGAGTGACCTGTCCCACTTACATTCAGTTTCTAGATGAATACAGAACCGTTCTTCCAATGCCAAAACAGTTTTTTTCCCAGATTCTTTTTAACAATTTTATCCAAACAACTCTTAAAAGTAGCCATTTTTACCCAGGGTCTGCCAACTCCCTGAGACTATGCAAAAAGCAACATGGGCATGAAAGGCATGGGTAAATAGATTTTTGGGGAGAAGGTCTCCCCAGACTCTCACTGCTCTAAAATAAATTCTATAGTCATCTTTAAAGAGGATGCCAAAGACCTTTCCTGGTGATTCGGGGTCAAAGTGAACCCCTCTTTAGGCCACACCAGAATATGCAGCATGGTGCTACATAGCTTTCTGGGTGCCCCCCCGCCCACTGACACCATGCCTGCTTCAGTGTAACCCAGCTCCCCTCCCAGGGTACACATGCCATGCTGCCGCCACGGGGAAAAAGGATCAGTGGGCTTATGTGGACTCAGATTTCCCGACAGTCACTCAGCCAGCTGATCAATTCCCAGGGGGCTCCACCTGAACCTGCTACTATACCATGAGCCTCACCCCAACCAGGTTTCCGTTTTGGAGTCTGAAGGGACTGTGGCAATGACCTAGCCCAGTTTTGCTCAAACTTCCGTCAGCTGCCTGCCTTTACCATTTTTGCCACGTCTGTGTGTTGCCTCTCCCATTTATTTACTTAATCATATTATTTGAACTCACTTTTTTTTTAACTTAGATACATTTTAAAAGGAAACTTTATAAATTAAAAAAAATTGTTTTTTCCAAGAAGAAACTTTAAATCACTACTCTATCCTTCAGCCCAGCAATCCCACTTGCAGGAAGTTAGCTGGAAGCTACATCTCCAACAATATGAAAAGGCACACGCACAGGGTGTTCACCGCAGTGTTATTTGTAATTGCAAAATACTGGAAACCACCTAAATGTCCAGGCATAAAGATTGGCTGAATAAACCATGGTACACGCACACAGAGCAGCTGTCAAAAGAAATGAGGAAGATGCCCATGAACTGATACGGAATGATTTCTGGAGATATTTGCTAAGGGAAGAGATCAAAGTGCCAAAGAGCATGTGTGGTGTGCTACCCTGCGTGTAAGAAAGAAGGGAAAGTAAGAGAACATACATACGCATGCTTTTTTTTACAAAAGGAAGCACAGGAAGAAATATTCCAGAAAACAACCAAGTTGCTTATCTGCAAGAGGTGGGGAAATGGATGGAAAGCATATGGCAGGGAGGACACTTCTTTGAACATGCCTTCTGGCATAGTTTTGAGTTTGTTAATATTCCACATATTTAGAAAAAGAAATCAAATCAGTAAGAATGGGAAGGGAGAACCCTAAAAAAAAAAAAAAAAAAAGACCCAAATTTATTTCCAATGAATATCGTACCTACCGTGAAGGGGAAAAGAAAGGAAGAAAGGACAGGCTACTCCAAGTAGTTTGTGAACAAAATACTTGACTCTATACCCTCAGTTTGGCAGCAGGTGACGTATTGGGGGTGCAGAGAGAACTGCAAACAATTCTGGACTCTTTATTTGCTTATTAAATAATAAACAATTCTGAAACTCTTTAGATGTATTATAAGACTGAGAAAACAAATCTAGGGCGGCCAGATGGCTTGGTTGGTTAGAGCATGCGCTCTGAACAACAGGGTTGCTGGTTCGATTCCCACATGGGTCAGTGAGCTGCGCCCTCCACAACTAGATTGAAGACAATGAGACTGCCATTGAGCTTCCGGAGGAGTGGCTGGATGGCTCAGTTGGTTAGAGCACCAGCTCTCAACAGCAAGGTTGCCGGTTCAATTCCCGCATGGGATGGTGGGCTGCGTCCCCTGCAACTAAAGATTGAAAACAGCAACTGGACTTGGAGCTGAGCTGCGCCCTCCACAACTAGACTGAAGGACAACAACTTGGAGCTGATGGGTCCTGGAGAAACACACTGTTCCCTAATTATGTATGTATTTTTTTTTACATACAGCAAATCTGAAATGGAGGAAGGCAGGAAAGAGGTTTTGGTATGAATTTGCGATTTCTAAAATATGTGTCTGCACATGCATGTTTGTACGTATGTGTGTGTATGCATGAATAAAAGTGTATCTTGTGTATATACAGGCATGTATTTCCTAACTCTGTCCACAGATAGGGCCAAAAAGCAGGCCAGCCCAGCAGCAATGAGCACACAGGGCCCAGACCTTGGCCTCTAATAGCACTGCCTACTGAGGAATGGGGCTTTCCAGAGAAATGGCTAACCCCAGGGATGGGCAGAGTAGGTACCAGATGAACCTGGAATACCTTGTTAGGCCTCAAAGGACTGCTTGAAAAAATAATGGGGGCTTATCACAAGGACACAGCAGCCAGCTTGAAAGGGTTCCCAACGGCCAAAAGTCTGAATCAATCTAAGCATCAAATTAATGAAATACAGTAATGAAATATAAACCACTAAAAAACTACAATCCATGAGTCCATGCCAAGGACAGATAAAGAAATAAATGCGGAGAAGGGAAGAATGCTTGCTTACAGTGGAACAATGAGGGCTGACTTACAAACCTGGAGAAAGTGCTGATGTTGGAAAAATCAACATTTTGCCACCATCCTCGCAAAGACCAGATCAGGCAAGAATCATCGATGAATGCCAAGACTAAGGGGGAGGTTTAATGAGGCGCTGGCTATCTACTTTATCTCAGTGTTTCCCCGTGGATTGCCAACTGGTTGCACAGAAAAGAGAAAGTAACTATACAGTGGAGAAACTGGGTAATACCTTAACCAGGGGACCAAAATTGACATCACCCAGGAGAGACGGACATCCAGATGTGACACCCAGAGAAAGACATGACTTCACCTATGCTGTATTCCAACCAAGAATGCATAAGCTCAGTCTAACCACAAAGAAATATCGAAGACAGAATGAGGAACGTTTTATGAAAACGAAGGAGGGGGGAGGTTCTGTAGTCTTCAAAAATAGAAATGTTGTAAAAGAGAAAGAAAGACTGGAAATGTTGCAGAGTAGAGGAGGCTAAAGAGACACAATGACCTGACCTAGACTGGATTTTGTACTCGAGGGAGGAAACACGCTATAAAGGACATCACTAGGCCCAGTGGACATACTGGCAGAAAATTATTATGTTTAGACGGCAGAAAACTATTATGAAGCTGATAGCTGTACTGTGGTCACGAAAGAGAATACCCTATTCTTAGTAAATGCACACCGAAGAATTTAGGGGGGAATGGGCACGATGCAACAAAAGTTTGTGAGTGACTGCGTGTGTGTGTGTGTGTGTGTGTGTGTGTGTGGAGGGGGGGAGAGAGAGGGAGGGAGGGAGGGAGAGAGAGAATGCAAATAAGAAAGCAAATGGGGTACAAGATGTAAAAACTGGGTACAGGGTAAATGGGTGTTTTTTCTACTGTTTTTGTTTTTTCTAACTTTTCATTAATATCAAATACTATTACACATCAAACCAGTATAAACGGAAAGCAACTGTGAAAATATACATAATGCAGGAACCAAAGGTGCCGAGGCGCACGTGTGCACTGAAAGAGGCGGGTGCAGGGATGTGAGGGAGACATAAGGACAGGCAGCCAAAGCCAAACCCGAGGCTCCCGGGAGCTGACCACTCTCCCGGAATCCTCGCGGCACGGTCTTTAAGGCCTGCTCTGTCCAACCTTACAAAAATCTCCCAGTCCCACAGCTGGGGCAGTGCTGATCCAGGGTAATCTCTGCCCTTTCCCGAAGGGGAAACGGAGGCACAGAGGGGTTTTTTCGTAGGTGGTGGGCCTCTGCTCCAGGCTGCTCCTCCTCCATCGGCTGCGTTGTGTAAATGAGCATGTGTGTGGTATTCGATCCCACGCCAGGCACCGTGGCCCATACTCCTGGAGGCTCCCACCACCCAGTCTGGGGGGAGGTACAACCTCACGACACAATGGGAGTCTCGCGCCCCTGGGAGTGGAAGGACATACTGGTGAGGCTGTGACGCTGGGAGCAGGAACCCGAACCTCTAGCTCCTCTGGCTTCAGCTGGCCCTGCCCGGCCCTCCCCGGCCTCTGCCATTTCCACGAAGTCTCCAGAGCAGCAGGGGATTTACACGCCCATGCTTGTAGCAGCACTGTTCACGACAGCCAAAAGGTGGACGCAACTCAAGTGTCCACCGACAGGGCAGTGGAAAAGCAAAATGTGGTGTAACCAAAATATGGAATATTGCTCAATCTTAAAAAGGGAGGAAATCCTGCCACGTGCTACAACCTGGATGAACCCTGAGGACATTATGCTAAGTGAAATAAGCTAGTCACAAAAGGAGAAATCTTGTGTGATTCCAAGATATGAGGCACCTAGAGTAGTGAAATTCACAGAGACAGAAGGTGGAATGCTGGTTGCCAGGGGCTGGGGGAACAGCGGAATGGGAGTTGTTGTTTAATGGCGACAGAGTTTCAGTTTGGAAGGAAGAAGAATTCTGGGGCTGGATGGTGGTGATGGTTCCTCTCCTGTGAATGTACAGGAGCGGCCCGAGGAC
This sequence comes from Rhinolophus ferrumequinum, assembly GCF_004115265.2. NCBI lineage: Eukaryota > Metazoa > Chordata > Mammalia > Chiroptera > Rhinolophidae > Rhinolophus > Rhinolophus ferrumequinum. The sequence goes on along the minus strand of NW_022680357.1, from coordinate 10,573,884 downwards.
CCTGGGACCCAAGGACGTTAACTTCTGCCTCTCGATTTGACAACTCTGGCCAAATCCATGAGCTTCTCCAATACTCTGACACTCCATGTTTGAAAATAACAGCACTAATTCATCAACTTGCCCAGAATGCTGTACATTCTAATCTGATTAATATTTGGTAAATGAAGTGCTTTTCAGGGAAATGGCAGGCGTGACCTCCCAATAGTCTTTGACTTCACAAATTCCAGGATTTTCTGAGTTGCCCTCTGTGTTCCACATTCCAGCAATCACAGCGAGGACAGACAATAAAAAGAGGGATGGGGAGGACAAGACAGCCTGAGAAAGAAGGTTAAGGGAAGGAGAAGAAGGATGCCCTTGCTGCTTACCTAGGAATGAGGGAAGGGCTGCGTGCTAGGGCTGGCTCGGAACAGAAGTGCAAGAGGCGCGTGTGTATATGCTGAACATTTAGGGGCCCCCCTCCCTTTGTTTTTGATTATCTTTTACTGAATAGCATGAGGTTGAATTCAGAACGTTTTTCTGGGAAGTTGCTTTTCAGAGGATTTGTCTAAACTGACCTCCAATTCTTCTCCTTATACTAGTTAAGCCCATTTGAAATGCTGGCCCTCCCACAGCTCTCTACAACACTGGCCCAGACTACCAATTCTTCTCCTCCCCCCGTGTCTCTGTCTCTCTCTGTCTTTCTGTCTCTCTGTCTCTCTCTGTCTCTCTGTCTCTCTCTCTCTCTCTCTCTCTCTCACACACACACACACACACACACACACACACACAACACCAACCAGCCACCTTACTGTTCCTTATAGAAATTCACAGGGAAATGGGCCCCACAGAAACTTGCTGAGGTGCCCAAGTCCCCGCCCCCCCGTCCGAGCTCCCCACCCCCGAGCAGTCCCCATCTCAGCCAGCATTCCTGTTCAGTGCTCACGTGTCCCACGCTACATGCGGACGTATGGACGTTTTCGTTTCTGACACCTGTGGCCCGGGGAGTGTGAAGGCCCCTCTATCAGTGGAGAAGCGTAAGAAAGGGCGATGCCTTGCCCAGGGTCACACAGCGGCTCAAAGGCAGACCCGCAGGTCTGGGATTCAGACCTTAACCTCCTGTTAACTAGTGCCGGGCTCACCCCAATCAGAAAACCCTGTTGGACCTGGGGTTTGCTATGGCTTTACAAGAGGAGCCAGAAATGAGGCCAGGTTCCATTTCATGTCAATAGAGACTTAAAAAAAACACACACAAAAAAAACCCCAGCAAAACTGGGGCCGCAAACTCCCAGGCAACCCCCACTCCCAGCTGACCTGGCAGGTGCTGTCACCTGTACTCCATGACCTTGCTGGGATTCCAAAATAAGAGTAGGCTCTAAAGGTCAGGCTGTGCAATTGATGCCTACTTTTTCCACAGGCAAAAAACAGAAGCCAAACCTTATTTTTCAAACAAGAAGTTCAAACGATTCATTCTCTTGTTTCTGGCATGTTTATTAAGTTACTGCTCTAAGTGAATCCGAAAAGAGATGAATGCTCTTGCAGACTGAAGAGCACGCTAAGACACGAAAGCACGTCCAAGTGGAGTGAACCCTCCTGTGGCTGAAGGGACCGGGGCACCCCTCGTCTTGCTTTTAGTATTCAATTTCTGAACATTTAGGGGCCCCTGTGATTTTCTTGGGTTTCAGAATGAGTTGCCTGTCACGTTGAAGCACAGCAAATTTCTCTGTAAATCCCCTGTAGAGGGTCCAGGGGTGCACATTCATTTCCTACAACTTCCTCATCTGGGCTTACATGTGGAGGAGGTGTGAATTTGGGGTGCTGCATTTGTAGAAAAAAACATGTTAATGCCACATTCAAATCAGGTCATGGCAAAATTGTGACTTGTAACCACATGCCCTGTTACTCCTGTGCTTTAGGCCACCTTTTTTAAGTCAAGATTTCACCACTAGCATGGGATGGCAGGGTAGGCAGGGTAACTGGTATCAGGGTCTCTCTACTGAAGGGTCACCTGTACCTGTCTGTCACCTGTACCATGCTGTCACCAAGGCCTTATATCCAGAAGTAATGCAAGAAGCTTGCTAGGGAAGAAGCATTTGGCGCGGCAAATAGCCCCCTACCTACCTCAAAACAGGAAAGGAGAAGACAGCCTTCAGGGGATGAGGAACACACGGAAGCAGAGTGGCTTTCTGCTGGCCCAGCATTCGTGCCCCTTCTTCTGATGAACACATTTCAGTTTTCACTGAGGGAGTCACCATAGGGCAGACACGTGACCCAGGCCAGGCCAAGCAGCACCGGGCGTCGGGCATCGGCCCCCTGACCTCAGCTGTGGACAGTGGGAAGGAGCAGCTCCCTCTCCACCAGGTGGTAAGTTGGCAGGATGCGAGCCTGGCACTGCCAACAATCATCTCTGCACCCAGGTCCAGCCCTGCCTCACCCTCCCAGGTTCATGAACAGAAATCACCCTTTTTGCTTAAGCCAATCTGAGTTGAATTTCTAAATCTTGCAAGCTCAAGAATCCTAACATGTCCTCATTTAAAAGAAGAAGAAGGAGGAGGAAGAGAAGTCGCCACGTGAATTATATTTTCTATACTCAGAATTTCCAGAAGGGAAAATGAGGCCCTGAACTTGAGATCGTCAGTAAACCCAGACATCGAGACAGGGCTGCAAGGCTGCAAGTCACGTCTCCCATCTCCCAGGAGCCACCCCCTTCTACACTGTCCTCTGGTTTGAAACTGAATGAGAAAATGTGCCTGACGCCCTTTCGAGTCACCGGAATTGACAGCTGTGCAGTCTTACCCAAACACAGATAGTCAAGAGAGAGAACACCCACCAGCCGCGCCTTCAAATATAAGAATAACAAGAGATCAAATATACAATTCAAACAGCCCCAGAATAAAACTCCTGTTGCCCAGGTAGGTGTCTCTTTGCTGGACGAGCCTGTGAACACCGTATTTATTTATGGTGAGCTGGGTGAGAAGACTAATGCACGTTCGAGAAAATAGTAAGACAGCAAAATTCTGAGAGGGTCACTGAGAGCCCCACACGACTGAGCTCTGAAGTCCACACCAACTGTCCAAGCAAAGCCTCTTGGTAAATTCCTGGGCTCTATCTGGCACAACCTGGCCAAGTGACCACTGGGAAGACCCACTTTGGAAACTGGTGAACATTTCTCCCCTTGGCCCCTGCACAGAGCAGGTGGGCTCAGCATGGAACGGCAGCCTTGCCAAGCCACGGAAGCCCCTGTCACCAGGACTGGGCCGCCCAGCTGACTCATTTGGTTGTGTGCTTGAGGCCAAGCCTACCCCATCCACACCACGGTTAGTCACGGCCCAGGCTTGGTTAGAGAGCAGCCCTTAAAAGGATTGGAATGAAAGGGGTAGCATCTTTCCAAAACAAAATCGATGAGAGCACAGAGTACAAAACAGGGTAAAGTCGTCCCTTTCCCCCCGATGTGGCTATAAGACAGCTAACCCTAGGGTTTAAGCAAGCCAATTATCTTCTGAGTTTAAAAAAAAGTCCAAACGGTGTAAGTAAGCAAACCAGTATGACTTTCCTTGTGTTTGCCCCTCACCCTACCCCCCCACCAAAGTGATCATTGTCGGCAAAGGTTTTCTGAGTCAAAGAGAATTCCTAAACCAAAACGCTTACTCCACGCTTTGAGCAGAAATGTAATAAAAGCATGCTGCAGATCTCAGCCTCAAAAAGAGAGCTGAGTGGCACCAGAGAGATGCTTTAGTGACATTTATCAAAATGTGCTTGTGGCATTCACTGAGAACCACCAAGAATTGCAACGGGGCCAGTGGGATGTGGACGGGGCGGGTATGGGCGGCATAATTGCAGCAAACTCCCCCAAACGGGGTTCCCAGTCACTGATTTACTGAGCCACAGTTTCCCAGCTTCAGACGCCTGGGACTAGGGACTCGCACAGCCAAGGCTGATAGGCCAGGGAGAGCTGGTTTCGGAGCACCACTGCTGGCCCAGGACCCGGGAAGATGGCTTCCGGAAGTGCTCCCCACATCCCCAGTGGACCACAGCTGGGAGCTGAGGACAGCTCACATCTGTCCCAGGAGGCGTGGAGAGAGCTCACATCCAGCGAGTAGAGCCCCCCCCCCCCATTTCCACCCACCACCTCCTTTCCCCTGAGTGCCGGGGGCTGTAGCCAGGGCCCCATTCTGTGTGGCTGTGTGCCTGGCCCGTGATACAAGGAACTGGACAGTTTAAGCTTGCTTAACCCCAGAGCAGATCATGCTCTCCAGATTGAGAAGGTCTTAGCATCTAAATGAGAGAAGGTGAAAAATTAAACAGAGTCATTCCTGACAAAGGCAAAAAGGAGGACTGAACTATACTGAGCACACAGGCACCAAACACAGTGTACCTCACTCTAAACAGACAGGACTTTGACAAAAATCCTAATATAAGAATCTAGGGGATTACAGTCGATTATTTGATTCCAAAAAACCAAGCTTATCAAAAGCATATAAGTTCATTAAACACTGGCCCCTTTCCTTCCTGCAGTACAATTGAAATAATGACGCCTGTCAAAAATCCCAATCCCGGGTTATCGGGAATAACAAGAACAGCAACAATGAGAAAGATGATAACAATAATGGTAGAAGCAGCAGCAGTAAATATTTACGACACAGGCCAGGCACTGTTCTGGGCATGTCACATATATTAACTCATTTAATTCTCACAATAACAAAGTAAATACTAGTTATTACCTTCTTTTACAGATGGGAAAACTGAGGCACGAGTTAAAAGCAAAGAACCCTGCTCCAGGTCACCCATCCAGTGAGGGCAGACCTTGCACCAGCTGTGCCTTCAAACATCTGGGTTGTATAGAGTGAGGTACACCGATGTCAGGACCCAAGAGCAGCCCCCGCTGACACACAGGGAGGACCGGACACACAGAACAGCCTGGCTCGCGGCGCGGCCGCAGGGCGCTGGCCGCAGGCGCACTCACCTTCTCTCTCCCCACTCGTCTTCACGCCTTTTGAACCACCCTCTGTACCTTTAGCCTTCTCGGCGCCTTCCTGGGCCTCCTCGGCGGGCCCTTTGTCCTCGTCTTCTTCCTCCCCAACGTTTTTGTAGTTGGGTCTCTTTTGCACCCGCCGCTTGCCCTTGTGCTTGTTCATTTCAAGGGACCGCTCGAGCGACTCGGTGGGTTTAATGAAGCACCGAATGCTGGGCTTGGCCTAGGAAAGTCAAATCGAGACAACAGGCAGATTAGGACCTTGGCATCTCACTGGATCATAACAAGTGGCCCCAGGGTTTCTGCCCCAAGTCATTCATTTCCGAAATAACATGGGATACCTCCTAGTTTACCATTAGGACCGTTGTCAACATCGTCATTATTCATCAAAACAATATCACCAGCTGCCATTACTGCCCGCTGTCATAAGTCACCCACACCAGCTCCAAGCTTCCCAAAGGGCAGTCACTTGCATAAGAGACACACTTCTGTTAACACTCTCCTTTGTATGTGCCAGATGCTGTTCTAAGAACTCTTGACTATATTATCTCACTTAAACTTCACAACCTCATGAGATAGTACTGTGGTTATCATTTTACAGATGAGGAACCTGAGGCTCAGAGACGTTAAATGACCCACCCAAGGTCATACAGTCAAGAGGCAGCAGAGCTAGGATTCGAACCCACGTACCATTTGCACAATTTATGTCTCAACTACAGCACACTGATGTTGTTATCAACTTTGAATTGAGATAAATTTATTTCAAAAGAAGTGGTATAGCCCTATAAGAAATGGAGCACCAGTATACCTTGCTATTATAAAAATAAATAACAGAAAAGAAAAAGCAAGGTGACCGGATGTAGCCAAATGCTGATTCTCTGAATGGGAGCCTGGCGAGTATCAGCGATAAGTTAAAGCTCATCCTCAATGGAAGCTTGCCCCAAAGGAAAAAGTTTTTCCCTAAAAAGTCAGAAGACTTCTAAGAGAAATGAAGCAGGCCTGTCACCAGTAGTTCATGTCCCATATTGTGGAAAACATGGCTGTATTTCAGTCCTTATAACAACCAGGAGATACCGGGACCATCAGTCCCATTTTATAGATGAGAAAATAGAGGCTCAGAAGTGTTAAGTGACTTGTCTGATGTCACACAGCTACTGAGCAGCAGGGTCAGAATTTTAATAGAAGCTTGCCCAACCCCAAAGCCCAGGCTCCTCCTAAAACAACAGTGCTTCACCAGGAGCTCAAACTCAGTTCCATATTTAGTACTCACTAAAAAGTATTTACATGCAAATGGACCAGGACTAGAAAGGAGCAAAGACAAAAGGAAACTGTCTGATTTGTTTGATGCAGGATTCCGACTGAAGTGTTTTTCTCTTCCCAGGGTCTGGATGATGTTCAGATATCATTTTGTCATTACAAAAGAAAAAAGTTTTAAAGCAAACTTTTCCATTATCTTGATATGGTTTATCCATCTTCTGAATTTACCCCAAACCACCACCAATTGTATTCTGGGGGCCACTGTCCCTTGCCAATAAATAGGATGTGCTCAAGGAACACAAATTAATTTCAATAACACTCAAAATAAAACGTAATTGAAAGCTAAATTAGCATCCAAATCCAAACATTAATTTTTATTTACCCACTTAGGATTATTCATCCACAAAAATGACAGATGAATTGAGACATGATTCCAGTGTCCAGGAAACCCCGCTAGCGCATTCCAGACGCCAACCACCAAGAGCCCAGAGATGGCAGTGTGTGGAGCGGGCAGCACTTGGCAGACAGCATCCATCAGGCCCCACGCAGGAGGCTGTGATCGGACGAACGCAGCCCTGCATCCTCATCACGTCCTCCCCTGAAGGACCCGAACCCGAGTCAGGGCCACAAGAAGAAATGACTGCTTCCTCCGATCACCACTTACTCCCGGTGAATGTGAGAGCACACCCTACACAGTCAAAGCTTTCAGAAACGAAAAACTGAGACACCACTCAGAAGTTCCGAGCAGAGATTCACACAGCAGATGTAGAAACCTCTCCCTGAGCTCCGTGTGGCCAGTGATGTACAGAACAAATGACAGAACTGAGGAAAGTGAAACGGAGCACAAAGTCCACGGCTGGTCAGAGCTGTGTGAACCCCACGTGAATGCTACCTGAGCTGTGGGGCCTCTCTGAGCTTCAGGTTCCCGTCTGAAACGTGGGGCAAGGAACTCTGATCTAGAACTAAAGGAAAGCATGGATGTCAAGTTCCCTCAGAGCCTGGGGATACAGGAAGCACCCAACATACGAATGACAATTATTTGCCTTTCACTGCCTACATTAAAAAACAAACAAAACAAAACAAAACAATCAACCGTGAAAATGGAATTTTAAAACTTTCCAAAGGGATCTGCTTTCTCGATGATCAGGTGTTCGGGAGTGGAAGAAGGGAAGGCACACTTGCTGGGGGAATTTCAAACCTTTAAAATGCAAGCTACTCAGTAAACAGCTGGAAAAAACCTAAATACCCATCTACATGGGAGCAATTAGGTAGTCACCCTTTAGGAATCCATGTAGATTTTAAAAAGACTGACGTCTTTAATACCTCGAGACAGTGATACAGAAACAGCAGCAGGATGAGAAAGCAAGAACAGGGAACACAGTAGGGTCCCTTTCAGGTTAAGCTTTTCTAAGGCTCCACATGATGGTATAAACATAATTTTTCCTGGAAAGCTGCACAAGAATACATTACTATTTCAGCTTTAGGGAAAGAAAGGTGGGGGTACTGTGTGTGCACACCCACACACGTGCACTTAAAATTTTTATTTCCATATCTTTCCACTGAGTTTGACATTTCTAATCACGTATGCATGTTAACATTTAAAAAAATTCAACAAGGATCATTTGGACACTGGAATTATGGACTTTATTTTTCCTTTTTTTCTTCCATATTTAAAAACAATCTAATTTTTCCCCCCTTATTATTAACAACATCAAAATCACAGTTACCACGGAGAACCTGAGAGAGCTTGGCTGGGAAACGTGGGTAAAGATTCAATATCATTCGTGCTGCTCTGGTCCAGAGCCTTGTGGAGTCTCCTCGTTACTTCCCGACGGAAGCCCCAGGAGAAGGCCCGTCCATCCTACTCCCCACTGTGCCCTCAACACCAACCAAGGTGCCTGGAGCAGGGCAGGTCCTCTATGGGGTGGGCCACTGAGCACATTCATAGCTGCCTGTACCATCCCGTATCCAAAGTGAAGGTGAGAACAACAAAAAGAAGAAGAGAAAGGGAAGAAGGGAAGAAAAAAGTTGCCTGACACCCTCAGGAGCTGAACTTCGCACAGTTCCTGGAAGAAAAGTAAGTGCGATGAAACCAACCAAAAGTGGCGAAGCCCACTTCAGTCAAAAATCAGAAGGCTTGGGTTTGTCTTCTCATAAAGCACACCACGCGTGCCGCAGAGGAAAGTATTCTGCAAACAAGGTTTGTTTCCCAAATGCTATAGGTGGGGTTTCGCGGAGGGCTCAGCTCCCAGACACCTGGAGCCTGAGCGGCAGGAGAAGCATCGAGTTGGGGCCTTCCTCCCCGATCACAGAGATTCTGCCAGGTACCCAAGGGGAGGTACAGGGGAGAGCTGTGGGCTCTGGCTAGACATTCAGGCTAGCTTCTAGGGTCTGGGCCAGCTGAAGACCCGCAATGTGACTTCAGGGGTGGCCTGAGGGTTTAACCATCCCCTAAAGTGTCTGCCCCCGCCTGCTGGTTAATGACGCCTTCCACCAGCCGTCACCCCTCCAACCTAAGGCTTTGGCCCTTGCTTAAAAGTTAAATACTCGAGGTGACCCCCCAGGGGTCAGTGATAACTAAGGTATTTTAGGGGCTGTGGGATCTGAGCAGAGTGTAAGGACAGTGAGGGTCAGGAGGCAGGATGGAAACACACAAGGCTGGTCTAAGTGAAGGAAGAGAGGCAGCGTCACTGATGGCACAGATGCCAATCAGAACGTCCCCTACGAGGTCTAAGCACATACACCCCCTTAGAAAGGCCCGGGCACAGACTGTGCAAGAAAACGGTAGCTGCAATCGATCAATTAATCAAGGATTCCACTTACAGTTAAAAAACAAAACTACCAATTTAAAATATGTACATATAATATCTCATGTTTTCCTGTGTTGATAGATATTTGCATGACAGTACATCAAGCAAGGTCTGGAAGGATACACAAACTGAAAACAGTGGTTCCTTCTGAGGAAGATACTGAGGTTAGGGGAACTTTCACTTTCTACTCCACTTGCTTCTGTATCATTCAGTTGTTTTACCCCAAGAAACTACGGCCAGTGCCATTTAAATGTAAAGAACACCTTGAAAGAATGTACTTAATGCCACTGAACTGTATACTTAAAAATGGTTAACCCATCGTAGACGTTATTTTTTATATGTACTTTGCCACAATTTTTAAAAAATACCTTTAAAAAGGTACCTCTGTAAGTCAGAATGGTGATGAGCTGGAAGGAAGGGATGGAGGAGGGTGTTGCTTATAGACTGAGAAGAATCTGTATGGCATGTCAGGAAAGTGTTCCATCTTGATCTGAATTACACATAATTGTAATCACATGTACACTGAAGATACTGTATTTTTATGTACTTTATTTATGTTATCTCTCAATGTAAAAAAAAACATTTACCTAGAGGATTTTCAATAAAGTCAGATTGTCGCAATACCCTAAATACAAGCTAGGAGCCAATCGGACAACTTGGGAAGCTGGATTCACTGCCGTTGCCAGGGGACTGACCTAGTCACTCACCGAGCCCGACCACATACCAAATGCAGGGCTGAGAGCGAAGACGCCCAGGCCACGCCTTCACGGCACTCACAGTCCAGCCCGGAGCAGGCCAGGTACTGGCGCGTCCACACGCAGAGTAGGAGGAAGAGGACCCTGGGGGCAGGAGGAAGAGTGGGAACTGCGCGGGGCCAGGAGCTGGGCGGGGCTGACAAGGGCTTCACGGAGAAGGAAGTGACTGCTCCACGTCTTGACTGTTAACAGTTCACCAGGACACTCATGAAGAGAGAGGAAGGGTAGAAAGGCCAGCTCAGCGCTCTGGCCATTCACCCTTTACTTCTGTCAAGGCCTGGGTCACCTGGGTCACTTCTGTCAAGGCCTGGGACACACTGCTCAGCCAGCTCCCAGGGAGCAGCATGCACACGGGAAGTCAGGGGAGATGCTGGGCCGGGGGGTGGCCTCTCCAGCCAGCTGCTCATGACGCTCACGGCCGGGAAGTGATGCCGGCGTGCCCTTGCCTCAGCACCTAGTAGGTACAGGCTGTTGTGTGTGTTTCTTTGGGCCTACTCAGTGTTATAGCGGGGAGGGGAGAAGGCAGTGGCTGAAGGGTGGCCAGGAAAAGAAGTGTGGGAACACCAGGCAGAACCTTGGACGAGAAGGAGGGAGAAAGAGACTGGTGGCTAGAACTGGTAGGAAAGGGAAAGGACAGGTGACATGGCTCTGAATTTTGTCTGGATCTGCAGGAGTGGTCACGAGGGGGGCACTAGGAAAGCTCACCTCCCAGGCTCTCCCAGGCCTCGCTCACTCACCTTTTGAGGAAGCAACCAGAATCCCTTCGTTCAAGCAGTTCTGCGAAAGGAATTGAGAACCAGGAGAAAGGTTTTCCCCTAAGACAGGAGGCAGCCATATTGACTAACAAAAACATGCCCAACGTAAGGGCAAACCCAAGCCCAGATCTCAGACCCACTTACTGACTGAGTGACCCTGACCAAATGAGCCTCAGTTTTCTCATTTTTAAAATAGGGACAACAGCAACTTCATCATTTGCTGCCATGGGGCTGAAATGAGATTCTGAATGCAAAAATGCTGGGCCTAATGGCTGCCACCAAGGGGCATTCTAGAAATATTTGTTCACCTTCAACTCTCTGGCAAATAGATCACTAGGATGAAAGAAATGGCAGGGGAGGCGCTAACTTTTAAAAAACAATTGCTAGATGGGGGGGTGGGGATAAGGGGGAAGGTGAGGGGATTAGAAAGCACAGTCGGTGACCACAAGATGCCACGGGGATACGGAAGTCAACTGGGGGAACGTAAGCAATAATGTTGTAAAGGTTTTGTAGGGTATCTGATGGACACTTGTCCCATTTGGGAGACCGCCTCAGGGATGATGTAGATGCCTGATCACTGCACTGTACACCTGAAGCTGCAGCTGAACAATAATCAATGTTAACTATAATTATATATACATATATAGTTACAAGAAGCGGAGTACAGCATTAGGCATAGAAATAGTGGAAATGTAATGGCTGTGTGCGATGTCAGAGGGGTAGTGGATGGGGGAGGGGGTTATCACTGGGTGAGGGATATAAATGGTAAATGTCTAACTATTATGTTGTTTTGTACACCTGAAACTAATAATAAACAAACAAACAAACAAATAAAAATAAAAAACAACCACTCTCTCTGTTTTAACCTTGACTCCCTAGCTCCCCGAAACACTGTTCACTGGCTTTCTGGTTTGTTAGTGGTCTGGACGCAGCCTCCCCAAAGTGCTCCTGGGAGCCTGGCCCATCTGCCCAACCTCCAGCCTCAGGGGACTAGTGTGGTGCACAGACAAAGGCAGGGTGGGATCCACAGGGATGCTGGAGCAGCCAGAACCTCAGCTTGGAGTCCCGTTCACCTTGGTTTGAGTCCTGGCTGCACTGCTCACTGCATTCTCTACGGGCCTCAGTTTCCACATGCATCAAATGGATCTCCTATTAGCACATCCCCCCCAGGGCTGCGCTGTGGTGCCAAGAGGCAGCATACTTTCTCATTATTTTTTCCAGGCAATGACAACTGTCAGGAAGCCCCGGGAGCATCTGAAATGTGCCCAGAACTGCTCTGAGCACTTTGCATACACTGCCTCACTTTATCCTCCAAAGGACGAATGGGGCAGAGAGTTGCAGAGTGAGGGACTTACCCAAGGTCCCCGGCTATTGAGAGGCAGAGGCGGGACTTGAACCCAGGAAGTATAGTGTCAGTGCCCCTGTGTGCAACCATGCTGCTGCACTACTCAAACATCCATCCCCTTCCACCAGCACAGCTGAGCCTCCCGGTGTGGGGCCAGCCCCCAGAAGGGCTGGTGTAAAGGCCCGATACTGTCACACTCACCGGGGGAGCTGTGGAGCAGACGCGCAGGGACGTGGACGCGTCACTCATCAGGTGGCCTCCGACCTGATGATCACTGTGGCCGACCACAATGTGTAACTGTTGCCCATTTTTGCCTCCCAATGTCACAGAGGGTCACAGTGGCCCAGGTGTACGCCAAGCACAGCATAACCAACGGCATGTGGCTTTGCAACCAGCTATGGAGGGAAGCGGGCCGGTAATTGCTGCAGAGCGAGCCTCTCCTCGTTCCAGAATGAGGTGATCAGCAAGCAAACATGAGACGAAGCAACTGCAGGGTGATGTACGGCGGCGAGCGTTACATGCCAAACCCTGAGTGATGTGGGGCCGCTGAACCAAAGCCCAGACGCGTGTCCAGAATGCACGATCGCAACCACATCAGCGAGGCTTCTGGGCAACGCTGCCAAACTTAATGGGGAAAATAAAACCTAGCGAGGGGGAAACATGAAGAGGTAACAGGCCACTTCCATTAACAAGAGGAGCATGGCATTCTTCTCCACGAATTGGCCAATTATCTGCAAGTGCTGCAGCTGCAGAGGCATAAACCACAGAAATGCCCATTTATCTGAAATCGGAACAATCTTGGAGCTCAGGAAACACGCGCTGCCCACTCACTCAGCATCTCTGTGACAAACAGCAGGTAACATCGAGACGGAGCAGTGACTTCCTAGACAGAAAGCTCTGGGGTGCTGCTAGGTCTGCAGGAGACCAGCTTCACCTGCCCTGGCCTTCTCCCGCCTTGTCATTTCTCTGCCGCTCACCCCAGAGCCGCAGCTGGCAGTCAATCAGGAGGTAACGAATGCTTGTAGGATGAATGAACTGCAGGATATTTATGACTGAAGAGGCATGTTCGACACTCATGGAAAATAAAATACTCTCATTGGATAATGACATACCAAGCACTTATTTGGTATTTCTTTAGGAAGAGTATTTTACTATTATATCTGTTCTATAAAAGAAGATAATGGACTGTGAAATATTGGTGACTCTCAAGTACCCGAAACACTCGGACCTGAACCCTCCATCTCATGCTACACTGGAAGTGACTATGCTTACAGATGGTGACATAAGGACACAAAATAGAAACGGAATGAAGATTTGGGGCTGAACACCTGCAATCCTCTGCACCTGGGTGACAACAGAACAATCACTTCATCTCTGTAAGTGTCGGCTTCCTCATGAGAGAGTGGAGGCTAATACTGTCCCAAATGAGACGTCAAGCGAGAACCAGCATGTTCCGCTTCTAGAAAAATGCCCCACCCCCACTGACCAGATCCGTTTCTTGCATCCTGGCCTCGCTCTGATCCCAGACAGCCAGCTCATTCCCACTGAGGACTCTGACACCATTTGCAATGCCTTGACCATCACAAGACTTCCCCCAACCCACGCCCCAGCTCTCGCGAGGCAGGGTGAGTGAGCTTCTCATCCTTCAGCCTTCAAATCAGATGATGGACGTCCCTCACCATCATCTCCCAAACCTGTTTTCTGTTTCTTCCCAGATCCAATCTTGAATCTGGGTTGACAAGCTTGTTCACTGCTTCCCTCCGACCAGAATGTCAGGACCCGGGACCTCCTCTGTCTCGTTCATCCTGTACTCCCTGTGCCCTGCCTGCCTGAAATGTGTGGGTGCTCCAGAAATCCCTGTGGGAGGGAGAAGAAAAAGGGAGCAAGCTAGCCAGCCTGGCACACGGTAAGTGCTCAACAGCTGGGCACTGCTCTTACTGGGGAATGACCCATTCAGAGCGCAAGTGTCACCCACAACAATATTGTTTGAGGGAATTGATGTGCTTCTTTTCCCCTTCTGTGTGCGCATGAAGCTTTGGAGAAGGATTCCCAGGGCACGGCTGGAGGAAGGTCCCCTGGGGTGAGGCTATGAGCATCTGGGCAAGTGGTCAGCGGGCACTTTCTGGCAAGCCAGCCTCAGACCTCACTGGGGAAACCCCACTGTCTCGGGATGAGTTACACCCACCTGCCCTGCCGGGCAATGGGACTCACACCACTCCCCTCCCGGGCCACTATCGTTAGATCCGCAAAGCACCCCAAGCAAAACCAAGTTTCCTGTCTGGAGGACGTTGGCACTGACCGAGACTGGATCTCCTTGGCTCACTAGTGATAAGGTGCTCGATTCCCTCATTGGGAGCCGTTATTTCAAGACAATTGATGTTTACTGCAGAAACCATGTTAAACACTGGGGATAAAGGTGAAGATGCTCCCATTTCTCGCAGTGAACACTCCCAAGTCCTCCAGGGGCCTGCAGGACGCCATGTGCCCTCCCCTCCCTACTGCTCACTCGGCCTCAACACACCCTTGCCTCAGGGCCTTTGCACTGGTCTTCTTTCCGCCAAAATGCTCTTCCCCCAGATATCTACCTGGCTCGCTTCCTCAAATGTCACCTTCCCAGGATGGCCTAGCCTGGCCACCCTATGGAGAACTGCACCTCACCCAAGCCTCCAGCGCTGCCCCCCTCCCTTCTTCACTATGGATGTGTTTCTAGAGCACTTCCCGCATTCTAACACGCTATGATGTTTCCTAATACCGTGTTTCCCCGAAAATAAGACCTAGCTGGACAATCAGCTCTAATGCGTCTTTTGGAGCAAAAATTAAGATAAGACCTAGTCTTATATTAAAATAAGCCCAGGTCTTATATAACACAATATAAGACGAGGTCTTATCTTAATTTTTCTTCCAAAACAAGCATTAGAGCTGACTGTTCAACTAGGTCTTATTTTCCGGGAAACACGGTAGTGTTCTTGTTCCTTTGGCTCTTCCCATTACAATAGAAGCCTCCCAGAGCTCAAGGATCTTTGTTTCGTTCCCTGGTGTACTTCCTGTGCCTAGAACAGTGCCTGATACATGCCCAGTGATTATCTGTTGAATAGATGAATAAATAATGCTGACCCAACTTCAAGAAACTCAGAGCCTGGTTAAAAACACTCAAATGCCCAAAGGGGCCAGGCTGCTGATGGAAACTACCAAAGCCCCAGGGCAGAGACACCAGAAGCGGTGAGCACCTCTGTTTTCTGTCCCCACCCTCGATCTTCCTGATGTTAGCGGAAACCTAAAAGAAGTCACCAATGGTTCAGTGCGGACTGGTCTCAGAGCTGACTCCTTCAGCAGGGGCAGGACACTCCCTCACACCCGCACTATCTGTCTCTAGCCTCGTGGCCGCCCCAGCCCTTTCTGTGTCATGCTGCTAGGCAGACACAGAAAGAAAAGCCAACCAGGGTCTGAGTCATAAAACCTTTTCCACCCCCACACCCACCCCCGCTCTGCCCACTGTCTTTTTCCCTGTTGGCTCCTCCGGGATGTGACCATTCCGAGAACCTCTGGCCCTTCTCTGGCTCACTGGCCTAGGACCAGCACCCCCGCCCCCTCCGGTCCAGTCACCTGCAGCCCTGGCTAAAGGCTGCCCCCCAGAAGCCTCCACCCTGGGACTTCTGTCAGTTGGCCAGCCCTGCCTCTGCACGGGAGAAAGGGAGAGCCGACTGTCTCCAAGTGGTCTCTCAGCTGCAACGGTGCCCTACTTGATATGTGGGACACGCTGTAGCCTGGATTCTCTTTGATTCTGTCAAATCCCCTTCTACCTGAACCAGCACTCCCTCTCAATACTTCTGCAGGCAGCCATGTTGCCCGGAGTCGTAATCCCACTGAGGGATTATGTGACAGGCCACAACGGCCCCTACAAATAGGAAAAATGCACACGAGGAATGTTTGCAACTGTGCCAATTAAGGCCCTAGATTTCTAGAAGTCTATTTTTTTCCTTCAATGTTCACAATCAACCGTTCTCCCCGAAGCTCATTACCCCTTTCAAGAAAAAGAATGTGTGTCCTTCAGAACCAGCATTGCTTAACCAGGGGTCACGAGTAAGGTCAAGGCCAGGGAAAGACGTGAGAGAACTCTAATCCAGGGGGGGCTGTTCTGCTTGCTACATTCAATCTGCGAGAGGCTCAGCTGCCATCTGACTCAAGCCTGGTTTGGGGAGAGCCCGGAAGTACCAACCCAAGGGTCCCAGCCCATGCTTCTGCTTCTGCACACACACAGAGACTGGACTGCTACTTTCTCAGTTGCCATTTCCACAGGTCATGTCCTGGCGGAGCGTCCTGCGAGCAGAGGGCGAAGCCCCCAGGAGGGACAGGCGTCACACACAGAACTGGCGGCTAATTCTGTACACAGGTGTGCGCTTACTCTTTTGGGTCCCCCAAGAATCACAGGAGACCATCCCAACTGGCTGAACTGGTGCCTACAGAGACGGTCAACATCCTCATTTTGGGACAAACAAGCATATTCTGCCCCCGAATTTTCAGTCCCCATTGTGAATTCACAGCCAGCCAATCATGTGAATGCACATCAGCTGCTTAAGTATCTGCACTTTCCAGGTATTGTATCTGGGGCCGGCTCAAGCGGGGGGCCTAGAACGCACACAGAGGGCCCATCCCACTGTCACCAATGGCCGTGCTTACTAACTTACTACTGGTACTGCCATCGTGTCGTCACTGTAGCTACCCCTTGGCCCTCTGTGCCTTTGTCATACGGCAACTCCTAAGGGGCACCCTATATGTGCCTCTATGTTAATCACACCAAGCAGGGAAGTCCCAGAGGGGACACAGGGTTGTTCTGCAGCCTCGGAAGCCAAGCTCACGATCATGACACCATCTAGCATCTAGGCCTTGATATGTGCTGGGTTTTGGAGTAAGCACTTAGTGCTACATTTAGTCCTCTCCAAAAATCCAGGTTGGTTATTCTAATTGGAGGGGCGAGGGAACAGGCTGGGAGAGGTGAACTAACTTGCCCTGGGACACACCTAGTAAAACGAGCAGCCTGGATCTGAGGAGGCCAGGCCATCGGGCTCCGGTGTCCACTCCACTTGGCTGCCTCTTAAGGCGGAATGCGGCACAGCGCCAACAGCAACCCACTCATACGCCTTCCCCAGAAGCCAGCCTCTGAGCAAAGAGAAGGTGGCGGCAGGTGAGGGTCACGCCCTGAGGCTATTCCTGTGCCGAGAGTCATTGAGAACACCCCACGGGCCGTGTGACCCCACCACCAGCTCACCTATCGAGTCATTCATCCCTGCAGTGAGCATCTGGCACGCCCCAAGATGGCACAGGGACACCGGCATCTCAAGACATAGTCCCCTGTCCCTGTGGGGGATGGAAGCCCAGGAGGGCAGGGGTCGTGTCTTCCCCGTGCACCGTGGCGCCTCTGTTGAGGAACGGATGAATGAATGCACAAACTCAGGAAACCATCCACAGGCACCCAGGATGAAAAAAGTCCCTACTTTAAAAAAAAGTACCTGCAGGCCATGAGGCATAGCCCAGAATCTAATCTATATATTTCAGTTTGCAAAAATAGTGAGATGTTAGCAGTTTCAGAATTAGTGTTCTCTTATTCTATTTCCTCCAACAAGAAACACTATCTACTGTGCATTAAAATTATAGCAAGAATTATCCCTTAGCAGGAACCATATGATTTTAATGCACAGATGAATTTCAATTAGACATTTATTTAACCATGCTGATGTATTTTAAATTTAACCCTAAATTACAGACTTTTCAAATAACTCTGCTCTCCCCTCTGTTTCTCTCTCTTCAATTTTGGTTTGGTTTTGTGAAAGGTCTGCTGGTAAAAATGAAGCAATACCAGTAACTTATCTACAAATTACGGGAAGGAGAAAGTAGGTTAAAAAAGACCAAGAAACTTAAAACAAGTATGACCAAACCACATCCGAGCAAGGCAGGAAACAAAAGGAGACTGTTCTTGCTCAGAGGGAAGGAAGGTAAATCTTAGCAGGACTATTGTCAAACAGTCATAAGCGAGATTCACCTCCACTCTTCCCAAATTTCAACTGCAGTCATCACAATACAACACACTTTGATTTTGCACCCGGGGAAAGGCAAAAACCGGAAGAAAGCTGACACTTTCACTAGGGCTGGCAATTCCTTCCCCACTCAGAAGAATCTGATTTCCAGTGCAGGCATCCGCCACAATGAGCGGTTGTGCGTCTGTCACATTGGAGGCACGACCTTCATCCCGAGAAGAGGCCATTGGGAGAAAGAACAGATCTAAACGCTCCCTCTGATTTGAGGGTTCAACTAAAGTGTGTATCCTACGCTCAGAGGTCGCCAGGAACTTTCTGCAATTTGCTTTTGCTCAAATAGTAAACCCCACGCATCAATGTCAGTATCCTGCTTGTGGCATAGTCCTAGAATTTTGCAAGATGTTCCCACTGAGAGAAAACTAGGGAAAGGGTGTTATTATTTCTTACAACTGCATGCCAATCAATTTCAATGAAGAAATCCTGCAAACCCCAGTGTCCCAGCGATGTCTGGGTTCATCTTGGAACACCAAGTCTAACTTCAGCAGTGAGTGTCTTATAGGGAGACATTCTGGGATGAAGCCTTGACAGCTATCTGGAGCTCACGAGACAAAAGAAAGTCTAATATATTCCCACTTATTACTAATGTAAATGTAGCATGAATTAGCAGCAGGCTGGATGGGGACCAGGCAAATCAAATGGCAAACACAAGCCTACGTGATGGGCAGCCTCTGAGAAGCTTCCTGCAGAAACATGTGCCAAGTGGGGACCAGATCTTCTGACTGCTCAAGACGATCCTGAAATCTGGGTTTTTATGCGAAACTTCCTAAATTTTGAAGTTGACAGTTCATACATTTTTCTTTTAAACACTGTGAAGACCAAACTAAACAGCTCTGAAGGCCACTTGAAGGCACTTTTTTTTAAAAATTAAAGTTTATTGGGGTGACAGTGGTTAGTAATGTTACATAGGTTCCAAGTGTATAATTCTGTATCACATCATCTATATGTCACATTGTGTGTTCACCACCCAGAGTCAGTTCTCCTTCCATCATCATGTATTTGATCCCCTTTACCTTCTTCTATCACCTCCTCCCCCTTACCCTCTGGTACCCACTAAACTATTGTCTGTGTCTATAAGTTTTTGTTTCTTCATTTGTGTCTTGTTCCTTTGTTGTTTTCAGTTTTATATCCTACATATCAGTGAAATTGATGGCACTTTAAGTCTATTTTCTTCCCACCCTCACCAATAGCCCTCCAGAGCAGGGCTCACTGTCCCTGTTTTGTAAATGGGACGAAACGACTTGCCCAAGGTGACTGCTGGCCGCCGGCGGGTCCTCGGCAGCTCTGACTGGGAGGCCCTGCTGATTGTGCTGACTCAGCACTCTATTACTTGCAAAAGCGAGTTTAAGTGAGTTTTTAAAAGTTGCAAAGAAATACCTCTGGCTCCATACACCAAGTCAGCTCCACCTTTTCTAGACCATGTGTTGTCACGACATGGGCCACGAGGGGAGTCTTCCCTGGGCAAAACTTGTCACCCCGTCACCTCTCAGTGAAATCCTCTCACCAAACACTACTCCTTCCCGCAGAGCACTTGGGAGCCTCGAGACAGTACAGTCATTCGTATGTTTGATGAACGCCTCTCTCTCCTGGACTGTAAAGGTCCAATAGGACAGAAACTACTTAGGATTTTGTATATCCCCAGAACTAGCACGATGTCAGATCCCAAGAAAGAGCTTAAGAAACACTTATTGAATGAATCAAAGAAGGGATGAGCCAGACAGAGGCCATGAAAAGGCCCCATTCAACTCAGCTGAACTTACACCACCAACAAAGACAGAAAGTTTCTGGGAACCTTTTCAGGGGCTCAAATGCTCCCTTAAAGAGCAAAACGGCCTGGCCAAGCCATCGCCCACCAGAAAAACCAGAAGGGCAAGGGACTCCTGCAATGGCACACCATGCAGATCTGGCACTCCATGCTATCAGGTGGCCCTCTGTCCACTCGCTCAGATCTGGCAACAGAGCCAATGTCCCAAAGGCAAGGCCAGCCCTACCTGTGTGCCTACTGCTTAAAAACCTGGCCGCAGAGCGGGAGTGCTCGTGAAACAGCTGTGGTACAAAAACACTGTGCTCATCTCAGATGCATCTGCCAAGCCCACATGCTGTGGCAGATACAGTGACAGACAAGACGCCTGTCATTCGCTGCTTAGAGCTGGTAAGATCTACGGTAAGAGGGAAGCAAGAGTAAGGGCCTTCCAGACTTTGGGTTTGGTAAGGGCACAGTTACAGGGGCAGAAACACAGGGCACTCTGCAGAGGAAAGCAAGCTGGAGCAGCATTAAGGTAGCCTGGAACTCAGTACGTGAGGAGGAGGACGGGAGGCAGGGCAGGCAAGACGCACGGGGGCCCAGCTGGGAAACCATCAGAAGGCATTACACTGGTCATCTGGTGTTTTCCTTTGGCAGAGCACAGAATGCACAAACATGCCCTGTTTAGGCCACAGGTTGCTGACAATGTAAAACTGGGGAGATTTTGCATCAAAATGCAGATTCTCAGCTTCTCTAGCAACATGAGAAAACCTGAAAATACTGCATCCATATTTCTGCAGAACGACTGCAGGCTGAGGTGGAACAGCAGCTGCTCACAAAGGACGCACACACTCTCCAATCGGCCACGCACGGTCCCCACCACTCCCTACTGCTCTCACTCGGGGCCTGCGTCTTCACAGAAGTTCCATGTCCAGCCTCTGTAGCTATTTGTGCTTTAGACAAGGTATTCTTCCATTCTGTCCCCATAACGGTATCCCACAGATACATAACCTGAGGACCAGAGTGGTAGAATTCCATGTTCAATAACATACAACCAACGAATCCACTCTTTGTACCAACCCTCCCCCAGATTTTCCGGGTATCCATTTCAAGACTCTGGTTAGGTTCCCTGAATCCCAGACCAGCTTATGCATTGTCACTGCTGCAAGCAGAATGTTGGTTTCTGGTTTGAGAGAAACACAGAGGTTAACAAAATGAGCCATGGCTTCTTATCAAGGTCAAGAAACAGTCCCAATGCTAATGACTTACACAACTTCTCTGAACATCCTGTTCAGTCTTAGCGTATATCTCTGACAGATCGCCATTCAGAATGACGTCAGCTAACGAGTTCACCAGGGGTGCATGATGTATAATTAGGAAGACCTGGGGAGAAAGAAGAAATGGGATTTGCATTAAAGCATGCAAAAGAGTCTTTCCACCTCTTCCTTGATCTGCGGCGAGGCTGGGCTACTCAAGTCCCATATTACGCAGCAATCCCTGTGATGTAAAATCCAAAGAATAGGAGAGACCAGTTACGCGATTCTCCTTCTAGGGTTAACCCCTCCTTCATTCAGACTGTTGCCTATTAGGCTGGCTGCTTTTCAGCGGAAGGAAGTGCATTATAAGCAAGACCAATGAGTGAGGCCAAATCTGGCTGCAGTGAAGCAACTTAGGAAAGGAGCAGCCAAACCAGCACACTCCTTCCTCTCCACGGGCATTTCAGTGTCAAGTTCAATTAGGATAAGACTAGAAGGCACGGGCCCAATACTTAGTCATATGGGAAGAAGGGGCCGGCGAGTCTTGTTCCAATCAAGGACTTGGAAAGGGCCAGCGACACCGAGGTCCCATCACTGGGATGAATACTGGCGCTTGCAGTAGGTTTCGGCACACCAGGGTTCCATGGCAGCGGGAGGAGGCATGGAAATTGTGGGCAAGAAAGATTGTGTGTCCCGAGCCAGAGACAGACCTAGTCACGCCAGGGTGCAAAATCAGAAGGCACTGGGCCATGTGGGATGGCCCTGCTACCCCACCCTGTTGCCCAATGGTCACAGGAATGGCTTGAGGCATCTGACGATGCAACACTGCCTTGCAAAGCTGGTTCAGACACACCTGCCACTTTGCTTGAAAATGTAAAGGCAAAACCAGTATAGCACAGTGTGGGGCTACCTGCTATTTACGTATGAAAAGGGTGTGTGCACACGTCTGTATTTGTTTTACGTGCATGGAACAGGGTTTCTCCAGCGTGGCACTATTGTGGACTGTCCTGTAGATACACTGTGGGCCATTTGGTGGCATCTCTGGTCTCTCTACCCACTGCATGCCAGTACCACCCCCCACCCCAGTTATGACAACTAAAAATGTCTCCAGACATTGGCAACCATCCCCTGGGGGAAGAGGGGCTGCAAAACCACCCCCAGTTGAAAACCGCTGGCAAAAAACATTTCTGGAAGGACAGAGGAAAACCCTGTAACTATAGTTGTCTCCAGGGACAGTAATCAGGGGGGTTAAAAAGTAGAAAGAAAACTTGGTTTTCACCTGCTTGAACTTTTTAACTTAAAAAAATTTTTTTTCAATAAATATTGTTAAAAAAAAAAAAGTAAAGGCAGAAATAAACACTGGCTGCCTCTGGGGAGTAGGCTGGGTGCCTGGCAAGACAGGGTCCAGAGGGAGACCTTTCCCTATATGCTATTTTGTAGTGTTTGAATAGGATGAATATATTGTTGAAAAAATAAATACAATTCAAATTAAAGGTATAGGCAAAATAGCCAAATGTGGTACCCACCTCATCATGGCCTGATTACTGCCATACACAACCACAAAACAAACCTCAGTCACCAAGTTCATTATTCCACAAACGTCTGTTGTGCACCTTGTGTGAAGGTGACCTTAGTGATCATTTATGCGTTCTTTTGGTCAGCCCATAAACATTCAGTGAGCACCTACTAAGGTCCACCTGACAAAGGCCAACAGAGTCCCACCTGTGGAGGCACCCAGGGCTCACTCCTTCCTGGGTTCCGGATGGAGAAAAGTGAGAGGACAGCCAGTCACTGAACGGAACGCGGAAGTGTGTGCATGGCAGGCTCAAAAAGCTGGGCCAGCTGGTCTGCGCCACACTCTCTTTACAAGTGAAGAGTTAGTTTCAGCACGACAGAATCCCATCACACGGAATTAATGTTATTGTGAACTGTCTTGGTTTTGTGGCTGTGCTTGTAAAATAATTTGTAAGGATGCTTTGATGTAGGGCTTCAGGATCCAAGACTTAGACCTGCTTTGAGGTTTTCACACACTCAGGCAGCATTCTACTAACGCTGAATGAAAACGCTTTTAGGGGAGGCAGGGCTCTGTTATTTAAGTTGAGGAACAGCAAATTACAAGCTATGCTTTTTGTGAGATACTACAACAAGTAATTAGGCGCCTGAGCGGCTGGACCTTCACTAAGAAACAGGAGAAAGGGGCTCTCAGAGTCAAAGGTGTGGCCTGACCCCTTGCTCCTCAGAGGAGACCCTGCCCATGCAATACTCCAACAGCTGAAGGGTCCAGAGTTCCATGAGATTCCTGTGGTTGAGCATCTGGCCCGCTCTGGGCCTGCCAGACTCCCAGAATCCCAAGCGGGAGATGCTGGCAGATTTGTAATGAGGTGGCGGAAAAAGCTGCCAGGAGAGGCTGGGGTTTGCACTGAGCTCTGCCGCACAGAGGGGCATTCAGAGGGAATCAGCACCAGTGCAGAGCTCCGAGCAAACAGAGCCCCCAGAACAAGACACCGGGAGTGAGGAGTGAGCAGGCCACTGCGGCCCTGATTGGCAGGCGAGCCACTGGGAGGAGACGGAGTCTGCTCCTCTCTCCTCAGGCCAACGGGGGACAGCTCCACCTCAAACTCAAAATGGCCCAGGGACATAGTTAGAAGGACATTCTCTCAGCAAAGCAAATAAATACCTGTGCAATTGCAGAAGTGAGAACAGAGCTCTGGTCAAACGTTTGACTACTTGACAGTCTAATGAGATGGCCTGGAAGCCTGGACTGCTTGTAATAAAAATATTTTTCAAGTTATGTAACTGGGTCACCATGGAGTTTTTCCCTTCTTGTAAATATTACATAATTTCGAGAAGGAAACACACTTGTTTAAGGGGGTAGGCAGACAAATTGGCTCAAGACACAAATCTGGGAACTGAGGCTGCTACAAGATACCTTCCAGAAGATAATCTGGGAACTAGAGCCACAAGAAAAGTCTTTAAAAGCAGCCTCATTAATGGGAGTTTGTTAAACCAGGGTTGCCATGTGCGTGTACACACTGGGTGGGTCCTGCAGTTTGGAGCTTATTTCAAACTGCCACGAATAAGACCCAGGCAGTCTACATTTCCAGGGTATTCAGAACACTCATTGGCTGTTTTGGAAACCTCAGTTCCCTTGGTAAAACTCAACTACCTAAGTACCGGGTTAGATTTATTTGTCATTTCTTGTTCAATTTCCACCCTCTACCGCGATGAAGATACTAGCACCTCCTCTCAGTGTCTTTCCTTTTATTGTTATTTTATTTCAAGATGGGGAACAGTAAGAGGGAAGACAGGGCAATGTGACCTAAGAAATTTCTGAAGGGCAGCAGTGTTCCAAGGCCCCTAACAGTGGTGGGGACACGGGCAAACGATCAAACATACCTGTGACAGAAGGTAGAGTGAAACGGGCAGGCTGATTTTCGGCCGTTCTCCTCCCTAATAAAGGTTGAGGGGAAAGAAAGAGAGACGTCCGGGTCACGTAAGTGAGCAGCACAGAACACACGCAGCCAAAGGCCATCTGTCTGGGGGACAGGCACTCTGTCCCCGACTTCCTCCAGGACCCTGAGCTGCTACAAGTCCACTCTGCAAAAGAAACTCGCAACCTAAGTCCATTCAATGCCCATTTGCAAGATCACGATTCTTCCAGCTGAGAAATCTCTCACCATTAGTCATGGATTAGAGGCCGGACCCAAGAGAAGAACTGGCTCCTTAAATGACCAAGAATGTTACTTTCCCCCAGCTGAGGTACCGACAGCCCGAGACCCAGCCCAGCCCAAAATGGGGCAGGGAGAGACTGGGGCACTGCAGCCTCGGCAAAGCCCCTCATTTGTACCGAGCTTCAGCAAGACCCAGCTCACACCAACACTGTGAGGACCTTCAGGACCTTCGTTCTGCTGCTCAGGGAGGGTAACTGCTTTGTCCAAGGTTGCAGAGTGAAGAAAGAGAAGAGGCAGAATTTGAACCAGGTCTGAAAATTCCACTTCCCGTGCTTTCTGTCTGCCCCCCAGAGCTTCCTCTGCTAGATCTTCTTAGGGTTGCAATTTTCATCCATTTACTCTTTTTTAGCAAGAATCTCCATCTTCCATCTCCAAAAAGAAAGCTCCACCCCTTGGGACACAGTCTGTAGAGGCTGAAGCCCCTGTAGAGTAACCAGCTGGCTCTGTCCCACCTCCTGCTGAGGCCTCTGACCCTTAAGTCTCGGAGGGAAGGGGCAGAAGGATTCCTGTCCCTAAACGGCATTTCTCAGGGGGAGGGGAGGCCGAGAACCATCAGTTCAGAGTCCCCTGGGGGGCAGATTAAATAGTCAGACTTCTGCTCCACAGGAGACACACTGGCCCAGCATCCTTGAGAGAGGGAAGGGGACCCCGAGGAAGTGCTTTGACAGGCACTCTCCCCAGGGGAGGCGGAGGCTGCTAGCTGGGGACAGTTACTGCCCTGGGAGCTTTTCCCACCTGGGCTCCAGCCCTTCCTGTGCAGTCTGCGCAAGTGTTGTGGCTGGCTGGATCTCCTCCAAATCAATGAACTCTGGCAAGAAGTTACCAGGGATGAGGACACCTCAAGCGAAGGATGCACAGATGCCAAAAGCCTAAGTTTGTAGAGGTTTCCTGTTTCATTCTGATGTCAGTCTTCTTTTCTCATTCACTTTTACAGTGTTTACGGTCTGCACACACACACACTTCCTCTCTCTCTCCCTCCCCCCTTCCCGTCCCTCAGGAAATAGGAGGAAAGGAGAGGACACCCTTGGTCCTCAAAGCCTTGGTCCTGGCGAAGCTCAGCCCTATTCAAGGTGGCCGTGCCTCCCCCTTCTGAAGCTGCCGGTCAGCCCGCAGGGGCCTGGGCTGGCCCCACGCACCTTGTCCTGGTTCTCCAGTGAGCACACGTAGAGGGGCAGGAAGAGCCTGTTGAGCAGGTGGTCCGTGAGCACGTCGTTGAGGAACTCACAGTTGATGATCAAGATGTCATTGAGATAGTGCAGGTGGTCCAGATGCTCAGCTACCAGGTCACTCAGTTTCCCCCGATTCCGGTGCCTGCCAAGAGGAATGGCAACCTCAGCCTGAAACCTGAAGCTCACAGCCCTTGGGCCTAGAATCAGTGGCCTAAGACTTGGGTCACCGGGGGTGTGTTCGTTCATACAGCGAACATTTGAGCTAGTTTTGAGAGACACCTATCCTGGTGGGACACACAAAAGGTAAAATGGGCAGGTCCCCTCTAATTGAGCTTAAGGGACTCCTGGGGTCCCCCTTCCCTCTGGGGGCCTCAGCATAACTCACCCCACCCCCACCCCCACTATAAACAAGATGGGTAAACAAAGCAAAAACCAGCTGAGCTCTTAGCAAGCCGTTTCACAAAAGTATCCACCAGCCAGTGTGGCAAGATCCCCTGCCTCCCCAGATAAACACTATGATTGGAGCAATAAATCCTCACTAATGAACATGCTCCAGAGGAGTTCTGAAAACAAAAGCAGGCCTCAGCAGCTGCGTGGGACCCGCTGGCTCCGACTACAAGTGGGGCAGAGTGCAAGGACATGACATCCCCCCCCAAGCCCCAAGGTCTCTGTCTGCTCCCACTGAAGCAGCAGGCATGCTGGTCAGCCCCAACCTCGTCAAGGGTGGAACCCCTAAAACGGCCAATGGGTATACTTTCCCTACCCCCAAAGTGGTATCTGTTGCAAAGAGCAATCTAGATAGGGTAAGATGTTTTGTTTGTATTACAAATATTCTCACGTAATAGATGGCCATTTTAGAAGACAGAAAATTAAAGAAGAAAAATAAAAGTACAAAAGAATCTAAGTCTCCTATAGTCCCACCACTAACAGGTATTTTGGGACTTGTGACCCAACATTCTATTTTTCCGCATTTCTCTCTCCCTATAGTCACATCAAAAATGCTGGTGTTATCCGTCTATGTTAAAAAAAAAAAAAAAAAGGTAAAAAAGGGATCCATCTTGTTTCTTTTACATAATTTTGGATAATTATTCCTTGCAATACTTCAATAACATATTTAGTAAATAGAGCAATCACATGTTGTAAAGCCTGACAGTATAATGAGTACCAATGAGCCTAACCCCATTGGAGACCTAGAACATTTATACACAATGTTTCGCAAGCTTTCACCTCACTTAAGATGCTATGAAAACTTTTCTTTACCAGGATATTTAATGCACTTCATTTTTTAAACCTTTACTTAAAAAACATCTTACTGAATCTATGCAGATGGGTTTAAAAATCAAATAGTTCTGATAATCTGATCGATAGAAACAGCAGGTCCTGGCCCAGCTTTTCCCATCCCTCCCCACTCCCCAGAGGAAGCGGGTCTTAGCTCTTTCCGTTGATTCTGCCGGTAGTTCCTCCTATATTTCTATCAAATCTGCGAGGACCTCTGTTTCTTGACTGAGACACTTTGGATACTACGTCTTGACCTCGTGTTGTGACAGGGCCTTTGTGTTCCCTCTGCTCCCTCCCCCCAACAATCACCAGCAATTGGTGTCCACATTATCGTCACCAGTCACTGCAGAGCCAGAAGGCTCGGGATTCATTTCCTTCCTTGTATAACTTTTTCTGCTTCCTGGAGTAAAGGGCCTCCTTATGTTTCACATCCATGACTGTTCATACCTATTTGGGTCCTTTTGTTCCCAAATGCTCTGTCAGATCTGTTGTCCACCTATCCTTGCTTCTTTCTCAGTATCAGGACAAATACTCTATCTATCTACATTCCCCCACGAGACCTCCTTCCTGGGTCCCTTTATTGTCCTGACCCCATCTAAGTGTGCCTCTCACCAGATCTGTGCAAAGCTTTTACTCTGGGACAGTGGTTCTCAACCAATGGCCATTTTGCCTTATGGGAGACATTCAGCCATGTCTGGAGAGATGTTTGGTTGTCATAACTGGAATGGTGGTGCTACTGGCATCTAGTGGGTAGGGGTGCTGCTAAACATCCTACAGTGCACAGGACGGCACCCGACCACAGAGAATTCTCTAGTTCAAAAGAGCGATAGCGCCAAGTTTAAGAAATTCTGCTCTGAAACTTCTATTCATCATTCTGGGGTCCAAATCAACATCTTAACTTTTTTTTTAAACAGATTTACTAAAATATAATTCACATACCATAAAAGTCACCCATTTAAAGTATACAATTTAACGGTTTCAGCATATTCACAGAATTGTCCAACCATCATCACAATCAATTTTAGAACATTTTTATCCCCACACCCCCAAAAAAGACCTATACTCCAAGGCAGTCACTTCCCATTTCCCCCCACAAACCCCCTCCTCCAGCCCGAGGAAACCACTAATCTACAAATCTCTGGATTTGCCTATTCTGGGCATTTCACACAAATGCAATCATATAACATGTGGCCCTTTGTGTCTGGCTTCTTTCACTGAGCATAATGCTTTCCAGGTTCATCCTCGGTGTAGCATGTGTCAGAGCTTCGGTCCTTTTTATTGCCAGATCCTATTCCATTGTATGTAAATACCGCATTTTGTTTATCCATTCACCAGCTGAGGGATCATTTTCATCTTTTTACCAGCTGCCTCACACCCTATCTATAGGTGTACTGAATTTACTTACCCTAACCCCTTCTGGGAGGAATATGAGTTGTTTCCAACTTTCCACTGTTATAAAAAGTGGAGAGGTGGGTGGAACCTTTTAGAGCATGAAGTCCATATTCTGCCCACACATAGGCGGGTAAGTTTGGTTCTAATACTTATTTTTCCTCCATGAAAAGGAAAGTCTCCCCTAACCACTCTGTCGACCTCTAAGCACGGCCGGGAGGTCACTTACTCCTCATCAGTCTGCACACAGTTATCAAGTTCGATCACGTGGCTGCCGATGAACCAGACCAAATTGGAGAAATAAGGGACCGCAGTTTTATCTCTGATATAGTGTAGCATGGCCTGGTTATCCACTGAGAAAATTCACAAAAGAAGAGAAAAAAAAGTCAAGCTATCAAAAATAACTTGGGGGAGATTAAAATTTTAAAAAACCACAATGAAAAAGCCCTCTATTATAATCTGAATCTTTTCTGTCTTTCCTGGAAATACTTGAAAATCGTTATTTTATTCATAAAACTATATTCATCAAGGCAGTTCTTATGCTCTTTTTCCCACTGATAAAATTAATTAATTGGGCTAAACAGTAATAGTGCATTAGAAAGCTATGTATCAGCAGTGTTTAGCTAGACTACAACAAAAGCTACACCATTTCCAAGCAAGTTTCCTGTATTTACATGTAAGTGTAAGGCTAAGAAAGCAGAAAACCAGAGGTTAATAAACAACTTACATGACACTGGAATAAGGAACACGGGAATCGTCATTGAAGGAAAGGCAAAAACAGACAGCGATTAACAGGGTTAGCAACTGGGATGGTGAGACAGCTGCTCAGAGGGACAGAGCTAGGGCAGGAGGCATCTAAACCGAAAGACACAGGTTAGCAGAGAACAAGAGAAACTAGCACAGGAGGCAGCAGAACTGCAGCCTGGACCAGGTCGCAAACTCAGAAGCCTGCAGGGCTGGCCAGTGACTCAGTGAATGAAGCTGGCAGGACTGGGTGTGGGAGTGTGACCCCACAGGGGACAGCTGCTTCTCCACACCGACTCACCCGTCGGCTTGGAATAGCTCAAACTCCATTTTCAAGTCAGAAATCCAGATTGTTACCTGAGAGCGCCCAGTTTTTAAATACTAGCTACTACATATTTTTTCAAAAAAATCAATTAAAACCTGTCTGAGGGCTGGATTCAGCTCTCAGGCCCTCAGTTTGCGACCTGTGGATGGGCCCCCCTGGGCTCTTAGAAAGCCTCTTCAATTTAACACAATCCCTGAAGAGGCAGGAGTGAGTCCCTGGGGAACTCCCGCCCCCTTCCAATTAGAGGTCATCTTAAGTAATAACGTCAAAGCTGTTTGGTCCTTGAGAGAAAATACTCGTAGTGCCAGCTCCAGCGTGGTGATTACAGGGAAAATAACCCTGGCTTACAGCAGAGAAGGCATTGCCTTGGAGGGCAATCCCAGGTCGGGATTGTGTGCAGCCAGCCTTTGTGCTGGTGCGGGCAGGGAGCCAGGGAAGGCTTTCTCCTGGAGGCAAGGATTTGGGCATAAAGGACATCTTGAAAGAAAGGAGGAATTGGTTGGGCTTGGCAGCTGGTTGAGAATACAATATTGCCCCCTGCTGTTCAGAACAGGAAATGCTTTTATGTATTAAAGATATCATACCCCCTGGAAGTCTTATTTTACAGGCCAAAACACAACAATTTGAATCTCACATTTTAAAAACAACTCTGTTTTATCTAGTTATCAATGGCCACTCCGAGTCCCATGTGTGCCTCTCTTAGGACAGACACTACTACTTCTGTGTATCAGCACTAAGACTTCAACAAGCAGAACTGAGTATGCCGGGAAAAGACGGTGGTACAAAAATTTCTGTAATGGCCCAGCTCAATGTCCAATGAACGACAGGCCTTTTGGGAGACCAGCAACCACAGCTATATAAAAGTGCTCCCAGAGAATTGTACGCATGGACACCGGAGAGCGAGCCCTGACTACCATGGTAGAAATCACAAGGAAAACTTACCTTTGTAGACGTTCAAAGTGATGGTTCTTACAGCAATTCTAACCATGCTTTCGGGGTGATTGAAAAATTTGATGGCTTCTGTGTACAGGGCAAAGTCATTAGTGTGCTAAAAAAAAGAAGTACCAAAAAGGAGTCAATCCCGTAAGACAGGCCTGCCTCCCACCCCAGCTTTCTGAATTCTAGTAGAGACTTCAGTAAAAGACCAAAAAATGTTACCAGCCTGAACCTCAAGCCGGGGAATGTGGGACGGGATGGGGAGGCAAGACCATGGAAGAAACGGGGCTCACGATCTGTCCCACCACTGCTTGGCTGTGTGATATAATATTTCTAAGCCTCTGTTTCTTCATCTAGAAAATGGGGATGATAATTCCCACTTCATAACTGCTGGGATTAAATGAGATTATTTCCAACACAGTGCTAACCCCAGCGCTTGACACCTAATAAGCACTCAGTGGAAATGCTAGTTGTTGTTATTAGATGCTGCTTAAACAGGAAAGTGTCAAGTTTTACCAAATTCAGAACCTCTCTTGGTGATTACATATTTCTCTATTTGGAAATTCTAAAAGTGTAAGCATTATCATGGCAGAGGAGGGTCTCAGGAATCGCCTGACATTAAAAAGGGATCATCAGAACAGACCAGAACAGTTCAGAACCACAGAACTCCACTGTTGGAGCTTTAAGGAAGAAAGCACAGTAGGATCTGGGCCTGGAGCCTCATGGGATGTGCTCTGCTGCCCTCTTCTGGCCAGCTTTTCCGCATGGCTCTGGAGCCTTCTGGAGGGCACCGGTAGCAGTAAGGGTGTAGGGAAGAGGCCACCTCCAGCAAACTGCCAGCTGTCTAATAAGGGCAAAATGACTTTCAGCACTACAAGTCAAGTGTGCATTTAACAACTGGTAGCTACTGTCCTGGCTCACATAAAAGAAGACACCAGACCCACTGCCCTAGCGACCAGCAGGATGTTGTTCTTCCAGGACCATCACTCAGGCCCCAGAATCCCAGCATCCTGCCCTCCCAGGTGGGTGCACAGAAGCCCAGATGCACGTGAGTGGAAGGAGACTCTGGGCCCCTCTCTGGTCTGAACTTCGCAGTGGATTTTCTTCCACCTGCGAGAACCCCGGAGAACGCTGTCATCCACCTGGTCGATGGACACATTTACTGAGCACCTACTATGTGTCGGGTGCTGGGCCACACAATGTTAATTTTTCAAACTGCCACACATTTTGTGGTTGGCAGCTAGTACTTCTTCCCTTTGAGGCCAGCTCGTCCCCACTACTAATCTTGACAATGAAAATCAAGGTTCAGGCTGCTGTTGCTTTATCACATGGGGACAGTTAGACAGATTCTGCCCAAACTCAGAGGATATGTTTGGGACTACAGTCTGACTTCAAATACAGACTGGACAGCACACGTAACCACCAATCAGAAGACACTGGCCACGTGGCTGTGTGGTAGCTGGCTTCCAAGATGGCCCAATGATCCTCCTAGGTTCACATGCTTGTGTCGTCCTCTCCCAAAATGAGTCAGAGCTGACCCCTGGGGCCTAAAGAGTACATAAGGCAGAGGTAATGGTGCGTGGCTTCTGATGCTGGGTCATAAAAGGTGTCATAGCTTGCTTTGGTGTCCTGGATCATTCATACTGGGGGAAGCCAGCTGCCACGCCATGAGGCAGCCTCTGCAGAAACCTACAGAACCGAGGCCTCCTGACAACAGCCAGCACCAGCTGCCCAGGCTTATGAGTGCGCCACTCAGGAATCAGATCCTTCAACTCCAATCCAGCCTTCAGATGACACCAGCCTCACAAGATACCAAACCAGAAATGTCCTGCCAAGCCACTCCCAAATGCCAGACACACTGTGTGATAAATATGACACAATTCTGACCAGTGACACATGAGAGGTCTGCTGGGAGGCTTCTGGAAAGTTTTTTTTTTTGGAAGTTAAAAACAGACACAAAAAGGGAAGTGATCTCATCAGGCTTTTCAGCAGTGGGATGTGAGCATGTGATGTTTGGAGCTGCTGCAGCCATTCTGAGACTATGAGGGGTTGAGCCTGAGGATGGAAAAGGCTGGGTCCTTGATGAAGTGGTTGAGTCACAGGATGAACCAGCCCCAGGGCAGCCAGCATCTTTGGTATGAGATAAACCGATTTTATTGTTCAAGCTACTTTTCATTGCGAAAAAAAACAGCAATTTACTTATTTAAATTTCTAGTAATTCTCCCAAGGAATACCAGGAATGTTAGCTTGTAAAGAATAGCGATGGCTATGACTTTAGGGAGCCAGACACATATTAGGTATTTAACTCAATCCTTGGAAAATCCTATAAGGTATATATTATCATCCCTATTTCTCAGAGGAGGAAACTGAGGCTCAGAGAACTGGGACTTCTGTAAGGTCACACAGCAGGGAGATGGCAAAACTGGGTCTGACTGGAGTTCCTGTTTTCCCCACTGGGCAACATGACCCCAAGTCAACTTCCAAGCACTTCTCCCTGCCAAGTATAATGCTCTCACATTGCACAAATTGAATTTTACATTCAAAAAGGAGAGGTAACTTACTAAATTTTTAAAAACTTTAAGCATCCCAAGGCCAGGGTTGCTATGAAAATCAGGAAATAGTAAGTGCATTACTGCTTTGTAAACAGACAGAAGGCCCCTGGAAGATGCTGCTCGGACTGGCTAGCTTTCCACCCAGCTGCTCCCCTCTGGCAGTTACTCACCTCGTTGTAAAAAAAATGGACAGTGTGGTTGTTGAGTTTTAACGACAGTGTTTTCAGGAACGATATATAATATGCCATAATCTCCTCATCGGAAAAGTCAAACTTATGGACAATGATAGAATTTACATAGTTATTAGAGAGCAAATAATCTAGAGGGAGAAAAACAAAACAAAACAAAGGAAAACAGGTTAATTTGTGCTAGAGGAATGATAAGCAGAGAAAGTCAGGTAGCAAGCAGGTGACCATGCGAATGTACCTGAACCAGACAAGCTTCTGGGTGGGTGGGGTTAAACAAGCAAACAGGGAGCAGCTTAACCTTTAACCGGCAAAGAAATCAGTCACTGTGTGTAGTCATTAGAAAGTTCATGAGCGATGCCAGAACGAGGCCTGGGTTACCCCTCCCTCCCACGCCAAACAGAAAAGAGCACTTGCACATTTTCTTTCACCGCCACCACAGTCCCACAGAGCTAGGGGTGGGGCAAATGAGTGGGTGCGTGGGCATTTCACAAACCACCCACGGATGAGGGTAAAAAGCACAGTATTTTATAAAAAGCTACCCCGTTTTGTCATCAAATGTGACCCTTCGTCCCTGAATGCCACAAAGGACCTCACATGGTTTTTCCTCCCTGTACAGCAACATGAGCTCAGAAAAGGCACTTCATGCTGAACCTCTGCTCCATGTCCAGCACCAGACCGAGTGCTTTACATTATAATTGTCATGACAATACTGGAGCGTAGGTCTCATTCTTCCCATTTTGCAAATGAGTTTAAAAAGTTCAGAGAGGTTGATTAATTTGCCTGAAGACACAAAGACAGTTAAGTCACAGAGATGGGATTTGAATTCAGGTCCGATGTCAAAGCCTGTGTTCCTAGGGGCCAACAATGAAAACTGGGTGATGAGGGCCTGGGAGTACTGGGCCCCACCCACTCCAAGCTCCCAGCCCTGGCCCTTGCAGAAATGTAGGCCCAGCGTGGGGACAGCTTCTGACTGAGCAAGGGAAGCTGGGCAAAGATTTGAGTGCAGCAATCGCCTGCCTTTGAAATGCTGGCCACTTTATCAGCTAGTTTTTAAAACTCTGCTGGACAGCAAAAACAGGTGTATAGACCAGCTGTGGCCCATGGCCCTGCAGTTCCTGACCTTGGCAGTGGGCTTTGTTGGACCTCTTATCCTGAGTCCTCACCAGCCACCCAGCAAAGCAGGCTCTGCCATCCCCACTGTTTGTCCCCTGGGCTGCCGGCCTGCAAGCAAGCCTTGCACCATCCCACCTGCCTCCCAGCAAACAGGTAAAGACAGAACGCAATGGACACCTGCACCTATAGGCAGGTGCACGGCAGGACAGCGGAGTGATTCAGAGCTTCGCTACTCAAAGTCTGGTCCTCGGACCGGCAGCACAGCATTACCTGGAGTTTGGCAGACACGCTGAATCTGGGGCCCCAGTCTTTAACCCGTCAGGTCTCTGGGGAGGTCCCTGCACTCTGTGTTAAGAAACCGTATAGGGCTTCCTGTCACCTCATGTGTGATGCACTGGCTTCGAACGTGGACATGGATCCACACTGCCTCTGCCATGTCCTCGCTGGGTGACCTTGGGCAAGCCACTTACCCTCCCCACTCCCCAGTCTCCTTGTGTGAAAAGTAAAACAGCAGTACCTTCCTCACGGGGCTGTTGTGAGGATTAAAGAAGATAATACAAGACAAGCATGAAGAATAGTGAGGACACAAAGCCAG
The DNA here is from genome assembly GCF_004115265.2 of Rhinolophus ferrumequinum. Classification (NCBI taxonomy): domain Eukaryota; kingdom Metazoa; phylum Chordata; class Mammalia; order Chiroptera; family Rhinolophidae; genus Rhinolophus; species Rhinolophus ferrumequinum. The sequence goes on along the minus strand of NW_022680357.1, from coordinate 10,538,905 downwards.
CACTCGATAACGTCAGCTGCCATTAGACTTACTAGTGTCATTGGGAGACTCATCTCCACCAACACATTCCCAGGACTCAACATGGCTGCTCTCGGGCGAATCAGAAATAAACCATGAAGTTATCTGGCACCGAAGAGGTACCTAATTTAGGCCAAAGTGTTCCTTAGGTCAAAGACTGTTTGGGATCACCAAATCGCACACAAAGAGCTGTCCGGGAGCCCAGGTCCGTGAGAGGCCACGGCATGAGCTGGATGCAGCCAAGTCCAGGAGAGCCACTGCGCTCAGAAAAGCACGCTGGGAATTCTGCTTTGCAGACAGGCCGTGGAGCGTGCAGTCTTAAAATGGTTATCAAAATCTCCCGGTGAGACCAACTCCTGAGGCAGATCCTGGCGGCAGCAGTGCAGGCGTGAGGGCCTAAGAACCTCACGGTGTTTAAAAATGAAGTTACATATATCACAGATCTTGAGTGTACAGCTTGATGTACGTGGAGATGTACATATATACAAATGGCAGTACATGTACCTATGTACTTATATACGCATATACATACACACCTCCTGAATCTTAGGTGTCCAGCTTGATGGATTTGTGCAAATACAGACAGCGCAAGCACCTCCCGGCTCGGACACAGCACATTCCCACCCCAGAGGCTCCGCATGTCCTGGCCCAGTCATTACTCCCTCTCCAAAGACAAGCCCTGGTTTGACTTCCATCACCAGAGACTGGTTTTGCCTGTTCTTGAACTTCATACACGTGGAATCACAGAGTATGCACGCTGCTTGTGTCTGGCCTTTCCCTCATCACATCTGAGAGTTGTGTGCTGCTGCACGCAGTGGTAGCAGTTCACTCCTTTTTTCCCTTGTGCTACATAGTATCCCATGCTTTGAACAGTCCACAGTCCACCCACCTAGAACCTGAACTTGCAACAAGGAGCCTAGGGGATACTGAGGCCTAGAGCACTTCTTTTTCATTCTATCGTTCTGTCTGTGGTTGGGGACAAATAAGGTGGCAGGAGAAGGGACTGCTGAGGTATCATGTGGAGCCCTGTCATGACTGGTTAGTGGCTTCCGGGCCACCAGAGGCACAGACGCCAATGCCGGCAGCGTCAGATATACAACTGTGAGCTTCTTGAACTGGAAAAGCCACGCGCTCCAATCATTGCCCAGCGGGGACTTTTCCACAAGATGACTCTGTGGGTGGTGGGGGGCCTCTATTATTTGCCTGGGATTTTTCTCCTACCCCCTCACCGTGTAGCCGACTTTCTGTGGTATCCTTTTAGAATAAACCCAGGAGTCTGTAAGTAATCTCAGTCTCTCAGGCCTTCTATCACTTATGTCACAGGCAACAGGTGCACTCGTGAAACGGCTCCTTGTAATAGTGAAAATCCGGAAACCACCTAAATGCCCATGGTCAAGTTAAATAAGTTACAGCCCAGCAAAATGCAGCCCTTGAAGCAAACGGCAAGGATGTGTGAACGGGCAATAAGATCTGAGATCAACTGGTAGGTTGGGGAAAATAAAACAAAAAGCAAAACGGTAAGTGTACACTCAACTGTTAGGCTGAGATTCTACAGAACTTTTGCTTTCTGTGTTTTTGTAATGTTTGGATGTGTTGTGTGTGTGTGTGTGTGTGTGTGTGTGTTTGGTTGTTTTATAATGAGGAAATTTTCTTTCTATAATTAGAAAATAAAAATAAAAGCAAAAGCCATCTATCCTTCTCACTCCCCCCCACCACCTCTTATCCCCCCACAAATCCAAGTTCTGTAAAAAGGCAGTGATTTCTGCCACTTTGGCAGGGCTTCTAAAAACACTCTAGTAAATTCCCCGTAAAGCCAGGGGCATCTGCCTGGGTTTCTTAGAGCAGCAGGGCACCGACCCTTTTTAGATCTAATACAAGAAAAGCCACGTGGTCCAGAAAACCCAGACTTTTTCATTGTCCCACCCCTCAACTTCAATCCAGTAGCCCTGCGGCAAGCTGCGCTTAGAAAGCGTTCTTAGAGAACAGACATTTGGAGGAACGCTGGGTTTAATGATAAAACCAACTCTTCTGGGCACTTTTCTCTTCCAGACCCTCATACTACGCTCTGCACATACGCTGTCACGCCTAATCCTGAAACCAGAGGACTGTTGCCTCCTCATAGAAGCAAAAACTGCAACTTGGAGCGTTCACTTCCCGGAGGACACGCGGAGAATATGTCCAGAACCGGCCTGGGGCCTAGAGGGGTTTGAGTCCAGGGCCTGCACCACCGTGCTGGGTCTTCCCCTCTCGGAGTTTTCAGAAACCACACATAATTCATATCCAGCATAACAAACGCTGGTAACAAGGGAAACCACTTAGCGAGAATGAGTCAACTCACATTCATCGGGCAATGTAAGGCGAGTCCTCTGGGACAGCAGCACCCTCTAGTGGCCGCTTCTGAGAACCACCACTCAGCGCCCTTCCATGCCTCTCCCTCCTTCCCCAAAGAAGGCCAAACACACCATCTCCACCTCCTGCCACCCCCCAGAAGCTTTTCTCAAACCTGTCTTGAGGATCTACAACCTGCCTCTGACACAGACGTTGGGTCACTGGTCTTCTCTTCCCTGCTTTCTGTGGGCAGGGCCTGGGGCTTGGTGGGGTCATCTTGGGATAATGAAGAAAGTGGGTTGTCGAGCACGGAGGATTAGGGGCTAAATCAGTTTTCGCACCCTCAGCACTATTGACACTTTGGGCTACATAATTCTGTGTTGGGGGGCTGTCCTGTGCATTGTAGGATGTTTAGCAACCTCCCTGGCCTCTCCCCACGAGATGCCAGTAGCACCCCAGCACCACCACTATTACCACTACCAAGAACGTGTCCAGACACTGACCAAATGTTCGCTGGGGGCACAGTCACCTCCAGTTGAGGACCAATAAGCTAACTCACCTGGGCTGAACTCCTTCTCGCTTCTGGTTTCGCTAGAGCTGTAACCTTGGGTCAGCGACTCAAACTCTCTGGGTGTTAAATGAGAGCTGTGACAGCACCGGCCTTTTTTTTTTTTTTTTTTTTTTGGTTGGGGGGGTGTTTCAGATGAAGAACTGGGGGAGTGGTGAGGGCAGGGAATCAGCTCGGAGTCACACACGTGCCCGTCGGGCGGGTGCCAAAGCCCACGCCTTTGCATACTCCACAGCCAAGTTCTTCCTCCCCCTGCTGCTTCCAACGCTTGTTCTATTGGCTGATTGATATTCGGCACCCCCTAACTCTTTAAAAACAAATTATAAAGAAGAAACGCAAATGCTCAGCAGTTCCTACCATGCAGGGATCCACATGGTGTTGTCAGAACTCAACTGTGTGCCCCCCCAAATTCCTATGTTGAGTCCTAATGCCCAATGTAACTGTATTTTGGAGAAATGGCCTAGGAGAGGTAACGAAGGTTAAACAAGGTCATAAGGTAGGGCCCTAACCTAACAGAACTGGCGTTCTTATAAGAAAAGGAAAGGACACCAGAACTCTCTCTCTCTTTCTCTGCAGACCAAGGAAAGACCACGTGAGGAAGGGAGGCCTCATCAGAAACCAGCCCTGACAGCACCTTGATCTTGGACTTCCAGCCTCCAGAAAATAAGCCACCCAGTCTGGGGTACTTCGTCACGGCAGCCCAAGCACACTAAGACACATGGTAAGCACAGACTTTCAAAAAAACCACCCCAAAACCACCCCAAACTACACGCTGCCGACACTCGGTGGTGCAGAAGCAGGGGTCAAGGAGTGTCCTTACAAAGTGAGGTCTCGTGACTGATGTTCTCAAAGAGGATGTTCAAAGTCTGCAGCAGCTGGACGCATACGTAACGGCCTGATTTCTGCCGCAAGATGTTCAAGAAGAAAACAAACATGTTCTTCTCCAGGAAGAAGCTGGGGAGAGAGAATGGGAAAGCGTCAATGGTTTGCTTCCAAATCATCCTCTAGTTACATGCACAGCACATGTACCCCCGGCCCCTCAAAGGTAAGTGCAGAGCAGCCAGTCCATGCCACCTGCATGGCCTCGGCGTCCCTGCTATTCAGCGCCCACGATGCCGTCTTCCACCAAAGCAAATGCCACCTTCCGAACTCTCTTCCCAGCACGTGAGAACAGTGCTGCATCCGGCAGCAGGGAACTGGACTTCTGACAGAATGGGAACAAGCTTTACCTACTAAGTGATTACACTGTAAGCGATGCTTAGTGCGCATGCGACAAGGGGCACTGTCTATCACACGTTTTTAGCCTCATTTTCCTTATGAAGCCTCTTTCCTTTGCTCTCCATGTCTCTGAGTGTTAAACAACGGGAATTCCCTACAAAGAAGCCAGATAACACCGAATAATAAGAGTTTTGGTTTCCAAATTGTCAAGCTTGTAGTTTCCGTATCTAGGGAAGAACTGGAAGGAACGAGAAGATGCTGATATGGGGGGGGAACGTAGACTGTCCCCAAGTCTGCATTTGACTTTATTGCTCTGAACAGAACACCTGCACACAACCTGGGGGCACTGATTTTTGGGGGTACACACTGGCTCTTTTAGTCTTAAAAAGAAGACTGAGCCCCTTAATGCCTTTCTTTAAAGGAAGAAAGTGATATTTCTAGCTGTGTGTTCTCTGAATTAGAACTAAGGCTACCTAACCTCTCCTTTGGGATACTCCGAACAAATTCCTGCAGTTACGTGTGTCTGTTGGTTGACTCAGTTTTAGCGTCTCTCTCTCTGCCCTCAGCTGTCAGCTCCACGGTGCCAAGACTGTGAGCTGCACAACTTCTGTGAGAATCCACGAAAGGGTCAATGAATGAATAAATTACCTAAAAACAGACCCGAAAACCTTTTCCAACTCAGATTCTGGGTGCCATCACGATGACCCCCTAGAACAGTACTATTGTTTCACCTATTCTGTTCACCTTGTCTACCAAGTATCACCCAACGAGCTCACCACAGCTCAATGATTGTAACTTGGGAACTTATTAAAATGCCTGCACCTAGAGCTTGTCCAGGGATTGATTCCCTAGGTCTAGCGAGAAGTCCAAGGGCCTGGATTTTTTAAAACACCCTAGCAGAGTGGGCGCCTCCTTGGAAAAATGACAAGATGAGCCTGGAGCATCATACAGTATCAGAAAGTAAGGGGGTGCTCAAAAAAAAAGGATGGGGACGTGCCAAAGGGACACAAGAACCAATCCAAAAGGGCACTCGATGCCCAAACCTGGAACAATTTGAGCAATAAAATAAACAACATAGTATTGGGTTATAATCCAAAGTATAAAATAAATACCCATGAGTTCATATCGATATAAATAAATGATTGAATAAATAAATAATTGGGGAGAAGAAACAAATCTTCCATGCACAAGAATTTCAAATAATATATGTAGATATGCTCCCCCTTCCAGAAGGCGGAGCTTAATTCCCATGCCCCAAAATGGGCTAGGTATTCCTCAAAATTATCAAGGTCATGAAAAACAAGGGGAGACTAAGACACTGCCACAGACCAGGGGACACTGGGCAGATGTGACAGCTATGCACTGTGGGAGCTGGATTGGGACGCTAGGGCAAACAAAGAGGGTATAATGGGAGAAGTCTGGAGTTTACTTGATAGTTAGGTACCAATGTCAGCTGTTCAGATGTGGAGAAAGCACCCTGGTAATCTAAGATAGTAACAATGTGGCAAACAGGGGGAAGGGTATATGGGAACTTTCTCTACTATCTTCACAACTTTCCTGTAAATCTAAAATTACCCCAAAATGTATATTTAAAAAAATGTATTAAAAACAAATTCTCTTGGGGACTCTGTCAGGCAGCCATTTAAGAATCACGGGACGTCTAAGAGCTCAATTTTTCTAAGCTGACAGATGGACTAAGAAAATCCCTTTAGTGTAGTAAAGGGGGACAAGGTTTCTAATCTGCAAAGCAAGAGTCTCTCTCATTTCCAGAAACAGATACTAACCAACCAACCAACCAATTCCCCATGGATCCTTAAAGGAAGCCGGTCCCGGCTGTAAGCAGCTCGTCACTTTATCACACATGCTGTCCTTTGGGGCTCATGACCAGTGTCCCAGGTTTACAATACCCACCGTAGCTTTATCTTAGATAGCCTTACTGATGAAAACACAGAGCTACGTGGGAAATCAGGGTATCTAATAAGAAGCCAGGCTAGAAATGGAATACCCGTATTTTTTTAAAGGGGTTTTAAAGTGGCCTCAATATTTATAATTGAGGTTATTTTACATAAAAAAAATAAAATCTGTCTTCGGTGCTTGTCATAACCCAAATTCTTCTGCACTCAGACACTGAGACAGGGCTATTGGGGAAGGAGTTCATGGTTTACAGCCTTCTCTTTTTAACCATCTAATAGGGACACTTTTTTTTACTATGAACAGCTAACGTCTCTTAGTACCTACTCTATCGCAGGCACTAGGCAGGAAACTCTCTCTCCTTCAGAGATGAGGAAACTGAGGCTGGCCTAAGACTGCTCCTCTAAGAAGTATGAGAATGAAGCCAAACCCCTGCACGGGCTCTGGTGTGAAGCACTGCTCCCACACTTACCAGCTGTGTGACTATCCACTCCAACGGGGACAACGGGACCTCCACCTGCGGGCCCCGAAAGACGTAGGGCGATCGTCTCATGCAGAGGTCAGCACTGGGCCTTCTCGCCCATCAGTAAACACAATAAATGTCTCCCAGGGCAGGGTCCTGTCAATTCACTTAGAGTCTAACTATCCAGGACACTGTCTTCTTCCTTGGGGGTGACAATCAGACACCACTGGGAAAATGATCTACGATATTTTCAGATTTTCTAAGGAGACTCATTTCCATAATGTCCCCATTTTCAGCTTACATTTCGACAGTATTTCAAGGACATTTTATGTAGACAGAGAAATATATATCTGTGCAGGACCAAACGGATGTCAAATTCTGACACCGTCAGGAATAACTCATGATACACATTTAAAAAAACATTCAAAGGAAGAAAAATAATCAAAAAAAACCTTAGAAATGCTTACTCAAATACAGAGCTGTCATTCTGATCTCCCCAAATCAGGATCTCGGTGATGGAACGGATGGTCTCCACTAGCAGGTTCCGGTTCTGTTCAGTGACTGTGGTGTTTTTGGTCAGAACGTTGTACAGATACCTGAGAGAAAGGAAAGAAAAAATTACCCACTGAAATGAAAGCCAGGCTCAAGGGCCATTAGTAACACTCGGGGGACGATATGGCTGTGCTGTTTCAGATCCAGTTAGCACAATCCCCATCCAGATGAGACAGAACTCACCACTCAAGGAAAACGGCAGACAATGCTTTGAAGCGTTAAATAACCAGGGACACACCAACCCAAACCGAGGCAAGAGAACGGCCAAGCCCTTGAAGACAGCCATCCTCAAACTTGAGTGTACAAGGGAATCAGCTGGAGAGCTGGATGAAGTGGGGGTATGGGAGGCCACCTGGAGATGGGATTCAGGGGGATGAGGGAAGACCAGGCATCGGCCTTTCCACACGCTCCCCAGGTGATCCTGATGCTAGTGGAGCAAGTGGAAACACGAGGCTCCAGCTGAATACCTAAGAGAAGCCAGTAAGAGGTGGAGTCAGTTCAGGGAGGGTGGGTCCCAAAGCCAGCGACCGAGGAAAAAACAATGTGCATTCAAGATTACCCTTAGATTGCCCGTAATCCCCCATAAAGTGCAGGCCGCCCATCAGAACAGATTGCTCACATGAAGTGCGCTGCATGCAGGGCACCGATCATATTTGCTGAGGACAGACTGTTGAGTTCACTAAGTCAAGTGGGCTTGAGACTATAGCATCATACTTCACCCACCAAATGGTACCGGAAGGCCTACGCTGCTCCAGACCTGTGCCAGCCCAGACATGTGCCAGCCCAGACATGTGCCAGCCCCAGGGCAGAGACGAGAAGGCCCAGGCCAGTCCCCCAGGCCCTCTGCTGGTCGTGAGGGCAACAGAAAGAGTCACTGAGACTATTCCTGAACGGGAGGCCCTGGGAACACTGCCTGGCACAGCTTTTAGAGATGGCATTGCCAGGACGCACAGACTGAGGTCCTCCGCTGCCTCAGGAGCCTCAGACTTGGGAAAGAAAAGGGGATCCCAAGAGGGAGTGACTCAGGAAGGGTCATCTCCTGACTTCTTTTATGGCCACCTTCAGTTTGGGGGCGGGGGTGGGTGAAAGCAAGACAGGGAAAGACTAGATAGGCTCATCCCATCAAAAATCTCTAAAAAAGGGTAAGATATAAGAGGTAGAATCTTGCAGATGGAACATAAGGAGCAGCCTGCTGCTTCAGAGTGCTGGGCTTTAATTAAAAATTGCACGCAACTTTTACCGTGCAATAACTAGAATAGGCCCCCACACAGAAATCTCCACCACCCAGGCCCACTCTACCAGCCGGGCTCCCCGCGGGAACAGAGGCCAGTTTCCTTCTGTGATGAGACAACTCCACAGCACTGAACCACCCTGGAATGAAGCACCAGGGGACCGACTCATGAATCTCTATCTTTATGTCTCCTCAACTCATCTTCCTCAAAAGGCTCAAAGAGCAGAGTTTTTCAGACTGGTTCACAGGCCTCCTGCATCAGAATCACCTAAGTTGCAGATTCTAGCTCCCTCCACCCCAAGACCCACAGAACTGACTCCTGGGTGTGTTACATGCCGCTGAGTCAGCTCTGACTCCTGGCGACCCTATGAGTGAGTGACGTCCACAATGTCCCGTCCTCACAGCCCCGTGCTGGGTGCAGCTCCTGCAGACTGCGGCCCGTGGCTTCTCTTATGGACTCCGTCCGTCTCATCCGTGGGCTCCCTCTTTTCCTGCTGCCTTCCATTTTCCCAGCATTACTGTCTTTTCCAAAGGCCTCTGCCATCTCGTGGTGTGCTCAAAGTAGGACAGCTTCAGTGTTGGCATTTGTGCCTCCAGCCACGTTTCAGGCTTTCTTTGCTCTAAGTCCCACTTGTCCGTCTTCCTGGCCGTCCAGGGTAAAGGTCCATCTGTAAAGCTTTCCGCCAAAACTATATTTGAAATGAATCCACTTGTTTCCTATCAGCCTTCTCACCGTCCACCTTTTGTACCTGTACCTAGTAACTGGGAAGATGAGGGTGTGGACGATCTCAGCCTTGGTCTCTTGTGACACATCTGTGCTCCGGTGACCTTCCCTAGTTCTTCCATTGCTGTCCCTCCGAGTCTCAGCCTTCTCTTGATTTCTTGGCTGCCGTCTCCACTTGAATTAACAGTTGAACCACAGTCAGCAAAACCTTTAACAACTTCAGTGTCTGCACTGTCCATGCTAAAGTTGTGCATCTCTTCTAAAGCCATGACTTGTGTCTTCTTGATGTTCAAATGCAAGCCCTGCTTTGGCATTTTCTTTTACTTTCATCAGAAGTCTTTTCAGATCATTGCTACTTTCTGCTGGTAAGATGATGTCATCTGCACATCTTAAGTTATTGCTATTTCTTCCACCAATTTTCCCTTCTCCTTCCTCTGAGGCTAGCCCAGTTTTTCGTATGATATGTTCTGTGTATAGATTAAACAAATAGGGAGATAAATGCACCCTTGTCTGACACCTTTGTCTGCAGGAAGCCATGCTGTCCTTCCATACTCTGTGGACGTGGTTTCCTGTGCACAATGCAGGTTGCACATCAGGACAATCTGCGGAGACGTGCCCATCTCTTTCAGAGTAACGCACAGACTCCTTGGCGCAGGGCCCCACATCTGCACGCACTGGGAGCGAGCTTCCCCTGAAGCTGCAGAGCCACTACATCCCTCACCCTGTGGCCATCGGTGACACTCTCCATGCAGTCCCCAGCATGCCCACTCCCTGCCGTGGCAGGCACTGTTGGTGCCACGGCAGAGGCAGTCTCCCCACTCTGGTGTTTCCTTCTGTGTAGAGGGTGGCTGGCATCCAGTAACATCACACTGTCACACTCCTGGGCCAGTGGGAGGCAGTGGCCGGGGCAGTGGGTCTGCCCTGAAAACCCCCTCGCCCTCCCCATAGGAATAGAGTCTAAAATCTTTAGGATCCCTCCTGACTTTTACTCACTGTGCTTTCTGCCTGGAGCGCCCTTGCTGGCCTGACCAATCAGCAAACTCTTACTCCCGTTTCAAAACCCAGCTCAGGCACCTCTTGGTAAAGCCTTCCTTATAGAACCTCCCTGCCCGAATGGATGTCACTGTCCCCTCCTCTCTGGCACCTCTGCACCCATATGCATTTGCTGCTGCACAGACCACACTCATTTGAAATGATCTGCCTCCCTTACTAGACCTGAGTTCCTCACAGTCAGGAATATCATCTTACTGATCTTGGTGACATCGATATACTCCAAAATGTCTGGTACACAGTAGGTGCTCAATAAATGTTGGAGGGGGGATGTCTTCAGGAACATGAGTTACATGAGAGCATGCAAAGGCTGAACATAGTAGTTAAGGGTCCAAAAGCCAAACACAGCCAGTGGCGGTACAGAGAGGTGGTGAAGAGCTCAGACTTTTGGAGTCCAACAGACAGCCTTGGGGCTGAGCCCTGGCCCTGCCACTTCCTAACTGTGCCCTTGCACAAGGCACTTGACCCTCTGGGGCTCAGCGTCTGCAAAGCGGCGGTAACCGGCAGGCCCCTCTCACCAGGTTGTTGCAGGGGTTCGATGGCATCTGGCACACAGTGAGCACTTGACAGATGCAGGGTGAGTTGCTACAACTATGATGGGGGCCGTTATTAACATCATTATTCAATTATACAAGGAATATTCCAGAACTTAGGAAGGAGCCATCACGATGGATCCAAATAACATGAAAAGAAGACTTCAGGGGAGGAGTTATGAGAAGGTCCAGAGAACCAGAACAAGAAGTAGAATGTCTGGTCGTAGTTGGGTGGTCCTGAGCAAGTAACTTAATCTCTGTGCACCTCAGTTCTCTCGCCTGTAAAATGGGTGCAACAGTAGTACCTTAAGGCTTTCATACCTACCGATTTTGGTGTTGTTGGGAGGAATAAACAAGGAAAAAGAGAGATGTCTAAACTGGCAGTCACTATGTATGATACCAGTGCTACCTACTGTTAGTATTGTTACCACCACCGCTTCATTAATCTCTGAAAAAAATTCTACTGACTATGAGGGGCCCTTACAGACAACCCCAGGAGAAAGAACAGGGTAGTACATCCTGAAAAGAAGATTCCAGAAGCTCCCACGGTGGCGCGTGGTCTACATGCCTGGTTCTGTGTGAGGGGCTTCACGTGACCCTCACACTTGCAGTCACCTGGGGATGTGCAAACTGTGACTCCACGGCACAGTCCGGGCCAGTGACACAGGGGCGTCGGGAGCTTGCCCACAGCCAAACGGCCAGGCAGCGCGGGCTGAGAGCCCCAGCTGTCCCCCAGCTCCTCTGACGCCTGCTGGCCTTTGCCTTGTTTCAGTGGAGCCATCAATATATATATATAGATGTGGCACTGGGGTCTTATGCGTGATAATTAAAGCTGAGTGTCTCTTCATATATTTTTGGCTATTTGAATATCTTTTGCAAGGTACCCATGCGAGTCTTTGGCCCATTTTTGATTAGGTAGAGAACCTTTTTCTTATTTATTTGATGGAGTTCTTTATATATTCTGAACACAAATCCTGAACTGGATATACATAGCACCGATATTGCGTCTGAACGTGGCTTGCCTTTTCACTCTTTTCAGAGGGGTCTTTTGATGAACAGAGGGTCATAATGTTAACACAGGCCAGTCTATCGGTCTCCCCTCGGATCGTGTATTTTGTAGCTAGCTTAAGAAACCTGACCTACTTCATGAAGAAATGCTGTTTTCTTCTAAAAAAGTTATAGTTTTACCTTTCACATTTTGACCTAGACTACATCTGGAACTGATTTTTGTGTATGGTGTGAGGTATTGGCCAAAATTCATTTTGTTTCCATATGGATAGCTAGTTGACATCATTTACTGAGAAGGTCCTCATTTCTGGAATGCACTGCAATGTCACCTTTGTCATTTATCAGGTGACTATACGTGTGGGACTCTTCCTGGATGCTCTAGTTCCACTGATCCATTTACTTTTGTGCCAATACCATGCTGTCCGATTACTGCAGCTTTATAATACATCTCGTTAAGTGACAATGTAAGTCCTCCAACTTCTTTCCTTCCGTTTTTTTTCCATTACTATATTGGGTATTCTTGGCCCTTTGCATTTCCATATAGATTTAAAAACCACCTTCTCAATTTCCACAAAAATACCTGCTAAGATTTCCTTTAAGATTCACCTAAATCTATAGGTAAATATGGAGAGAACTGACATCTTTACAATAGTGCAATGTTATGACATTTCACTTTCAAATGTTTGCTGGATAGGGGGTCTTGCACATCTTTTGTTAGATTTATTCCTACATATTTGACGGGGTTTTTTGGTACCATTGTAAGTGGCAGTGTTTGACATCGTCATTTTCTAAATGTTTGTTGTAGAAATAAATACACACTAGGTCTCAAGCTCTAAAGTTTTATGATGATTATACTCATACTTGTTCGTCTTTTCTCCCCTAGCGTACTGCTTTAGAAGAGACCCTCAATACACGTTTGCTTAAATGTACTGGGGGGAAAAAAGGAAAGCTGAATGGATTAAGATTTAATATTTTAATGCTGCATCTAATCCTACTAGAGTTTTGAAGATCGAGTAATTCAACCACACCTGAGATACTACCATAGTTGAATAACTTTCTGAGTGGAAAAGTAACACTCACTTTACAAAGGCTAGAAGTTTCAACATCAACAACAAAAGAGAAATGGGAATCGTCAGTCATGCCACTGCCCAAGGATGAGCACCACTGGAGATGCAATGTGTTTCCTTGGATCATTTCCTGTGCGATGGATATTTATAGAGTTCATGTTGTATGTTCATTTCCATGCCCATCTTTTTTTCCCACCTCTGCCTAAAATAAAAGCATTTTTTTGTTATTGACAACTGTTGACAACTATATGGCTACTTCGCATACCATTGAAAGGATAAGCATGGCAATGACTGATCTTCGGATTCCTAAGTGTCAGAATGATCAACGATGTTACAAATGGCCATCTTTGCGTACAAAGCTGTGCCCCCATCTCAGATAAGTTTCCAAGGACAGAATGATTACCTTGGACATTTCACTACAGCAAATGAAATGAAGATGTACAATGATAACAACTCTTACAATGATAACAACTGTTACACAGTAACATTTCCTCTCAAATGCTGTGTGTGCACCTTTTTATCATCACCATCAAGACTGCGGCAGCCTCCCCACAGTGCCAGATCCTGTGCCGAATGCCTCAGACGTAGTCACTCATTAAACCCTCTGTCACACGGGGTGTCATGCGGGGTCTCAACTCCCGCTCCCCACATAAGACCACAGGATATGATGAGGCCAAAAAGGACACCCACGGAGCCACAGATAGGGGAGTCATACCACTCTACTGTCGCTGGTGGCTGGGTTGGAGACACAGGGAGCAAAACATCTGCCAGTACCCCAACAAGGGGTCTTCCTGCACCCCAGTCTCACTGGCGGGCGGGAGAGATGCACACGGGAAGTAGGGTCCACGTGATCCGTAATCCACCATCCACTTTTCTGCCTGTCAACCAACCAACCAACCAACCAACGCAGCCGCGGCAGTTACATCAGTGGCTAATTGGCTAACTGGTTACAGCTGACGGCCAACTAGTCACAGCTGATGGCCATCTACTACCTGAGCCAGCACCTTTCCACGTGAGGCTGAGAGCCTGGAAACTGCTCTCTGGGACTCTGTCCCCACACCCTCCTGACCACCCGATGGGTTAATGCTCTGGAGACCTGAGGTTCTGGGAGACTAGAACCTGCCCAGAGTCACCACACACAGAACCCAGGCAGCCTGACTCCAGACCCCATGCTTGTAACCACTATGGTACAGAAAGTGCGAACAGTGAAGTCAACTACACTTTTATTAGCCAAGCATTTAACAAAGTTATGAATGCCTAGCACACAAAAAAATCAAATAAATAAACAACAAACCAAAAAGGTATAAACTACATATCAGATCTTAAGTCCTTATAACTGGCCCTTACTCCTTCTCTTGGGAAAACAGCCAGCATTACCCTGTCTCCAACAGAAGCTCTGCAGAACGGAGACTCCACGAGCAGACCCTTGCATATGAACAAACTCTACCTTGCTCCATACAGCATGGAATCAATCGGACTAGGTTCGAGAAAGGTGTGACAGGAGGTGCTTCTCCTGATGAATCACCCCAAAAGATGTCAAATTAGGCCAGCAGGTGAGACTGGGTCTCAGATGCCGGAGAATTGACCAACATGGCAAGTGTGTTGGCAGGGCTTTCAGCCCTAGAAAAAAATCACAGCTCCAGCCCAGACACTGTGACCAAACTGGCAAGAGTAAGACACTGTTACGAAAAGCCTGGCCAGAACTGGCCTCCTTTGTTCGTCCTGTGACAAATACTTACTGATCACTTACTACGTGCCAGGCCCTGTGCTTGCATCTGACAATTTCCAGGTGAACAAGCCACAGGTAGGTCCTTTGTCCTCATGGAGCTTATGTTCAAATTGGGAGACAAACTAATACATGACAAAGTAAGACCATTTCTGATGGAACCCTGGCCAGCTTCCTGGGGATCTAACTCAAGGGTGGGATATAGCTTGAAGAGCCCAGAGCACCTAACAGCTGGTCTAACTCTTTGGTGATGACAAAACTGTACACGGGAATGTGTTGACTGAGTGGGACAGCGAGAACAAGAACACGCAAAGTTAGCGAAGACGGTAAAACTTCTGGGCTGGAGTCACCAGGGCAATTTTTACAGAAAAATTGTTTTTTTAAGGATACACTTAGGTATTTGGATGGGAGTTCAAGTGGAGGGAACAAAGAGCCAGACAGGTGGGCACATGAGGTGCGCGTAACAGTGAGTGAGAAAGAAGGACCATCAGTGAGAAATGGCACAAGAAATATCCTTGGATCATGGCAGTCTGCTACCCTAACTTACCAGAAGATGGCAAAGGCCCCCATAAGTGGACCCCTGCCTCCATCTGGTCTCCTCCAAACCACTGTCCAAACTTCGGCTGGACCACAGCATTCCCCTGGTTAAAAACCTTCAACGGCTCCCCACTGCTCTCAGCCTAAGGTCCAAATTCCTTAACATGATTTACAAGGCCCAGGGGGACCTGGCCTCTGTGACCTCTGCCAACTCATTGCTCTGCTTCAGGGTCCTACACCGCCCCCTCCCATGTACACATACACCTCCAGGCTCCTCAAAAGCTGCTTCCTCTTCCTGAGCATCCTCCCTTCCATCCTGCACCCCCCCACACACACACACACGGTAACAACCACTCACCTGTTAGGTCTCCGTTTGAATGAGTGTCGAGCTACCCAGGAAGCTCGCCCTCCTGGGTGCTGCCAAGCTAGATGGGTGGGAACAGAGTCTGGAGTACTCTGAAGGCCCAGAAAAACTTAGACTTGAACAGTGGGTGCCTTGGACCCACCATGTGAAATATGGTGAATTGGATATTCTAAGAAAATGAATCCGGCGATATTGTACCCCAAGCTCTAAAAATAATCAGTGCTATCTTAGGGAAAAGTTGAATACACCAAGAATAGGTGAACATCTGCCTGCTGGTTATATATCCCCCATCTCTTTAGGTAGTAACCCCTGATTTTCCTATGGGAAACCAGCCCTTTCTCTCATTCTCTGTCCACTAGCTTGAGTGGGGCTGATGCCACCCCAGCTCCAGGGAAAGGCCAATCAGAGCACCCCACACTCTCTGCCACAGTCACTAGCTCAGGAATGGGCAGGAGAACCCCGGGTGGCCTAACAATACCCAGTTCCGGACTTCTGCTGGAAATACTAAGAAAAGAAGCTCTATTTTCCCCAGGGATTGGTAAGCCTGGAGCCTGCTGACAATGACACACACAGGAGAAAGCAGAGACAAGAACTGGAAAGTGGCAGATACTGACTGACAGCTGCACCGGAACACCTGGACTCCGCCACAGCTTAGGCAGGACAGACAGCTCGGTGACAGGAGCCAATCAGTTCCATTGGGGCTTAAGGCAATTCCATCCGGGTTTCTGTCACTTGCAACCAAGAATCTTGAGGCACACAGAAAGGTGATCAGAATTAAGGCAACCACACGACACAAGAACAAAAAGTTGCATCATCGGTGGACGCCCAGGTCCTGGACCAGGTGATGTTGTAGTATCAATCACACGACCCCATCAGAAAAGGTTCTGCTTAGTGCAGGCATTCGTGAGTCACTGTCACAGCCTCACCACTCGTCTGGGCATAAACCACCCATGATGTGCAGCAAATAACCTCTTACTATTTCAATCTGCCTCAACTAAATCATGAACTCGAGTCAGTAGACAAAGACCACAGGCACACAGTTTTCCATTATTTAGCAAAAGTAAAACCTGTGTCTAACAGGAAAATTCCTTTCCAGTTTGAAAGCTGGGAATGTCATGAAGAACAGTGGTTCAAAAAGGGTTTCCAGCTCTCCAGACAATCTTCACAAGTTTTTTGTAAATCTCAAACTGTTCTTATCCATTTTTTTTTTTTTAAATCTTAATCTCTCCTCTTCACCCACACTGTGCCCTAGGTCAGAGCAAGAGTGTATTAGATACTGTCACTTGTCACTAGTTGCCCAGGACTTTCTCAGGTTTAGCTCTCCAAGTCCCAGGTATTAGGAGACCCTTCAGTCCCAGGCACACAGGGCGGTTGGTCACTCGATGTGTCCCAGGAACCCCAAGCCTCATTCTTCCTCCAGTCTTGTTTCCCACAACCGCCAGCCCCACCGCGACATGCCACAAACCCCAGGGTCTCCCCACCACACGCTGCCGCCCCACACATTGGTTCATCCCTGAAGACTCTACCCTGGGGTCGCCTCCGCCAGAAAGCTTCCAAGAAGGTTCGCACAGAACCCTGGGTCTACGGTGACCCCAGCACTTGTCATGCTGTACAGTCCCTGGCGCTATGGCTGTCTCTCCCATCAACCCGTGAACTCCCTCAGGGAATGAGCTGTTTTGTACCCCAAACCCAAGAGGTTTACTATCAGAGCCAAAGGAAAATCATCACCAGCCTTGGGGTGGGTACTAGCTGTTTATAGCACTCTTTTCCAAAGCTCGTTGCGATCTTCTAAGCCCCATACAGGTACACAAATTGCCAGGTTATTCAGGCTGCAATATGGATTAAGCTGATCTGCCTGATCCAGGGCAGGCAGCTCAAGTTTCCAAAAAGCACCCGATGGCCATGCGACCTAAACAGTGTAGCTGGGCAGTTCCCAGATACTTCAAAGGAACCTGAGAACCTTTACCATTCCCTGGCTGGCAGGAGGGTGAATATGCCCCTCATGGGGCAGTGAGACTCAACCCTGGTGAAAATCTTCCCCAAACTGACTTATAAGGAAGTTTTATTCAAAAAGACAGTGGAATGAATACAAGCACTAAAGTCAAATCCTGGCTTCGACACTTTTCAGCTGCTGTCATCTTGGGGCAAGTGACAATCTCTCTGAACCTTAATTTCCACTTCTATAAAATGGAAACAATAATAGTTTCTGTAACTCATAAGACTTGTGAGGACTAAGGGAAATAACACACAGGAAGTACCTGGCACAGGAAATGAATTCAATGAATATTAAAGTCATTTAAAAGGGCTAGAGTCAGGCAGTTAGGTGAGAGAGAACCTGCGGGTACCTGGGTGCTGGCAGGAGGCTGGCAGGAGGCCCAGCCGGGCTCCCCTTCTCAGTGACATCCACCCACTCTCCACATTCCTGAAATCCTTAGCCTCTCCCTTTCCCGCCCATCTGCCTTCTCATTTAAAAGTCCTGCTTCCCTACACACTCCCCGCCTCGCCCTGGGCCTCTCTCCTCCCCAGGTCTTCTCACTACCATCCCCTAAAACCATCCCTCACCATATAATGAGCTCAACTGCCCCCCGTTCTCTCAGACCCACAAACATTTATTAAATGCATGTTCCATGCTAGAAAGGACACAGGTGAGAATCACAGCACGCCCGTGCCTGGCCAAATGAGAAGACCCCATCTAATTCCCTTCCCATCGAGCCTTTCCATGGGCCTTGTCTTCCTCCTACTGTTCCCACCCCCCAACTCCATCCTTCTTCCTTCTCATCGGTAATCTTGGTGCTCCCTCTGGAAACCAGCCTATTTCTTACCACCAAAGGTTTGCCTCTCCCTGGCCCCCAACTCCCTCACCCCACTATATTTTCCAAGCTGGAGTTATTTCCGCCTCAAAGGTCTGTATTTTCCATCACCTGCCCCCCCCACAAAGAAAAAACTCCTAGGCTCCTACTGTGGGAGCCAGGCACAGCGTTAGAAGCTGGGAATACAACTGTAAGCCAAACAAGCAGTCTCTGCCCTGGCAGTTATCAGTTCAGTAGCAGTCAGAAACATAGTAAAAAACGAACAGGATAACTGCAGATAGTGGACATGCATTCATGGGGTAAGGGAAGCACTTTAGGTAGGGTGATTGGGGAAGGCCTTGCCTGATAAACACAGCTGCCACTACTGCCCACCCTGCTGTGTAACACACTGGTCAGTCTCTCTCCATGCATGGTACAACTGAATCCTTGCACAGTGTTCACCATCCTCATTTGCAGATGGGGAACCAGAGGCTCAGAGAGGTGAAGTAATTTGTCCAAGGTCACGCAGCCATTGAGTGGTGGAATCAGGCTTTGAATGCAACTCTGACTGCAAAGCGACTCCTTGCACTCCTTCCTCCCAGGACTCGGTTTGCACCTGTCCTACCCGCCCTCCCAAGGGCTCTGCTTCTGACAGTCCCTCCTTCGACTCCACCAAGAAAATATTTGTTTTTCATGATTGCCCTTTACTGAGCTCCTGTATGTGCTTCCAACTTTATGTGCATTCTCTTACCCAACCCTCAAGACAATCGTAGGAAGCAGGCGCTGTCACAATAGCCGTTTTGCAACTGAGGAAACTGAGGCCTAAATTCACACATTTAGAATCGAACCCAGATCTATCCGACTCCAGGATCCAGACCTCTGGCCCCTAAGCTGTCCAGCCTAAGTACCACCACCCCGGGGAACTTGGTGCCTACTGTCTGCCGGCGGTAAGAACGAAGTCTGCGTCCGTAAACTGAAATCTCATCCCCTTGCTTTACAGATGGAGATGCCGAGACTCTGAGAAGCTAGCTAAGCGACTTGCCCAAGGTCACACACAGCAAGGAGCGACGGGGTCAGGGTTCGAACCGTCTCCCTGACTCCAGAATTCTCCCTCTTAACAGCCTTTCCCTGGCGCCTCTCTCCGCCCTCCACCTCCGTTCTCACACCCCCAGCACCCCCGGCCCGGGGCTATGAGCCCCATCCCCGCGTCCAGCCCCGCGGCCTCCCGCCTCCGCCCCCAACACACTCACTTGAGGTGGTCCAAGGAGTGGATGTTGCGGGAAGACTTGCCATGGCCCCCGCCCACCCAGCTCCGCGAGCGGCCAAACATGTTGGCGGCCCCAGCTCGTCGCTCGCTTCACGGTCTCATGCCACAGCGGCCGAGTGGCCGGGAGCCCGCGGCGGCAGCACAAGCCGCGGAGGTGGTGAAGGGACCGCCAACCACCTTCCTCCTCGGCCCACAGCTCCGCACTGACATTCAGCCGGAACCGGCCGTTCGACCGTCGCGCTTTACGGCCGCCGCCACGAGGAACTCTGGGAAATGCAGTTCGCCCGAGAGGCCCCCGCCCACTGGATTCTGCGAACCAACTACAAGACCCGGTGTGCATCACGCAACTGCGGGCCTGCGGCCTTGGAGAAAAGGCGGAGCGAGAGGGGGAGAGTCCGCGGTACCGTCTGGGTGGGCGGGAATAGGTAACCTGTGTGCGGAGCCCTGAGAAGGAAACCGGTGAAGTAGGGTGAAGAAAAGTAGCCGCAGTATTAACAACTATTAAGTTTACGATAAGAATAAGAGTAGCTATTGCATAGCATATACCATATGCCTCTGTGCTAAGCGCTTACATAGGGATATATATGACGTGGGTACTATTATCCTTATTTTACTGTCAACGAAGCTGAATCACAGACAGGTTGACTTGCCCAATGTCATGCAGCTAGTAGGTGGCAGAGCTAGGGTTCAAACCCAGGCACCCTTATTTTTAACCCACAATCAACTAAACTGCATCAAATCGGTAACAGCCTTGTTTGTCCTCACAGCTGTTTTCTTTTTCCACTTCAATTTATATATATGTATATGTGTGTGTATATATATATATATATACATATATATGTATATATCTATATATATACATATATAAATATATAAAACAGTGTACCAAAAGTAAACGTCCTGTACTTTTAGAGGATTTCTCTGATCTTCAGCCAAAATCCATGCCATTTCCAAAACTACCACATTAAAAAAAAAAAAAAGTTAACACTAAACTTCCTATATATGCCAAGAAGATGTATCTAAATTTCTCTCTTGAATCAAGAGTGGGAAGCTCCGTGGAGGTTTTCATTTATTCATTCCATTCATTCATTTATTCACCTTTCTTTTGTTCATTCCTTCATTCACTTATTTCTGTTCACCATTCATTTATTCATTCCTTCCTTCATTTATTTCTATAACTCATAGTTATCTAAGGCCGGTTGTGTCCCATTTACTGTGCTCAGAGCAGAATTGGGCCAGGGGCCAATGTTCTCCCCAGTGCCTAGCACAAAGAAGGCTTGATGCCTAATAGGTGTTTAACAGAGTACATGAATAAATGAAGGTTGGTTTCACCTTCTGCAGTTGGAGAAATGGAGACCAGTGGAGGGTTAATGATTTGCTCTGTAATTCGTCTAAAGGGACAAGAAGTAGTCGTGGAGAAAAAGGCAGATTCTGGCCTCCAAAACACAGGCAGGCCCAGTAGCTTCCAGGATCCTTCCGTTTCTCTGGGTCTCGGTTTCCTCATCTATAAAATGGGGTAACATACTACGCTGCCCTGTCTGGCTCCAACTGAGCAATGCATGTAAATCACCCAGCAGCTCAGTGTGACATGAGATGAAAGAGTTTGTTGAACTGCTTGGAAGGCACTGTGGGAAATTTCAGTCTCCTCAAGGACGTACAAGGGTTGTCAATGAGGGGAATCGGCGAGTGGAAGAGAGTCTCACTTTTCTGTGCACTTCTTGGTTGAATGTTTAACCATGTGCATTATTATTGTTTTTAAACATGGTTTCCAAAGAAACAGGAAGCACCCCTACAGGCTGAAGGTCTGACCCGCCTGGGAATCTCTTTACTCGAGTGTTCCTGAATCCTGTGATGGAGAACGCCCTCGCCCCCACCCCACCCCCAATTGGCGGACCTTCTAGCAGCCAGAATTTGGAAACGAAGGGGGTCCTGATTGATCATCCCCACCATGAAAAATTGGCACTTCGGGAAAGTCCAAGATTTTCACCGTTAAAGTTCACCATCCCTCCCCTACCCCGCCTCCGTTTTCAACTGGTAAACTGAGTCCTAAAGCGGTGTGGCACGATACTCAAGTCCAGCAAGGTGCCGAGGAATCTCGCGGTTTCCTTCAGCTTTTGTCGCCTTGGAGAACGTCTAGGTTTGAATTGTGTTGGGTTTCTTTCCCCTCCCCCTATTCCGAGGGGATTCGCAGAGCGAATTGGATTTGAGATTAGTCCGGAACCAGGAAAGCAATTCAGAGGCCAGCACCCCAGGGGCGGAGCTAATAGGTACCCGCCCCGGACGGCTGGGGCCAATGAGCGCGGGCGTCGAGCGGGCCAATGAGCGCGGGCAGGGGCAGTGGACCAATGAGCTTGGGGTCGCTCCGGAGGAGGAGTTCGGACAGCTACCAGCAGGGAGACGCGGCGGTCGCAACCATGGGCGGTGGGCCTGCGGGTGCGCGAACGGGGCTCCAAGAACTGCCGGGCTGAGCTGGAGAGACCCCGCCGGGACTGGCCCTCGACGCTAAGCCGCGGTGGGGTCCCCGCTGGCTCTGCAAGGGCACGTGATTGCGAGCCCGGCTCATCAGAGGAGCCCGGCAGCCGCCGTCCACTTCAGGGGGGCCCGCCTGGCAGCCGGGTGGGTCGAGAGGGCTGTGTGGGCACATCTGGAGGTGCGGTGACCCCGCCAGGCACGTTTCGGGGGCCGGGGCGCGTCCACAGGGGCTGCCGCACATCCCCGGGGGACACCGCCGGGCCGCCCAGGTCGAGCCCCAGAGCGCCCCTGGATGGCTGAGCTGCCCCCTCGCCGGCCGCTGGGGCGCTGCAGCGGCTGAGCTCGCGGGAATCTCCGGGCCGCTGCCGCCCTCGCTGCCCCCTGCATGACCGGCGCCCGCGTCGCGGCCCACCTGGACGCGCTGGGTCCCCTGGTCCCCTACGTGCCGCCGCCGCTGCTGCCCTCTATGTTCTACGTGGGCCTGTTCTTTGTCAATGTGCTGATCCTATACTACGCCTTCCTCATGGAGTACATCGTCCTCAACGTAGGCCTCGTCTTCCTGCCTGAGGACATGGACCAAGCGCTCGTGGACCTCGGCGTGCTCTCCGACCCCGGCTCGGGACTCTACGATGCCGACTCAGAACTTGACGTCTTCGATGGTTACTTGGAGTAGGCTTGGCTTCCATCCCCCACTCTCCCCACCACGACCCGCAACCCTCTGCCGGGACCAGCCGCCCACATCATGCCTCCGCTGCTGGTTGAGGGTCCGGCCAGGGATGGGACCTCCAGGACGAGGCCTTCTCCGGCCTCCGAGGCCTGTAAGTGCCCTGTCTGTGTGGAATGAGGGCGGGTTGGGGCTCTGGTGAGGAAGAGGGAGGCATCCCCAAACCGGACACACACCTCTCCCCCAGGCTTCTGATTCCTCCATCCACTTCCTCCCCAGCCGTTTGGATGCCAGGGATGACTGGACTCCTCTTAGGCCCTTAGTTGGGTTTGAAAAGCTTCCCCTAGTGAAGGTGGCAGCTGTTGAAGAGGGGAAGGGAAGCAGGGACTAAGTGGCTTTTGGGTTAGCCATGGTACCAACTGCCATTGCTTGTGGACAGAGCCTTTGCACCCAAATCCGTTTGAGGCAGAGCAGTCAGCTCCTCCCCCCATCCTCAGCCTGGCTTGATGATGACCTTGGTTTTTTGGGGAGACTCACTAGTCCTGGAAGGATAAAGACTTAGAGTGTCAAAAAAGATAGGAAGCCAGGCACTGATTGCTTTTGTCCTGTGGCCTCTCGGGACTGGGTGGGGGCCCAGAGCAAAGGCTCTGGGCTGAGGCTTCTGGCTGAGGCTATGAGAGGATAAATGTCCTTCGGCAAAGAACCCCGTACTTCCTTTGGCCTTGGGTTTGCTGCTTTTTGGAGTCAGGTTTCAGGGTGCCCCATCTTGGCAGTTCCGCAGCTCCAGTCTGCAGGGGCTGCCAGTTTCACTGGCGCCTTCATAGAGCAGGCAAGCTGGGGGGTTGTGCTGGGGCTGGCGTTGCCTTGCGTGCAGTGTTTGCCTCAAGGGGCTCTTGGGCCAGCAGGAGAAGGAACCATGGGATCATTGCACTGAGGTGTTAAAGTCCTTCCTGGGGGTTGCGACCAGGAAGCTGTGTCCAGCCCCACCTTGTGGGTTGGTGGGAGGGGAATGGAGATCCAGAAAGGAGGAAGACTTGGCCAGAGTCACACAGCAAGGAAGAGAGGCAGTTGGACTAGATGGGAGAGGCAGGTAGACTGTTGGGTCTGGTGAGGGTTCACAGGGCAGGCAGGAACTCTTTGGCTGGACCCCCTCAGCTGGCCAGTGCTGCAGTGTCGCTAGGCCAGGACCTGAGTGGCCATGGAGAGCGGATACTGAGGCAGTGGGCAAGGGCTTCTTTAGGAAAACAGACATTGATGCCACTCAGTCCAAGGAGGCTGACTGAACACCTGTCCTCTGTTGCCTATGTTCGCCAAGATCACCATAGTCAGAGGGTGGTCCAGGGTGGGGCTGGACCCACTGCCAGTAGTGCTGGGGACCAAGGACTGAGGGGTTAACAGTGAGATTTCTTTGAAGAAAGCTTCATTTGAGCTGCTCTGCATACTTACCCGGACTGCCATTCATCCTTCCATCGGTTCTTTTATTGAACAAATGTTTACTGAGCATCCACTGTGCCTGGTGGGTAAACATAGTGAACAGGCAGACTTATCCCCAGCCCTCCTGGTACTTGGTGAGAAACACGAGCAGGTCCCCAAACAAGATACTCAGATTGCTTTTCAGAACTGTGAAGGCAGGTAAGAAGGACATGGGCATCCCCTTTTGTGTTCCCTGCAGTTTCCTCCGCACTTAGAATAGCGCCCAGCTTCTTGTAGGTGCTCAATGAATGTCTATCAAGGGAGTGAATAGAGATAGGCTGCTTCAGATAGGGGAGTCAGAGAACACCTTTCTGAGGAGATGACACATTATTGCTGAGCCCTAAATTAATAGAAGGAGCCGGACATGAAGACCTGGAGAAAAGCAGTCCAGGCAAAGGGAACCACTAGAGCCGAAGCCGTCAGGTGGGAGAACGTTGGTTCTTCCAGCAACTGAAAGGAGGCTGGAGAGTGGTCCTCATGAGAGATCAGTGGCGTGGGAGCGGGCCAGACCGTGCGGGACCTAGGGGCCGCAGCCATGAGCAGTGGGAAGCCATCAGAAGGTTTGGGGCAGGGGATGACACGGTTCCAGTTCACATTTTGCAAAGACGGCTTTGGCGGTTGTGGGCAGAATGGGCTGTAGGGGCAAGTGTGGAAACAGGGAAGCCAGTTAGGGGCTGTCCAGTCACCAGAGGTGATGGCTGCTTGGGTGAGGCAAGGTTAGTGAAAATGGGGCAGGAAGAACTGGCGGAGAACACCTTCTGAAGGTAGAGCCTATGGGATCCATTCAAACCTGTACTGATACTGATAACCTGCCACACTGGTTCTAGGCCCTTTCCATATTCACTCCTTCAGTCATTCAGCAAATGTTACACCTGCCTGCTCTTCTGCCAGGCCCTGCGCTAGACCCCAGGGACCCTAAGTTGAGTCTCTGTCCCCAAGCCAAGCACTTGACTTTCAGACAGCGTAACTTGGTGAAGAATGTCTTGTTTTATCTTTTCACCGCATCAACAGAAACACTTTCCCTTCCAAGCGAAAACATTGGCATACTCTGAACCAAAAACTGAAGCCCAAATGCTTTGACATAATTTGCAGCAAACACTGTTTGAGCAGAAATACAGGAAGTGTGTCTCAGGGACACCCTTGCAAAGCTTTCAAGTGACAGGGTCTGACCCTGGGAGGTGGGGAGGCCTAGGGCTGTGGGAAATACTCCTGCCTGGAGAAATGGTGGAAGCCACACAGAGCGTTCCTTCTTCCCCACTCCCAAATCCACGTCCAGATCGCCTTGGTCCCAAGGACCTGGAAGCCCAGACCTGGGTCGGGGAGGGGTGGCTAGCAGCAGGAAGAAAAGCCTTTGGGAAAGATTAAAGATGATCTGACTCCACCCCCTCTCCATACCCCTTTCCATTAGCAGAGGAACACCAGTGGTCAAATTGCACTCTTTTCACTCATTCGCACATGGACAGTCTCATGTTACATACAAGCCAATCCAGGAAACACTGACTAAAGGTGAGGGGCAGCCAGGCAGTGGGGATGGGAGTAGATCTCAAGATGAAAAGATGTATGCACTTTCTCTGTTATGTGTGTACCCACATAATTCAGGTCCCCAAACATGTTGAGCACCTATTAAGGTGGTGGTGTTAGGGTCCAGGACCCTGGATTCAGATGCCCTGGGTTCAAATCCCAATCCTCGCTGTGACCTTGGGCATGCTATGTACCTCCCTGTGTGTCAGATCGCTCTCTATAAAGTGGGGATCATGAAAATCTACCTCCTCGAGAGGATTAAATGAGATACACGTAAAGCTTGTAGACCTTCCTGTGTATAATAAGTGACCGCTATTATCATTAGTAGATATAATAGAAAGTGTGTACACTCAGGCCCTTAAGAATGCATAAACCTGTACATACACCCACGTGTGAATATATCCCACAATGAACATAAGAGGATTGGGTGCTGGCTGGGTCCAGGTCTGGACTCTCGGGACAGACATCCCACTCTGCCTTCCAGGCCCAGACCCTTCCGAGACCTTGCCCACTGCCCTTTGGCCTCCCAATGCCACCAGATCTGGAGCCCTGGAGAGAGCCCAGCTCTGTGGTGTGCTGCCCAGGAGCAGAGTGTGGGGATTAGGAGCTCCCTCCTTCCCAGGAGAAAGGGCCGCAGCAGGGAGAGTCCTCACATCCCAGCAGTTCCGATGCGGAGGCAGCTCAGCTGGATTGATGTGTCCCGGATGAAAGCCGCCTGTGGCTGCTAGCCCTCTCTTGGCAGAGGGAGGGCTTTGGGAGAGGAGCCTCACTGCACTGGAAATGGAGACTGGGGAATGCAGCTGCCAGAGCCGAGCTCAGATTTGGAGCTGAGAGGAACCAGACCCAGCGGTCTTACTACAGGGTTGCCCAGGCTTCAGTCTCCTGACTGGGCGCTGTAGCTCCTGCTCCCTCCTTGCCATCTGTAGCCTGTGCCACCAGCAGAACATGCAGGCTTTGCATATCACTGCTCTACTCAGAAACCCAAAGCTTCAGTGGGGACACAGCACAATAGATTTGGGTCCTGGAAGACCCCCCAGGCAGCTGGTAGAACTCCAGGCAGGGGTCTGGGCGGACAGGGGAAACCAGGTGGGAAGCTGTGACTGTCATCCAGGTGAGAGATGGTTATGAGGGGCAGGTACGTGCACCCCTAGACCTGCTGATTCTCCGACTCTGTCCTGACATGAGGCTTACTTGGAATGGCACTGTACACAGGGTGCATTGGTGCTGGCTGCCCCTTTGGACAGGAGAAGACCCCAATATGTGTCTCAGGACAGCTGAGACGCCAGAGATCCTACTCCCTTGGCTCTGAGTTACGCAAACGAGATTTCGTCCAAGGGACCCCGCAGCCCTTCTGTCTATTTCGTGAACTCCCCTCCACTTGACCTTCATATTCTTGGTTTATCTGCTGACTTTCCCCTGGGACTTCTGTAAGCTTCGTTTGCTTTTGGGGAACCAAGATCACCATAAAAGGGACAGGCATCCCTAGCCCCATCTCACAAATAAACTGAGGCACAGAAAGGGGGAGTGAGGGGTCAGCGGAACAAAGCCAAGTGAGACAGCTGAGCCTCCCCCCCCACCCCCGTGCTGGGGGTGCGTGGGGTGCAGGGGCCTCCAGGGAGGGGCTCCGACCCTTGTCCTTAGAATACCACTCCCAGCTCTGCTAGGCCCGCCTCATGCACTCTTGCTCCCTTTTTCTGAATTTTTTAAACAAAACTATTTTGAAATTTACAATGATACAAAACTTGTAAGAGTACAGAGAATTCCCATATACCCTCCACTCAGATTCACCAATTGCACCGGTAACATTTTGCCACATTTGCTCATGTATACAACACGTGCTCACTCTGTGTGTACCTGGAGGTATACTCATATACATACGTGTATAATTATTTTTCTGAACCATTTGAAAACCGATTGCAGGTGTTATGCTTCTTTAGTCCTAAATATTTCAGTGCATATTTCCTTAGACCAAGGACATTTCACTTAGCTAACCACAGTACCATTCTCAAATCAGCCAATTTAACACTGATAAAATCATAGGACCAGTCTTACTTCCTTCAAATTTGCCTTCCTTCAAATTTCATCAATTGTCCCAACAGTGTTCTTTCACAATAAAAACGGGGGTGGGAGGTTGAGGCCCAGGGTCCAATCCCAGATCACCCTTTGCTTTGTCATGTCTCTTGTGCCTTCTTCAGCCGGGAACAGCTTCTCTGTATCTTTCATGACATTGACATTTTTGAGGAGAACAACTCTGGTATTTTGTAGAATGTCTCTCAGTTTGGTTCTGTCTGATTTCTAGACCTGAGACTAGATTCAGATGATGAATTTTGGGCAGGAACACCACAGAGAAGTGAGTGTGTATTATTTTGAGTGCATCATATCAGAAGATAAACGATACCTTTCTGTCCCATTGCGGGCGATGTTAGCTTTAGTCACTTGGTTAAGGCAGTGTCACCAGTTTTTTCCACTGCCAGGTTACTATCTCTCCCTTTATAATTTATAGTTTGCAGTTAAGTCTACTAGTTTTAGCGCTGCATTTAAAAAAATCTTTCTCGTGAATTGTTTTAAAAAATGTTTATGTCACTGAAAAGAGAACACCGGCTTCACTTGGCATGGACAAAAACAAGTAAGTGCTGAAGTCATTAACGTCTGGCCAAATACTAAAGCCAGCTAAAGGCGCCGAGCCTCCGGCCTGCTCTTTGTTAAAAAGGCAGATTGTCAGCTGTCAGATGATAAAGATACTCCAGCTACAAAGTGAAACTTTCTCCTGGAAGTACTCACAGAGACCAGTCAGTGCGTGTGACTCAGTGTTATATAGGGCTCATTTCCACATGCCCCTAAAACTGTGGCGTAGGGGCTTTGCCGTCAGACAGATTTGGGTTTAAATCCCAGCTCCACCAACACCTCAGACAAGTGAGCTCACCTCCCCAGGCTCCAGTTTCCTCTGTAAATTGGGGGTAACAGTAGGACGTGCTGAAGGGCTGTGCACAGTAGCTGAGGTGGGGAAGGCCGCACAGAGTTGGTCCCTTAGTAAATGAAGGCGTCTGTTGGTGGGTCAGACAGCGCAGGAAGCCTTCCCCTTTCCTTGGCTCCCTTGCTCTTCTTGGGAGCCACTTAGCAAGGGTGCGTGGGGCGGGGGGGGGGCGGGCAGCCTTTGAGGCAGCCCAGGGCTGATGGTAACTGGTGCCCTCGGCCCTCAGCCTGGGCCCTAAGCCTGGGGGTGGCTGGGAGCTGGCTCTAGTCCCAGTTGCCTCCCGAAGAGGAAGGTTCATTCCTGGGATTCCTTCCTGGCAGGGGACTTGGTGGGGTGGTTAAAAATAGCTGCCTCACCCACATCTCCATAGCTTCCCCTGAGGTCACCCCAGGAAGCAGGGGGCGGAAGGACACAGGCTTGGGGAGTCTCAGTGACTCACCCCAGATGCCCAGCTATGAGGTGGCCCCATTGGGCCTCCCAGCCACACTCCCAGGGCTTCCCGCGAGGTCCTCTGTCATTGGCATCCCCAGGAGGCAGTGAGTACACCGGAGCAGAGTGCCACTCTATGGCACTTGCTACTTTTCGCTTTTGACCCGAGAAATGCAGGCCCAGCTCCTCTCCCATCCCCCTTTGGCCACACTTGGCAGCTAGACCAGGCGGAGGGCCTCCTGCTGCACAGCCGGTCCTGGAGACACACTGGACACACTGCGCAGATTGTACCTGGGTGACGTCTGTGGTGACGTAGCCACTTGAACTGGTTGGTTAGTATGTGGAGAAAAGAGGAACGTGTCATGGGTTTCCAGCGGGCAAGGTCTTTGAAGGAGGAAAAGGACTGCTCCTGTCAGAAGGCCTCCAGCATTGAGGAGGCCCCCCTCCCCCTGACTGGTGTGTTTTCTACCTGGGAACAGGTGGGGACGAGGAGAGGAGCCAGCAGGTTCCCATGGGTATGGCAGGCATTCCACCCACACAATTTCACGTAATCCCCACAACAAACAGGCCGGGAAGGTAGGCGTTGTTGTCTTCCTTTCAGATGAGGAAACAGGCCCAGAGAGATTAGGTGACCTGCCTGAGGTCACACACACAGCTAGGCAGGGGCAGAGCCAGAATGACCCCAGACAGGCCGATTCCAGACCTTGCCCTGGTTGCCCCAGAGGAGGACGACGGTGGAACTCTGAACTGCAGGAACGAATCCCCTTTCAACATGTCCAGAGCATCTCCCTCCAGACACATGGGCCATTTTCCCACTGAAGCCAAATCCCTAACTAGGTACCTTCTCTGCAGAGGTATAGAGCTGGGACACTGCTGCTTCAAATGGATCATGTGCCCAGGTATGGCATTCTAATAACAGAAACGAGTCAGACAGCCACTCCCTCTGTCCAGCTTTGGGGAGTAGTCTGGAATGAAAGGTTGCAGTTTCAGAAAGAAAGAAAAAAGCCAATGGCTAATGAATTATCTGTCATGTTCTAACGATGTTAGAAGGTTGGAGAACCTACTGCCTTGGATTCTATAAACTGCAACCCCAGGATGCTTTTCAGCTGGGGCTTTTGATGCTTTGGAGGAAAGATACCTAAGATGCTGAGAGGAATTAAGACTTTGGAGTCAGACTGCAGAGGTTCAGGTCGTGGTTCTGCTCCTTAGAGCTGTGTGACCTTGCACAGATACTTAACCTCTCTGAGCCCCATCCGAAATTCAGGAATTGTCCTCCTTGGCCCCACTTCCTAGGGTTGTTCTGAGGGATAATGAGCGAAGCCATGAGTTAGAGCAGCGAGTACAAGGTGAGCATGAAGTGCCTGATCAATGTTCTCATCCTGGGGGTGGTTGTGAGGCAAGTTAGAGGAACAAGGGACCGGTCTTTAACAGCCACAGTGGGTGGCACAGACGACAGGCCATCCTCTTGCCGTGGATACAGAGACTTGGGACCACATCTCTGTCCTTAACTTGCTGTGTGACTTAGGTGTCACCACCCTCTCCAGGCCCATTCATTCTCTGTGGAGTGGGACCAGCTGAGGTCAAGGTCTCCCAAACCTCACATGACACTGTCAGCAATTAATTGCTCTACTGTCCTATTGCCTGACCTGTTATTTGTGTAGTTGTTTTCTTTAAACCGGCTCTTTCAATTTTTAAAGTGAAATGAACGTTCTGGACAGAGAGGCACTTTTATGTTACTATCAGCAATGGAAAATGCATCACTTGCTACAAATAGAAGGTGACCCTACAATACAGGTAAACACCACGGAAACAGGAGAGCTGGTGACTGCCCGCTGGAGCCGGCGCCGGCAAGGCCCTGAGCCTGTTCAGATGGAGATCCGTACGTGAGAGACAGGTGCTCCTGCTAGACTGACACGCACACGCATCTGGGACCCAGTGCTGTGTGTAGTCACAAGCAGTGGGCTGGCGTGAGTTCCTGTTCCGTGGGGTGATTCTGTGTCCTCTCACACCCATCACCACTCGTCTGAAATGGGCTCAAGTATGAGCCCCTGCCTTGGAGATGCCTGTACTGAGCCCCGGGAAGGGTGAGTTTATTCAGATAAACAGGTCTGCTCCAGGTTCATGGACACCAGGCTTAGGAGCACCACTCTGACGCCCAGCGGTTCTGTAAGGAGGGAGGTCAGCACAAGGTGTACTCCTGGCAGGCTGGGAGGGGAACCCACGAACACCTCTCCAGAGCACCGAGGGCTCCAAAGCTCTGGCTGCCAGGTCGTCGGGAGGTGGGATGGGCCCAAGGACATGACGGCTTACCTGTATCATCAGTGGGAGGTGGAAGGTCTCCACCCGGTGGACGGACATGTTCCCAGCTGGCCTTGAGGAGATGAATCTGGCAGAGGACACAAGAAACTTGAACGATTTGGCCTCTGTTAACCTCACCAGCCTTGTCTTCCCGCTGGCCTGCTTTCTACCCCTTCCCCAACACCGTGCCAAACTCCAGGAGGTTCCAGGACCTGCTGTGCCCTGGTGGCCGGCCCGCCCTCTACCTGGCGTGCCCTTTGTGCACAGCCTTCCCCAGACTCAGCTCCACTCACTCCGTGCACCCTCCCTTTGCCGGGTATATTACCTTGGGTTGAAATTGCTCACTAGATTGTGTGTCAGGGGCCCGGGCTGCACTCTTCATGGGGTCCCTGCCACACGGGAGGTATGAGGTTTTGTAGTCTGAGGGCTCCAGTGGGACAAAGCCCTGGAGAGGTGAGCATCCTCAGGCATCCTTACCCTCCCCACCTGCAAAATGGGATTGTGGTAGCATGTACCTCCTGGGGCTGTTAGGACGGTTGGATGAAGCCATGTGTAAGGCTCCATCTCAGGCGTGCTCTCTCGGGAGCAGACCTTGGGACAAAGAGTCAAGTGCAAGTTGTTTATTTGGGAGGTGATCCCAGGAACTACTGGCAGCTTCCACCTGCAAGAGATGCATGGTGCTCAGGGGAAGCGTCTGCCCCCTTGGGTGGTTCTTGGAAATAGAGCAAGGAGACATCTTTAGTCACCGCACCTGGGAGTGCTACTGGCTTGCGTGGTCGGGACCAGGGATGCTGCCAAATATCCTGCAATGCCCAGAACAGCCCACCTACTCACCCATCAGAGAATCTGCCCCAAATGCCAGTAGCGCCCTGATGACCAAGACACGTTGGGTGTTTAACTTAGATGTTCTATGTCACGCTCGATAGAGTTTGCAGGAGGAATAATCTGAGCTGCCGAAGATGAGACTCAGACCTGGGGCGTGGGGTGGGCCTGGGAGTATGAGATGCTGCAGACACACTGACATCCAGCTAGACACAGAGAGAAGGGAATCGGGACTTCGCGGCACCAAGCAAGGGCATGATGCTGTGTCCTGGATTACAAGCCAAGTGGGGCTGCTGAGTAGCTATAGGCTGCAAAGGCATTTTCCGGGCAAGGTAGGAGGTGCTGCCAGGCCCTGCCCACTCTCCAGAGCTGGCTCACCTACTCTGGAGCGCAAGTCAACCAGCAGACATTGGGTGACTTCCAATGATGGACCCCTTCTTCTCCCATGTAAAACTGCGCCAGTTCTCCAGCCCAAGGTCCTTAGAAAGCAAGCAAACTCATTACAAAGAGTTTTTAATAAAAATTACTGGAAAACAGCTCCAGCCTGAGTCTGGGGCTTCTGGTGGTTCCCTGAAGGTGAGGGATGAAGAGACTTCCTGGCCCACCCTGTGCTTCCTGAGGCCTGGTGGATGGGTCCAGCTCCTCGATCAAGGGGTGGCAGGTGGTGCTTTCATGTTGTAACGCCCTGTTTTTCCT
Source organism: Rhinolophus ferrumequinum (assembly GCF_004115265.2). Taxonomy (NCBI): domain Eukaryota; kingdom Metazoa; phylum Chordata; class Mammalia; order Chiroptera; family Rhinolophidae; genus Rhinolophus; species Rhinolophus ferrumequinum. The sequence goes on along the minus strand of NW_022680357.1, from coordinate 10,506,202 downwards.
CCTCTAAGGCCTGCTCCCCTCGAAAGCGCCGTGCCAACAGAGAGGTTCCCGTCCAGACCCAGGACAGTGGGATGGAGAGGTTGAGACTGAGTGCCAAGGTCAGGAAGGCATTTGTCCCCCTCCCCAAAAGGAAAAGGTGGGGGCATCCGAAGACCTCACCCGCCTGCAGCTCATACACACGGCCTTGCTTTGGCTTTTGACCTTTCACGATGGATGTTTACAGGAACCCAGCCAGAGTCTGCCTCCCCGCTCTTCACCCCTGACTGCACCTGCTTCCCCCACTTAACCTTCAAGAGGACACTTCGAACCGTGGACACACACGAGTGACAGGCAGCTCCGGCTGATAACCCGTGGAGCCCTGAGCCAGCTGGGTTTGACCCGGCTGGTCTTAGATGCAGCGACTGTTTCAGGGAGTGGCTCTGAAGGAGAAGAGGCGAGGACTGCGTCGGGGGCTGAGGGTAGGGTTTTGACTCATTTGGGCTGCTTGTTCATCAGGTTGTCAGAACTGACCCATCGCGTCGGGGAAGGGCCACGTCGCTCCTCTGGCCAGAAATATTTTTAGAAAATGTAAGTGGTATGAATACTTGACTTCGATAAACCTGTAAAAGCAATACTTCTGAGGCTGACCTCTTTCAATTAAAAAAATGTATGCAACTCCAACCCCTAAGGGCCCTGCCTTGTTTTCTTTGAGACTGGGGAAAGGAATCCTTAAGCAGAAAACTGCATGGGCCTCCCAAGTTGGAGATCCAGCTGTGCTTGGAGAGTCTACCCAAGCTGGGCTGGTGTGGGAGGCCTGGGCCAGCCCCACTCCCAGCTTCTACAAGCCTGAAAAGCTGGAAATCGGCCCCAACTCCCAGAAAACTCAGAGATGTGGTACTCCTCGCCCCCGGCTGGGCTCATGGTAGATGCCAGTAAAGATGAGGGAAGGAGAGATGGAAGGAACAAATGAATAAGGGAAATTCGATGCAATTTCATGAAAAAAAAAATAGCGTCATTCTCTCCAGTTTGCTGAGCACCTGCGGCTTTTCAAAGCACCTTCACACGCACACCGTGTTCAGCCAGGTACAGAGATTAGTTCCATCCTACAGGTGAGGAGACTAAAATGGGGGGGACTAACAGTCCGGCAGAACTCAAGGACAGCTGCAGCACCACTTGTCTTCATAGGATTCTAAAAAAAGGGCTTCTAAGAAATGGGAACAGAAGACTTTGGAGAGGCCCAAGGTAAGCACGAGAAGGGAGCCTGGGAGAGCCCTGAGCGGAAAGGGAGGTTTAAGATGCATGGACTTGAAATCCATGTGGAATCATGCCATCAACGTACAGTGTGACTCAGATGTCACATGCCCAGATTCCTGTGGCCACTGTTCCTCCCACCCAACAGTTGGGGCTCGCAGCAATCCCAGCACACTGCCTGTGCCCACGGAGAGACCCTCCAAAGAAGTCCAAAGACGAGGTTGCATCTTGACTGCCTCCTTTGTAGGGGTGTGACCTTAGGCAAGTCACACCTTCTGTGTGACGGAGACAGTAATTTACCCACCTCATGACATCACTTTGTGTTAATAACAGGTGCCCTCTGGTCTGTGACAGCTCCACACCAGGACTCACAGCTCGGCAAGCAGAGCCCAGACTGGGTTGCAACCCTGATTTACCTCCTGGTCCAGCTGTCTTTTTGCAGTGCACAGACTGCCCAACCATACCCGACAGCCCTGCCTGGAGATTTTTAAAATTTTACTAAAATGCAAGACTTACTAGGGCATCTTATTCATCCCCGTGGAGTCAGTACATAACGAGGTCTGACAATTAAGTTCAAGAACTTGTTGCAACGATGTTGCTAACCTTTTTTGACATCAGAGGGATTATTCATTATGAATTTGTACCAACTGGACAAACAGTGAACCAGGTTTACTATTTGGAAGTGCTGAAAAGGCCGCGTGAAAAAGTTAGACGACCTGAACTTTTCGCCAACAATTCATGGCTCTTGCATCACGACAATGCACCAGCTCACTCAGCACTGTCTGTGAGGGAGTTTTTAGCCAGTAAACAAATAACTGTACTGGAACACCCTCCCTACTCACCTGATCTGGCCCCCAGTGACTTTCTTTACCCAAAGATAAAGGAAACATTGAAAGGAAGACATTTTGATGACCTTCAGGACATCGAGGGTAATACAATGACAGCTCTGATGGCCATTCCAGAAAAAGAGTTCCAAAATTGCTTTGAAGGGTGAACTAGGCACTGGTGTCGGTGCATAGCTTCCCAAGAGGAGTACTTTGAAGGTGACCATAGTGATATTCAGCAGTGAGGTATGTAGCACTTTTTCTAGGATGAGTTCACGAGCTTAATTGTCAGACCTCATATTTGTGGAATGAATGAAACAAAGGTGGTGAGGCTTATTCATTCATTCCATAAATATTTATTGAGTACTTACTATGTGCTGGCACCTTGTTGGGAGCAGAGGGCAAGTCCTCTGTGCTCACACCCTAGGATAAAAGCAGACAACACAACAAATAAATGCGAAAAAGATAAACCAGTGACAAGGTGGGAGTGTGGGGGTCGAGGTGGGGGCTGTCTGTGTTTAACGGAGTGGTTTGGCATACCTTCCTGAGGGGCTGTCCTTTAAACTGAGTCCTGAAGGATGAGAAGAGGTTGGCCATGTGAAGAGCTGGGAAGAACATTCCAGGCAGAGAGGCAAGAGCGAAACACATTCGCATGTAATAACAGGATTGAGCTGTATGCCGCTCTTGTTCTCTTGACTCTCCCATAACCCCATAATGAAGGCGGTACTATGATTGTACCCATTTTACATACAGGAAGACTGAGGCACAGAGAAGTAGTTTCCACAAGTGGTGAGCTGGGCATTGAGCCCAAGTGGTCGAGCTCCAGACTCTATGTTGCTGACCATAGACTATGGTCCCTCTTGAGTAGGAAGGGCTTAGCATGGTGTCTGACACAAAGCAATAATGATTGCTCGTATTTATTGAGCACTTACGTACCTGCACTGTGATAAGTGCTGTACATGTATCAACTTATTTAATAAATGGTAGCTATCATGTAAAGTTATTACTGAGTAATTATAGCCTCTGACCTCGTATTGTAACCTCTGAACACACCAAAAGCACTGAATCCAGGGGTGCCCGCCCTGCCTGGCTGAAGGTGCAGTACATGCCTGGATTGTTCAGAGGGAGACTGGCTTGGTACCCACCCCTGTGATACATAAATGGGAGCCTCTCAGACGCCACAAAGTCCACAAATGCAGGGACACCTTGGAGGGTGATACCTGGGCTATTTAAAGCCCAAACCCTTTGCAGCTTGGTCAAAGAGGAAGGCACTCACTGCTCTGCAACAGGCAGCCATCCCAATCCCTCGGGGCCGCCCTGCCCCTGACTTCCACTTGCTGGGAAGAGTCTGGGGTCCGGGCATCAGGACTGGCGCACTAGAGCTGAACAGACAGCTCCCACCGGCACCAGGAGAAAGCCAAGTTGTCCCAAAGCTGGGCTTCTGACCGAGCAGGCCATGCCCAGTGAAAAACAAGTCAAGCGAGCAGTTCTCTGTGTGGAGAGCAAAGCTGCCAAGGCCCTTCCAGGCTCGCTGTGGCCGAGGCAGGGTCCCAGCTGGGCTAAGGAACATCTCCCAGGATAGAGCGGGGTCAGAGGCACAGGGGCGCACCCACCTCTGCTAGGGTCATGCTGATTCGACCTTGCTGCTCCCCTAATAATGAATTTCCATCAAATCTTAGGGTGCCATAAAGAAAATCCTTTCTGGAAAGACAGGACTTGGGCCAACATGTGTGTGTGTGTGTGTACACGTGGGATGGATGGGGGTAGGGAGGAGAGCGATGGCCCCTTGTCAAACTGGACAATGCACATGTCAGATGTGATGCCGTGACTTCTAAGCCTGGGTTATAAAAAGGACACAGTTTCTCTGTTCTCTCTCTCTCTCTCCCAACCCTCTTCCTTTTTGGGTGACCACCCTACAACCCAGCCATCATGCTATGAGGAAGCCCTAACTAGCCCACACGGAGAGGTCCCCCTCTGACATTTCCTTAGAGGAACTGAGGTCCCCAGCCACCGGCCAGCACTGAGTGAGCCTTTAGACCAGGGGTGTCCAAACTTTTTTCAACGGTTTTCACCAAGGGCCATATTTGGTAAAACACACAAACAGCCGGGCCACTCACTCGAGGTGAAGTACGTATTGCCTCACCTGGTTTATTTAAGTAAACTAAATATATTTTTGGAATTTGCTGCGGGCCAATTAACAATGGACTGTGGGCGCAGTTGGCCCGCGGGCCGCAGTTTGGACACTCCTGCTTTAGATGATTCCCGCTGACACTGAGTGGGGCAGAGACAAGCTGTCCCTGCCAAGCACTGCCCAAAAGACAGGTGTGTTAGCAGAATAAAGGTGTGTGTTGTTTGAAGCCTCTAGGGTGGTTTGTGATGCATAGTTCACTGCAACAGTGGGCACCCCAAAATGGTTATCACGGTACGAACTCCAACACTGGACCTGCCTGTGGGATTAAATGAGACTTTTATAATGTAGTGAAGACACAGGAAACGAGGGCAAAAGGCAGATGTGGTTTCTGTCCATGTCCCTCCCCTCCTTCATTAGTGTACTCTCTGCTGTCATCCTGCTACGGTCCAGTGCTTCTGGCCAGGCCTAGCTTTGACCTCGGAGAACAAAATTAGTGTAAAACATTGAGTCCCACAGACAGAGCAGCTGCCACAGAGTCCCAGCCTGTCCCAGCCAGGGAATGAGAAGGTGGGGGTCCCCTTCCGGTATCCTTAGAGTACCTAGCATGTCCTGTTAGGCCAGCGGCTGGAGAAGGGCTTTCTCCCCAGGCTGGCAGGAACCTGGACAGGTGGAGATGTGGCCACCTCTGTCCCTCATTTGGGCCTGGCCACAGCTGTCGAGTGTCCTGCATTAAATATGTCAGCGCTCCAGGTGGACTGCAGCTGCCACCAGGCGCCCGCTCGTCTGCCAGGGCCGCTACGGCTGAGAGCTGTCATCAACCTGGGCCCGAAGAAGCCTGGAGCCGGCCTGGGTCTGTCCGCAGAGCAGGCCATGGGTCCTCTGTGCAGCCGGCAGGGCTGGGTGCCAGGACGCTGAGGCTCACGGGATATGACCCGAAAAGAGCCGTGTCCACAAATAGCCAGTTCAAGGTCCAGCATGGTCGGTGTCCTCTGAGAATGTGCTGCGGGAGGTCCAGAGAGGGGAGGAAGCCTTAGGAGAGGCAGCTGGACACAGGGAGAGAGTGTTGTCGAGATGGGGACAGGGACGGTGGAAAGGGGGGATGGGTCAGAGGGTCTGGAGGACGACCTCACAGGCTGGAGGAGGAGGGGGTCGGGGGGACCGTTGTCTGCACAGTGAGAAGCAGGAAACTCAGAGCAAGTTCCGTGAGGACAGCCTGAGACCTCGGGCAGCCAACAGGCTGAAACAGCAGCGTGAATGGTTTGGAAGTCCCTGAAGAAACACCTTCCCAGTGCGAAGGGCTGTGGGTCGTGCACGACTCACCCACCCTGCCCTTGCCCTGGTCTCCCAGCCTGACCACAGGGAGGGTCCTCAGGGTCCAAGCCACAAAGCCTTTAGGACACCTCCACCGAGCCACCTCAGAGACCAGGGAGGCCCCAGATGGTGCACACTCCAGGGGTACTTTGGATTCCACCTTCCTGGGACACTGAGCCCCGGGGCCCCTGTGATTGTCCGCTCCCAAGCCCATCCCAGTTACCTTCTCCCAGGCGCAGCCGGGATCATCTCAGGCTGATCCGAGAGTCCAGCTGCTGCAGATGCTCCTGGACGCCAAACGGAATGGTGGGCGTCCACATCCTGCAACGGGGGCATGGGACAAAGGCGAGGTTATGGACGCAACTGTGGCCTGCCGCCCCCAACACAGCCGCCCCCAAATCTCTCCTCCCATCCAGCCTAGCACCTTGGGGACTTTCCAACTGGCAGGACCAGACCAATGTGGGGGCATAGGGACAGCAGAGGCTAGGAACTCCGAGACCCCTTCCTTTAGACCTGCTGCTGACTTCCTCTGTGACCTCAGAAAGGTTGGTTAACTTCTCTGTGCCTTATTTTCATGTGTAAAATGAGTCTGTAAGATCCACCCTGTCCCTCTTAGAATATATGAGTAATCATGTAATAAATGAAAGTGCTTTGAAAGAGTATAAAGTACCGGTATTGGACATCAGACACCATGGTAACACAGTAAGTTTCAGTCATATGAAACTGCCAATTTTGTAGGTCAAAAATGGTTTATATAAGCAATTTCATATCGTTCAACCTAACATATTGACCATGTTCATGTACCAGACACTGTTCTAAGTGCTTTACATATCTTGACTAATTTCAACTTGACATATCTTGACTAATTTAAACCTCACAAAACTGCTTGGGGGGTGGGTGACAGTATTATTATCACTCCCATTTTACAGACTGAGAAACTGAGGCCAGAAACTGCTTGCCCAAGGTTGCACATTGGTGAGGGACAGAATAGGATTTGAGCTGAGGGCTCAAGGAGCCACCCACTGGGGCCACTGAGACTTACGCCAGCGTCTCCACATGAGGGCACTTTCTCAGGCTGGCTGTGAGCTGCTGGGCCCCGGAGGCCGTGAACTTGTTGTACTGGACACTGGGGAGAAAAACCCATCCTGGGGCCTGGCCCTCAGGACCATCCAGCCCCAGACCAAGGCCACCCCATGCTCTCGACAACCAGACCTCAGCCCAGCCCTTCTCATGATGCCAGAGGGAACCCTAAGCCCCTGGCTGCTGCCACCCACTGCGGAGGTTCCCATACTCACTCCAGGATCCGCAGGGACACCATGTCTGGAAGCACGTGTGCCAGGCTCTCGGCTCCCACGTCACAGATGCAGTTATTGTACAAGCTGCCAGAAACAGAAGTCAGGGCAGGGGCTGGGGTGCAGAATCCAGGGGCATCCACACCCTGCTGGGATTACTGTCCCAGTTTACAGATGCGCAAACTGAGGCCACTTCTCTGTGGTCACACAGTGAATCCAGGGAAGCAGCAGGACTGAGAGGACGTAGCTTCCTGGCTGAGCCTTCCTGAGTTCAAATCTCACTTCTGCCGCTTGCTGCCTGTGTGACCTTTGGCAACTCACATAACTCCTCTGTGACTCAGTTTGCTCCTCCATAAAATGGGCATGATAGAGTAATTGTGAGAAGTAGTATGAGTTACTGCTGGTAAAACAAATACAATGAGCCTGGCATGTGGAATGAACTAAATGTCAGCTCTGGTTATTACTACCTCGCAGGGGGGTGTATGAGGGTTAAATGAGATGCTGTAAAAGGTGTGACCACCCACTGCAGAGGTTCCCATACTCACTCTAGGACCCGCAGGGACACCACTGGGGATAAAGAGGAGAGAAAAGCCCAATTTCTATGGTATATTCACAGCCACCATTTGCAGTGTTGAAAACAGTTTGACGGGTGTCGCTGAGGCTGACTAAGCTATACACTTATTACTGAGCATCCTTTTAACAAGCCAGGTGCTGCTGTGGTTCTAATTTTAAGGCCATGGCTTTTCCATGACAGCCTCAGGGCTACACTACAGGGCTGTATGTAAAAGCAGCAGGTCTACACTGTAACAAAGTGGATTCAGGCTGCACTCCAGCTATTCCCCGATGTCACGAGTTGGCTGGTACCAGGGTGGGCACCTGGCAGGGCCTTTGCAATCTCTTCCTGGGGTGGTCCTAGGACCAAGGAGGCCCTTCCTCCCCGCACAGGCAGAGGATCCTTCCCGTATTTCATTGATGCCAAGATGTACGTGTTCATATGTGAATTCACTGAGATCAGAGTCTGTGTAATAATCCATGCAGTGTCATCGTATAATGAGAGCGTTTTATCCTCTTAGTGATGTCTTACAATGGATGGCATCTTGGATTCTATGAAATATGAGGTTTCTTAAAGTGTAAATCAGATCGGGTGTCACCTCCATATACCCCATCCACTTCTCCATTCACGGTAGAAAAATTGCAAACCCTCTCCTGGTCTACGAGGGCCTGCCTGCGTGAGCTGGCCTCCGCTTACCTCTCCCACCCTCTGTCCCCCATTCACTTTAGCCAGCCACAGTGGCCTTTCTAGCCCTCAAAGACCCAGTGTCTTTTCCACCTCAGGGCCTTTGCATCTGCTCTTCGCTCTTCCTGGAATGCTGTTCTCTCAGAGCTTCCCACAGAAGGGGAAGGGCCACTTCCGCAGAGGTCTCCTGACCTCCGCGATGAGTTCAGTACTCCCTATTGTACCTCATGGGCCCTTGTTAGTCTCCTTCCCAGCATGAATCACTTTTTAAAATATTTTATTTATGCATATGCCTACTTGATTGTTATGCAAAAAACTTGAAAGCAAGAAGCACTTCTGTTGTTTTCCTAGTTATAGTTCTAGCTCCTAGCACAGGTTCTGTCCCATGGTTGATGTTACAGAACGTCAGATGCGCTGCACAACTCTAGGAGGTGACAGTCATGTAGACCACGACTTGCACAGTACACAACCTATACAGCTGCATGTGGTGGCCCTGAATGAAAGGATAAAAATGGATACATTGACAACTACATGAACCAGATGCCATATCCCCTGAGAATCTGATTCTGGCTGTCCTTGGCAGGTGAAGAGGGCTGGGGAAGGAGAGGGAAGTTCTTCCCAGCCTGGTGAAAGAAAAGAGCTGGCAATGCTGAGCTGAATAACTGGGGCTCCGGTCCAAGTTCTCAGTTCCCTCATTAGCCCCTGGCACAACCATGGGCCAGGCTGAAGTAATGAAAAGAGGTGCTATGCCAAGGCATACCAGAAGGTGGCAGTGTAAGCACTGACCAGTGTGTGAGTTGCGAGAGCCAGACTAGGCTGCCTGAGGGTGGTCAGCCTTCTAGAAATCACCACCGCTGGACTTCAGATAAAGCTCAGTCCCGACATACCCAGGGGGAAGAGGAGCAATATTTATTGTGTATCAGGCCCAACACTGCACCAAGTGCTTTCCATAGGCCACTGGGATGGTACCCATTTTCCAGATGAAGAAAGAGAGGCATTGCCCAACTCCAGGGGGTTGTGTTCATGTAGGATTTTCGGTCGATGCCCCCCCTCCCAAGTTGTGTAACACCAATGCAAAAGAACAATCTGTAGTGATTGCTTCCAGGGTCCCAGTGTGTGACTTTGCAGCTGGCACAAAGGGGGTTCTGTGCCTCCCCTTGCCCGCTGGCTCAGCGCCTGACGCACCACGGGACCTACTCACCTCAGCCTAAGGAGGGATGCAGCCAAGGAGGGCAGGGCCTCTGCGAGCTTGCAGGCGCCCACGTCCGTGATGCTGTTCTGAGACAGGCTGCAGGGACACAGTGAGGGGAAGGGCTCAGGGCCAGACCTGTGCACACTCCTTTCCGCATCAGCAGCCACCTGCCACTCCCCCCACCTCCCCTGGGGCAGAGCTGAGAAACTTTCCCTCAGGAGGTGGGCCAGAGCAGCTCACACGTGACAGTGGCCCTCGAGGAGAGCTGTGAGTAATGAACTGAGAATGGCGCAAGGGGCAGACTTACGCTAACTCAATAAATAAAAGCGGACTATTAGGTCTTGTAGCTGGAGTGGGATGGTGGGGTGAGCATGGAGATGAGAGAGAGAGAGGGAGAGAGGAAGAGGGGGAGATCTCCCCACCACACCTGTTTTATGATTTTATAGCAGCCCCTTTGGACCACTTTTCAGCACGGTAATTAAATAAGTGTCCGTGTTATTTGTGTAAAAGCTGTGGGCTCCACATCCAAGGGGTTGGATGTGTTTCGTTCAGTACTGTACCCCGTGCCTAGAGTAGAGTCAAGCAAATGCAGGTGCTCAACAGAAATTTAAGTGGGGGGAGGGATGAAAGGGGGGAGGGGAGGGAGGGAGGGAGGGAGGGGAGGCAGAGGAAGGGAGGAAAGAAGGAAAGACTAAGGGAGGGGAATCTAGCTTACAGTGTTACCCAGATCACTACAACAGTCAAGGAAATCCGTAAGTGAATTCTGCGGAATTCTGTGGCCATTCTGATCACGGTTATGAAGTGGAGTTTGGCTAGATTTTGATGATACCTTCTAGGTTCAGTAGAAAAATCTTATTGATCTTCCTGCATCATATCCAGCTCCTATCAGCTTTTTTCTTTTTCAATAAAAATGTACTATTTTGATATTTTACTGATAAGCCCTAATCTATGTCTCTGTTTCATCATTGTGTAAGTTTCTGTCACTAAACATTGTTTACTTTCACCACTATATACTTTATAATTGTGGATTTGTTTGTTTGCTTGTTTATTGTGTCTCCTCACTAGAAGACGCCTGAGGTCAGAGGCTGTGTTTGTTTTGTGTAAAGCTGGGTGTCTGGGCCTAGAATGGTGCCTGCACACAGTAGGTGCTCCTTAAATATTTGTTGATTAAATTAATAAATGATTGGATGCATAAGTGATTAAATAAAGAAATGAGTGAGTGAATGGATGAATGAATGGATGGATGGATGGATGATTACATGAATGAGTGACTGAATGGATAAGTGAATGAAAGAACACAAAAGCCAGCTGGCCTTGGGCGGCCAAATGCAGCAGGAAGGGCAGGTCCAGCTCACTCACTTCAGTGTCTCCAGGGCTTTCAGCTGAGGGAAGGTGGCTGAGAGCTGCGCGACACCCTCGTCCCCAATCTTGTTCTCACTCAGTGAGTCCAGGCTGCGGGGGAAATCAGACGGGGGGCCATCAGCCAGCACCCTGACCCTTCCTCTCCCTCCAACCTATCAGTGGCCTCCTTCCATCCTCCCACCTGGGGACACACCATAGCAGACGTCTGCTCCCAAGCTTTCGAGAGCAAGTTTGGGTACCAACTGGCCAGCCAGGGGACAAGGTTCTAGCTCCCAAAGGACCTGAATCCCTATGTTGCTTCCTGGGAGCCCCATGAGTTTTGGCAACTTTCTTAAGCTCTTGGGACCTCAATTGTACCACAGGATCATGCTCCCTGACCCACGGGGCTGCTGGGAGCAGCACATAAGGGGAAAAGAGCGGCAAAGGTCACAAAAGGATTCACCCTTTCTTAATTATTGAGGACTCCCATCTGTTGTCTCTTGCCTGCAGTGGGGTCATCTGGTCCCTCACACCAGAAATGCTGAGGAAGCAGCAGAACCGAGAGAGGGGAGGGGGAAGAAAGGCCTTTCTCTTTGCTTGCGCCTCTGGGGCGGTTTGGGGACGTCACAACCTGAGGCCGAGGGGAGTGTTCCAGGGTCTGTACTTACTCCAGATGCTGAAGGGAGGAAAAGGCCTCGAGGATCCTCACCAGTTTAGGGAAAGCCTGGGGGCCCAAGACAGGGCCCAGCCTAGGAGGCAAAGAGCAGAGGTGAGACCCTGAAACAGTCATGGCCCCTCGATTCTGCCCAGCTGGGGTGGAGACAGGGCGAGAAGTGAGGCCTATCTGAGACCACCTCCCCTTCCTTGCTCCCCAGTACCTTATCTCCCCTCACCCGCACCAGGTGGGACCCCCAATCCCTTCTTCTTTGGGCAGATTTCACAAAATTCTTTTAAGTGACCAGCTGGGGGCACCCCAGCTTTCATGTCTGAGTGGGGAAGCCAGTTCTCACTCCTGCCAACACCTACATGCACTCTTCTCCTGCTCTGGCCTGGGAAAGTGGTTCCCAAATGCTGGCCTGAGGCTACTACCAGTCCAGAGAAAGATGGCTTACTTATTTGACGTTGCATTTTAATAACAAATAGAACCGTTTCTTGAGCACTTATTATGTGCCAGGTACAAAAGTGTGTCCTTCATTCAGATTAGATCTCATTTAATCCTCACAATGACTCTGAGCTAAGGGCCCCTCTTGTCTCTATTTTACAGATAGGGAAACAGAGGCACAGAGAGGTTAACTAACTCGTACAAGGTCACACAGCCTGGATTGACATTTTGACCAGACTTCAAGGGAATGAGAAATTTAAAGACAATGGTAGGCTGTTTTGTTTTTCAAATATGCTTAAACGTACTCAATGTAAAGAAAGGACTGTCTTTTATTGTGAAATTATGTCCTGGGGAATTTTTTACATTAAAATGTTTGTTCTTTGATAAAATGATGGTGGTGTCAGCAGTAGTTCTTTTGCTTGATTGAATTAACTTGCTCGATAAAAATTAAAAGATGGAAAATGCACAGTCACTCAAATTCACTCTGAAATGTTATCAGTCTTTGAAATCCCAAAGTCTGGGAACCACTAACCTCAGTGAAAAGTTACAAGATGGGAGTCCAAAATCTGATTTCAATCTGGGCTCTGCTACTTCCCTATCTTGGAGCCTTTGGGCAAATCCCTTCATCTCTGAGTCTCAGTCTCCTCAAATCTGGCCCTAAGCGTATGAAGTTGTTGGAAAGATTAAGGAACCCTTTCATCAAATAATGATTGTTTGCCTACTGTGTGCCAGGCCCATACAGAGCATGTCATGGAGACAGCCGTGTTTAAAACGGACAAAAATCTTTGCCTTCGAGGAGCTGACATTCCAGTAGGCAAGACAGCTCATCAAAGAAACTGGTAACCTATGTGGTGTGGGAGACAATATGTGATATGGAGAAAAGTACAGTGGCGAATGGGGTGGAATTTAACTTTTTAAAAAAGGGGTCAGAAAAGGCCTCCCTCGGTGAAACCCAGAAGGAAGTGAGGGCGTGGGCTGTGCAGGTATCTGGGGAAGGGGAAGAGCGTCCTGGGCAGAAGGCACAGCCATTGCAAAGGCCCAGAGGCTGGACCACGCTTCGTCAGACTGCAAACTAGCAAGGAGACGCATGTGGCTGGAGTGAAGTGGGCAACGGACAGAGTACGGGAGATAAAGGTGACAGGACGAATGAGGGCCGAATGAGACACGGAGCCTGTCTATCCACAGAGCCCCTCAGGGTCTGGAGCGGCTGAGCAGTCTGACCCACAGGCAGATAAGCCCTGCAGGGTGCCTGGGACAGTGGCTGCCAGTCATACACCCCAAATAGTCCTTCCGTCTGTGCTTCCTTCCTTCCTTCCTTCCTCAGAACTTGCTGGAGGGGTTCTGGCCTCCAGATGTCTTATCTCCTGGTTCTGGGCTGTTCCACCTCACAGCTGCTGTTACCCAGAGCACAGTTCCGATCTTGAACCAGGGACTTTTTAAGCTGAAAATAATTAAAGCTAAAGGGGCCCTCGCTGCTTCTTTTCATCCATTTCCTCTTTTCAGCACCATTTTTATCTCTGCACAAATTTGGCAACCTGTGTCTGCTCAAATCAAGAAACACTTTTTTTCTGGTGCTCAGGGGAGCTGTGATCAGAAGGAGCACACAGCTTGTGGGTGGCCAGCTGGGGACCTTGGGCCAGTTACTGAACCTCAGTGGGCCTCAGTTTCCTCGCCTGTGAGATGAGGAAGATAATGACGATCTCCCAGAGGAGAGCTGGAAATTAATGAGATCATACATAAAATGCACTGAGCGCTCTGTAGGTGTTTCATAATTCTTTCCTAATCGAGAGATGATTTTAGATTCCCTGACAAGCACCAAACACGCATTTCGCTGTTTCCTTTGTTGGAGCAAGAGCCAGGCTGACCTGACTTTTGTGACTCTGGATAAACAGTTTACACTCTCCAGGCCTCAGTGTCTGCCTCTGTCCAATGGGGAGATGTGAACAGTAATTCCACCCCTCGTGGCCTCCCCCCACCCCCATTCCTACTCCTCTGCCAGCTTTAATGCTTCAATAGCCTCCTCCAGGAAGCCCCTAATCCCCAAGTCTGCACGGTCCCAGCAGGCGGTAACTGTCTGCTGACACCGGACTGCAGGCTCACTGAGGACAATGGCCGTGTCGTCTGAGAGGTCTGCTGAATGAATGACTGAATTCCAATGATCATGTTCACCAGGAAATGGGCCAGAGAGCTTTACTGGCCCAGACTGGACATGCCCTAGTGGCTGGAAACTGGGGCAAGAGAGTGAGAATGATTCTGGGGACCCATCTGCATGCATTCTGGCAGCACAAGCCCAGCTAATGCTGGAGAGGAAACCGTGAGGACCCGACACAATCCACCCTTTTGCTTACGCAAACTCTAGCTTCTTTAGGTCCCGGACAGCGGGGAGTTCCCTAGCTGTGTCTTCTGAGGAACTTGTTGTCCTAGAGAGAACGGGCAATGTTAGATGGGAGCAAGCTCTCTGCCTGTCATTGAGCCCCTCCCTATGTGTCCCAGGATGCCTGCTCCAGTGCCCCAAATTCCCCAGAAAGACTTCCTTCCTATGGCTATGGTAACCCCCACCCCCAACCCCGTTAAAAAGAAAAACTTCGGGACAGGACGTTATCAAGGCACTGCTGTGTGTGTCACAGAAGAGCCTCAGAATGGGCACGTACCAAAACCCAGCCCAGACAGCACATAGTAGGTACTCAAACAATGTACGGTAAAGGCATGAGTGAAAGACCGTTGTCCCGTGGTGAAGTTTCCTCACCCTTTGGAACTTAGAGCTCTGCCACCTATAAAATGGGGACAATATTGGCTCTGGTTGCCTTGAAAGGTGGCCGTAGGTGTCACCTCTGTTACCAGATGCAGAAGGCAGCACATTAACTCTTTGCAAGGGAGAGGATGACCCTGGCTTCAGCCGAGAAAGAATTAAATACGTGACGGCAAGTTTGGAATGGGACAAAGTGATAAGTCCTGGGGGTTCTGCCTGGGTGGTGACCACAGTGAGATTCGGGGTGGCAACTGCCAGGGGGAGAGCGCGGGATTTCCCACAGGAGAGGAGGCACTGGAAGTGCTAGTGGCAAAGTAGATCCTAGGTCCTGTATGGCTCCAACCTGCATGGCCTGGACCACCTCCCACGCCTCGCCCCCTCACCTCTGGATCTGCACAAGGTTGCCCAGGTCTTCCACATCCTTCATGGACTTGGCCTTGAAAGGCTCAATGGTGAACTTGTCTTCTACCGCCTGGAGTAGCTTGGCCTCCCCATGCTGTCGTAGGGACTCCCACAGCTCCACCGTGTCACTCAAGGCGGCCCTGTGGAGGGAGGGCCTCAGACCCAGGCACAGTGACCGGGCTAGACCATAATGGAGGGGCAGCTCCATGAAGGGACATCCTATCTGTTCAGATACTCTCCTTCCTCAGCTTAATCCCTAGCTCCTCCAGCAAGTCTTCCATGGACACTCCAGCCCTTACTGAGTCCTTCTCTTTCTCAACACCCCCCGCCCCCGCCCAGTGGTTTTATTTCCCTTGTTGCTTTGGCTACCGGGAAGCTCAGTGCTAAATTCTCGGTTGAACCACTAGCATGGTGTAGTACCTTACAGCTTGGGTAAGGTTGGTTAGGGGGAAGGTGGGAGAGATTCTCTGGAGATTAGGCTGAAGTGATCAAACAGATCATAGAAGGATTTAAAGGCGCCAAATTAAGGAATTTAGACTTCATCCTAAGGGTGGTGGGATGCCTTGGAAGGGTTGTAAGTAGGGGTGAATATGATAAGATTCCAGTTCTGGGAAGGTTGCTCTGATGATTAAATGTAAAGTGGAGGGGAAGAGGAAAGAATGGAGGCAGAGAGGTAGAGGGAAAGCTGTGGCTTTCACCTACACATGAAAAAATGATGGCTTCATCAGGGATGGAGAGAAGAAAATGAATCTGAACCCAGATCAGTATTAGATTCTAGACATGGCCCAGTGCCTAGCATATGGCAGCCCTTCAAATATCGATTGAAAGAATGATGCTGCCCCTCGCTGGCCTGTGTGACCTTGGACAAGCTGCTGTCCCTCTCTGAGCCTCAGCTTCCTCATCTTAAAAAAAGAGGGAATCACTTCTGCCCCAACCTGGCTGCTACACATAATAAATGAGACCCCACTGAGTGATCTCAGCATGGCACCAACACAAAGCAGGTGCCCAATGCAAGAAGCCTCTTCCCCTAGCTGCTGCCCCCACCTGAAATGGGTGACACAGCTGAGTCCCACGAGGCTTCCCAGTCCAGAGGGGTCAATGCCAGTGTTACGGAGGTCCAAGGAGAAGTCGCGGCCCGCAGCCTGCAGGGTGCTGCCCAGCACATGGGTATCCGGAGGCGTGAGACGGGTGCCCAGGAAGGAGAGACGGGCGGGGAGCCCCTGCACCACATGCTGCCAAAGGCCAGCATCCAGCGCCTCGTGGGCACAATGCAGCAGCTCTAGCAGCCGCCCTGCCTGCAGTGTGCCCGGCTGCAGCCGCTTCAGGTACCTGGTGAGCATCTTCTTCTTTCTGTCCACCAAGGTGAGCGCCACTGGCCCCGCCAGGGCTCCCAGGCAGCGGGCGCGAGGCTGGAAGACCAGCCCGACCAGAAAGCGCGGCACGCCCTCCAGCCAGTTGTCATAGGGCCTCTTCTTCCTCGGGGTCAGTGCCAAATATTGTGGCAACTCCTTGTCCTTAATCTCACTGCTCAGAGCCAGCCACACGGCTCCCAGGAAGCACTGCAGAAGGAAGCTGGGGAAGGCCAGCTCCATCTCTGGGGCCTCGGGCACAGGCTGCACCAAGCCTCTGGCCACAGCCCAGGTCCTCACCTCCTCCGATGGAAACTGGTCCTCCTGCAAGGTGCTGTGGTGTCTGCGGCCCAGCTCCCAGGCCAGCTTGGCCAGTGCCTGCAGGGCCCCTGGGGGGCTGTCCCGGGCTGCTGGGCCTAGCAGGCCAACGTAGAGTCCCGTGAGCGTGGAGGGCAGCTCGGCCTCCTGTCCCAGCTCCAGGAGGGCCTTTGACAGCTGGCACACTGCCCGGCACACCGTGGGGTTGTGGCTGTGACTGAGGAGAAGTGGCTGGTCCTGGAGGAGCGCCAGGGCTCTGTCTTGGTGGTGAGTGGCCCCCGACCGCTCAAAGTAGCACAGCACATAGGTCTCGGCCTGCTCAGCTGAGAAGCCGGGCATCTGGAACAGGGCATCCGCCTTGCTCAGGCTCTGGGCCAGGCGGCCCCGGGTCCGGGCTGTGAGCAGCACAGTGCAGCCCCGGAGCAGTTTGCGCTGGAGGAGGCCGGCCAGCAGCCCCCGGAGCGAGCGGGGCTCGGCCGCCGAGGGTCCGCATGCACCGTGCAGGAGGCCGTCCTGGGCTTCCAGCTCCTCGAAGGCGTCCAGGATGAGCAGGACGCGGTCGGGCCTCCTCAAGATATGACCAAAGACTTCACTGTCCACCGGCAGTGGCTGCGGGCCCAGGGAGAAGAGAAGGTCCTGCAGGCGGTAGGTGTCCCCTGGCCGGTCCAAACAGTGGCAGGACAGGTGGAAGACGAAATCGTACTGCGGCAGCTGGCCACAGGCCCAGGCCCGGCTCACCGCCCGGGCCCAGCAGCTTTTCCCCTGTCCTGCCTTGCCCAGCACGGCAATCACCTGCGTTTCACGTGGTTGCCGGCGGTCACTGGCAGCCAGCAGCACCTCAGCCAGCCCCCCGCGGGCCGGCTGCCGCTCTGCCCAGTCCAGGTTGGCCAGCTCCCTCTCCTGGCTCTTGCTGCTGCTCCTCTCCAGCCGTGCCCTCACCAGCTCCACCTCCACCAGGATGCCTTCCGGGCCTGCGGGCTCAGCCTGGTACTTGTCCCGTAGGGAGCGGCAGAATTGCTCCACACTGTCTAAAAACCCAAGGGGTGCGTGTGTTGGGGGTGGGGGAAGGGGGCTAGTGGCTGGACTGGCCACCATGAGGGCAGCCGAGAGGCCACCCTGGCCACCATCTCTCGCTTCCTCATCCGTTCACCACACAATCTTCACCAACTGCCTTCTTAGCTGCCTCATTCGTGACCCACATGCTCGTTCATTGATTCATTAATTCCCACACCCATTCATTCATTCATCTTCTCACACACTAACCTCCTTCTTTTGCTCATTCACAATAGGGAGCCATCGGTGGCGTGTTAAAAGTTAAGTCTGTAGAGTCCATGTCTGTGGTTCAAATCCTAGTCCCACCACATATTAGTGTAATCTTGAGCATGTTATATACCTCACTATGCCTCAGTTTCCTCATCTGTAAATTGGGGCTAATACAAGGGTTGTTTGAGATGTTAGTGATTTAATATAACTAACGTGCTTAGAAGAGCACTTGGAACAGAGTAAGCACTTAGTAACTTGGCCGTTCTCTTATTCTCTCCTTCATTCCCACCTTCTCTCGTTCCCATACTCACCGTCACCTTCTTCCTTCATCCCTCACTCAATTACACATTCTTCCCTCAACCTCCTAAACAAGGTGTTGTGGGGTTGCTGAGGGGTAGGTCCTCAATAAATATTACTTACGTGTAAGTGAGTGGCAGAATGAACGCTGAAATGATGGTGGACTCAAACGAGTAAGTGAATGAATGAATGAATGAATGAGCATGCCAACAAATAAGTGTTGAGTGAATGAGTGAAGTGAAGCCAGATTTGGGCTCTGGCCTCCAGCACTCTGGGCAGACGGTCCCTGCCACCACTCACCAGGCCATTTTGGAAGCTTGCTGGAAACCTCGGAAGCTGCCGGGCATTGGGTGGGGGACAGCTCATCCTCTGGAGATGAAGAAGGTGGGGTCAGAGTGAAGGTGAGGCACACCCAGGGTCTTCCCTCCCTCTGGGGCGTTCAGTCCTCTGAATATCCAGCGGGAAGAGCCCACTTGGCCTGGGTCTCCCCAAGGTGGAGGTCACAAGGTATGACCCGAAGCTGTATCCTGCTCAAAGATGTCTTTCTTTGGCCAGCTGTACTTTTAAAATTTTTTACCAATGTTTTAGAAATCACAATATCTATGTAAAAAATCAAGATTTGAAGATTCAGCTGACAGTTCAGAAGATCTGGCCACACTGGGCCACTTCTCCTGCTGGATGACAAGCTGGAGAAGGCTGGTGGCTGCATTTAGGTGGACATGGAATCATTAGTTGTCCCCCTTGCCCACCCTACCTGCCCTGTTTTACATAAACACAGCCTGCTTGTCCCTGCAGGAAGCTGTTCGAGGACCTGATCATCTGAGGCAATACCTTCCCCAAGGCCCTGAATCCTGCTACCAGTGACTCTTCCTGGAGGTCCTCACCTGTTGTGCTTGCACGGGAGGTCAGGGCTGCTTCCGGCATGCTGGGCAGGTCATCAGCTGCGGATGGGGCGAAGGGGCTGGTGGAGCCGGGCCGCTCAGGGGTCTTCGGGAGGCTGTGGACAGCTGGACTGCTGGATGGGGGTGCTTGGCTGGTCTGGGGCATCTCACCTACATTGGGTGGGAAAGGGATATAAGAACAACCAGGTATCCATCCAGGAACCCACGGAGTCACCTCATCCCAGATCAGGCTGTGGGGCTTGGGAAGTCTGGTGGGAGGAGAAGAGAACGTCCAAAGAAAGGCATTTCAGGATGGAGTGAGAGGAAAGAACTCTGCAGTTATATTGAGCTCCCAGAGTCTTGGTTTACCCATCTGTGAAATGGATACAATCAGCTCATCAGGGAGCTTAGGGCAAGTGCTGCTATGACACTTTTTCTACTATATGGTCAGTGCTCATTTTCCTAGATGCCCAGAATGCTCCCCTGCTTCTAGGGCCCCAGTGCCTTACACAAGCCTTTGAAGGCATGCAACCTTCAAAGTATGCTCTTCAGCTGAGTGGCAGTATCCCCCGGCCTCATTCTCTCTCCCACCCCGAAGAGCCCAGACACATGCCTTCCCCTGGACAATTCACCACCTGTCAGTGTGGCAGTCAGAACATCAGGAAACAAGGCCATTCAGAGGAAGCTGTGCGAGGATGCTCACCCAACTGCTCACAGGTAGACGAAAAGAGTAAGGGGGAGGCTCGGTAACTCCTGGGAGCAGCTCTTAGTGTTTGGCTGGTTAGTGAGCATGTACTGATACTGTGATTTAAAATATAATAACGGGTAGGGGTGGCCGGTTAGCTCAGTTGGTTAGAGTGCGGTGCTGATAACACTAAGGTTGGCGGTTCGATCCCTGTACGGGCCACTGTGAGCTGTGCCCTCCTTAAAAAAAAAAAAATTAATAATAATAGTAATAATAAAAAAATACATATATATGTGTGTGTGTGTGTGTGTGTGTGTGTGTGTATATATATATATATATATATATATATAAAATAAAGTTTAATAAAAAATGGAAGAAAAAACTAAGCTTCAGTGGGGGAAAGTGACACAGACAGACGGCCACACAGCCACTCAGCGAGTCACTCACCCAGACCACCTTGGGCAGCTCTACTCCTCTGCTTTGAGTTTTGGGAAATGGGGAAAGGGAAAGGTATTCTGGAGAGGGAAGATCAGGAGAAGGCAGTAGGCCACAAGGCTAAATGCTGCAGCGAGGGGTGGACAGGATCTGGGAGGAGTGGGGTAGCAGGGAGAGGGCGTGCGGGGGCCAGGCCTCACTCACTCACCTTGGTAGATGACTATACTGGAGACGCCTGTCCCAGCGCCTGAGATCTGCCAGAGCCCCTGGGGCAGAGTGGGGAGAGCGGGGATGATCTGGAAGGATCCAGCCGGGAGACTCAGGCAGCTCAACAAGGAGCCGGAGGGGGGCGCTGTAAGAGACAAAGGCAGTGAGGGGGCCCTCCACAGCGCCGTTGTTTGTAATCCTGTTTTGTGTCTCTGAGTAACATCTGACTCCCTTTATAAAGGGCTACAATCTCCCGGAGAGTGGCTGCTCTGTCTGTCTTGCCCGCTGCGCGCCCCTAAGAGCCTAGCAGAACGGCTGGCACAGAGACGTGCTGCTTTCACAACTGATGAACGCGGATGAATTCCCTACTTGCTGGGGATTCCCTCTTGTGCCTCCCAGGGACAGGGTTCCTTCCAGAGCATGTTCTCTGGCACAGACTGAGCTGACGGGGACCCTAAGGATGGGCCTGGCTGGGGCAGAAGTGGGTGACACTGGTGGGCAGCAGGAGTCCTGTCCCTGGTGACCCCACCTTAGTCACTTCTCAGGCACTTCCCGGGAGGGGAAAAGCCCACCTTCTCTAAGCCCCTCACATACCGGGTGGCAGGGTGGTTTCTTCCGGCTGGGTCTGGCTGGATGCCGGATCCTTGCTGAACAGAGCAGGTGGTGACGGGCAGGGCAGAGCTGAGGAGTCACTCACTGGCCCCACCAGGAAAGTACCAGTCACCACGGGCACGGTGATGGGCTCGGCTGTGAGAAACGGGCCGTGTTAGAGGCTGCATGGGATCTGGGTGGGTACCAGGAGGGGCGTTCTTGGGGTGGGGAGGGCTCCTGGAACAGAGTACATCTCTCTCCTGGCAGGTGGAGGAAATTCCTGTCTTCTTCTTAGCCCTGGGTGAAGCTGGTTTATCAGCAGCCATTCTGTGCCCAGCAGCCACCTGCCTTTCCCTGTGACCAGACCGGAGAACTTCCTGAGACACACAGCTAGTGGTGGCCCCATCAGGCCTCTAGGGCTATCAGCCCAGGCCCCTACCACCTTCTATAGCCAGTCACAAAGTCCCTTGGGGGCCCCTAAGAGGCCCCAAGCACTTCCCAAAGAAAGGAACAGTTGTGCCCCTATCAGACTGAGGCAGGGGTCTTTCTCGGCCATTTAACGGGGAGATCTAAGAGGGTAGCCTTCCCCATCAGACTGGGGACTCCTCGGAGACAAGGAGCACTTCGTTATTCCGGCGTCTTCCTGGGCAGGGCCCTATCTGCTGCATCAGACCGGAACTCTCGGAGGGCAGGAACTAGGCTTCTCCCATCAGACTGTTAGCCTCTCATTCCTCAGTCTGGTGCCCACTCAGGGGCTGGCCTTTCTACCTTTGCAATAACAGTGGAAGGGAGGGGAGGGAAAAGGAAATGAGGGGAGGGCAGGGGAGGAGAGGAAGCATCTGGTGGGAGAAGATGGTGAGCTTGGGGAAAGAGGCTCACTGAGGCATTTGAAGAGAGGATATTAGGGAAGAGGCTTTGTAGGAGAAACTGAGTCTCCTAGCAACCCTTGAAATGCACAAGCTATAGAATCATGGTCTTGTTTTCAATCTCAGTTCCACTTCTCACTAGTTGTGTGGTCTTGGACAAGTGGCCTCACCTCTCTGAGCCTCAGCTTTCAAATGCCAGTTTATAGAAATCTCCCTGGGCCCACCCACCCTGCTCACCGAGCTTCCTGTGCTTCAGGTCCACAGGCAGCTCCTCTGGGAAGGCTGCAGAGAGAACACAGCGGTTATCAGCCCCAGGGAGGGGTATTAGAAGCCAGAAGGGGCTCCTGGACCCAGCAGGACAAATCGCTTTGCCTTACATGGCTGGGAAGTGGCCGTGGGGGTTCCCATTCCCTCCTCTTCTATTGACCGTTCCAGCCCCCCTCATCTATCTGCTGGTGTCCAAACCCTGCCTCGAAGCTCGCAGGGCAATGAGGCACTGGAGGTGGCAGAAACACAGAGGTGACAGACAAGATGAGTTTGAGTTAAAAAAAATAAAAATAAAGAACAACCTGCTTTTGATCCCTTCCTAGCAACACAGCCTCTCTGAGCCTGTGATCTCTCACCTGTGAAATGGGGGTGGGGATGGAGGGGGTCAGTGATTCCTGTTTTGCAGGAGTACGTTGGAAATCAGTGTGTGAGTATCAAAGACTTAACGCATCCATGGAGAAAATCCCTATGTGTCCCTTAGCCAGGGGTAAACGAATTATGGTCCATCCACCAACGAAATGCCATGCAGCCCTGTTAAAGGACGAGGATGCTGAAGGATGTATGGGAAGTGTACTGGTGTCTGCAATGCACTTTGAAATGTTCCAAATATAAAATGGATGGATGGGTGGATGGATAGAGGGATGGACAGATGGACAGAGACGTGTTAAGGCAAATATAGCCAAACGTTAATTGTAGAATGTAAGTGGTAGGTATACGGTTGTTTACAGTACAATTCTTTCACCTTTACTGTATGTTAAAAAATTTCATAATAAAATGTTGGGAGAAATATTTATCAAACGTAAACAATAAAGAAAGAAAGGAAAGAAGGAAGGGACACAGGAAGGGAGGAAAGGAGGGAAAAAGGGAGGCAGAAAGGAAAGAAGGAAGAAAGAGCTCCCTGGAGACAGGACAATTCTCCATCAGTGATACAGAGATGACCTCCCAGACATAAAAAATGAAGAAAATCTGGTGCAGAATAGTGTAGGTAAAAATGTGGTCATTGATGTAAAAATTAAAAAAAAAGAGCTGACATATAGATAAATAAAATATTTCTAACAAGGCAAAAAGGAAACTGGCAACAGAGGTGGTCTTCAGGGAGGGAAACTGAGGGACGAGGGAGACAGAGGAGGGGGGGAGATTTTTTTTCCCTGAATATTCTTTGCACATTTTGAATTTTTATACAATGCACCTGTTTTACCTGTTCAAAAATAAATAAATTGGTACAGGACTAACATATGGTCTGGCACATAATATGCACTCAATTAACTGTTATACCCATTTTACAGATATTTTCATTCAACAGATATTGATTGAGGTGCTACTGCATGCCAGGCATTGTGCTAGATGCTGGGGATGTAGTGATGAGTGAGAAACACAAGGTCTCTGTCCTCACCGTGGGAGAACTAGGCACAAGGCAATAAATCAAATAAGTCCTAGATTGTGACAAGTGCTACGAGAGACGCAGACAAGGTGAAAATAAGTGAAAAACCTATGTGAAAAGGGTGGTCAAGGAAGGCCTCCAGAAGGAGGTGACATGTTAGCCAAGACTTAAAAGATTTGAAGGAACCCATCATAGAAAGAAGTGGGAGAAGGGCATTCCAGACAGAGAGAATAACAAGTGCAAAGGCCCCGAGGCTGGACAGGGCACATGGGTTACAGGCATGGGAAGATGTTAATATGGCTGGACCGTAGTGGCTCCCAGGGAGTTTGGAGAGGTGGGAAGGACCAGATCACACAGGCCTTGTTGTATGTATTTTATGGCCATTGGAAGATTAACAGGGCAGCGAAATGATCTGAGTTGCATTTCAGAGCTCCTATTGGCTGCCCGGTGAGGACCGAGGGAAGAGGCAGGGAGGCTGAGCAGGAGGCTCGGGTGGGCAGGTACTTGCCAAGGTCACAGTGACCATCAGCAGCAGACACAGGATTAAAGCCCAGCGCTTGCTGACTCCAAAACCTGTGCTTCCAAATACAGGGGTGACGACTAAGGACGGAAAGGAAGCCAGAGCCCACGACTCCTTTGGAAAGGGCAGTCAATACAGCCAGGCACAGAGGACCCCCCCCCCCGCCCCGCCCAGCCAGGAGAGTGGCCATTTGTACCGTCTGCTTCTTCCCTGGGTCACCAGGGTGAGGGGAGAGGCGGGTGGGATACCCAAACCCAGGCGGACGGGACAGGACTTAATGAGAGAAGGAACTGGGACCCACAACAGGCTTTGGAGCCGAGGCAGGGTCACGACTCAGGCAAGGCTGGGTGGGATCAGACAGGGGCTCACTCACGTCTTTTCTGACGTTTTTGTCCTGCTTCCTCCAGCACGTCCACACTCTCGCTGATTATTTCTTCCAATCCTATGTGCTCGACTTTGGAGAAAAACCAAAGACCCAACACACACAGTCAATGGCCACCCAAGGTGAACCTCCATTGCCCCATGTGAGGATATTGGGATCTGACCACCCCATCGAAGGGTGGCCGTCCAGTATCACAGTGCTCCCCACGGAACAAGGAAGGAAATGCAGGCTGAGCCAAGAGCCCCTCAACTTACTGAAAATGTCTTTGCTCAGGCCCTCGAACTGGGAGTCCTGGAACACGTACTGGTCCAGTTCGGCTGCGCAGACAAAGAAACATGCACTCAATCAATCAGTTCTCACTGAATCCCTATTGTGTGCTCGGCCTTGGGAGCAATGGCCCTCCAGGCCTGACACACAGTGGGGCTCAATAAATGTTTGCTGAATGATCAAATTGATGAAGGAACACTGAGCCTTCATGGACTCTTAATCTAATTGAAGGGATGAGGCATGTATTCATGAAAACGTATCTATTGCTATAAAGTAGTGCAGTGCAGCGTGGTTGAGTTGTCGTGGGGGCTTGAGTTTAAATTCCAGCTCTACCCTCCATTTGCTCTACCAGCCATGCAACCTTGAGCCAGTTCTTTAGCCTCTCTGGGCCCTCATTTCCTCATCTGTGTAATGAGAATAAACAATGCCTACAACCCAGGAATGGATGGTGAGAATTAGAAGCTCTGCATTTAAAGCATCCAACACAGTTGTTGGGACGCAGAAGACATTCAATAAATGGTGGTTAATTGTATGAAGTAGAACACGGCTTGGAACCAATGGGAAGACAGTTAATCATGGCAGGAGGTTGGAGGAGAGTGAAATGGAGCAGTCAGGAAGGGATCCTGGAGCCAGGCCTTGAAAGATGGGGCAGAGTCTGAGAGGTGGAAAGTGGAGGGCTTTCTGGGTAGTGGGGATGGAGGGAAGAAAGGTGTTTGGGGTATGTGTGGTGAACTCTGAGAGAGAGGTGTCTGCAGTAGGAGTGTCATGTTGGGCAAAGTTAGGACTTGATTTTATAGGCAGTGGAGAGCCGTCACAGGCTTCTGAGCTGAGGAATGGAGTGAGGGCAGCAGTGAAGAGGCAGACGGTAATGATAATGACGACTGCAGTGGTGAGGTGGTACCTAATACTTATCGAATGCTTTCTCTTTGCAAACTCCTTTTCTAACTACTTAACACACAGAACCGTATTCAATCCTCACACCCATCCCAAGAGACGAGTGATTATTAGTCCCACTTTGCACATATGGAAGCCAACATAATATTTCAGGATACCTCACTGGCTGCACGCCCACGCCAGGGCATGGCCTTCTAGGAGCACAAGAAAACCCACCAACCTGAGGAGCACAATTGGGTAAAGCTTTCTCCTCCACTTGCTTCAACGGCTCCACTTCCTGTGCATACATCCCTCAGGGAAAAAGCCCAATCCTTTGTTACTACCTCCAGTTGTGAGGAAATGTGAGTGCCCCAAACACTTCTGCTTCCCTCAAGTAGATTCCCAGGAAGGAAAGGAAGCAGGCAGGTTCTCAGTTCTGTAATTTTGAGACACATACAGTGACTGCTTCTCTCCACTTTCTACTCTTGCATGATGCTGGATTAACTGTGTACTGGGGCAAGACTGGCCACATTTGTGCCGAGCACAGACCTCCGGAGTCATTTGGTTGTTGGGTTGCCAGGAAAAGGGCCACTCAGAACAGTTGTACAGATTGTTTACTGTACAAGGGTACCCAGAAAGAGGGCAAATGGGGGCAGGAAATTCGGGCTGCACCTTGATAACCAAACTGTTGCTTCCTGGTACGTCTGCATGCTTCAGAAGAGGCATTTTTTTGTAATACAACAAAACCTCTTTATGAGATGGTGGTAACCCTGGGGAGGGGGGATCCTTTGACCCACCCTCACCTTCCAGAAAACAACAATGGAAAAACACCTCTCCTCAAAGAGTTTTGCCTTTATTCTAAAAGCTGTAGCTCTTTCTAAAGCTGCAAACCAGCCACTCAGCTTAAGCCTTCGTAAACCTCCTCACACCCAGATACTTCCCGTTTTGTGGTTAAAAATAAGAACTTTGAAAAGAGAAAGACTAGGTTAGAATTTCTGACCTGCCCATTACTTTCTCTAATGCAGACTTAGGTAGAATGCTTTACCTCTCTGAACCTCAGTTTTGTCATCTGTAAAACAGAGAAACTAACTGGATGGACTCCCTTTGTTGTAAGGATTCAAGGTGATAACACACATCCAGCGATTAGCATATAACAGTGCAAATACTAGTTTGGCTTAGGAGGTGGGGAGAAAGAGAGGGAGGGTGCGTGGTACGGGCTTGTGGGAAAGAAGGAAAGAAAAGCAAGAACTAGAAAAAGGTATAGAAATGGAGACAGGACGTAAAAGTGAGATTTTGAAGTGGGGGTCTATCCCCCTCACTATTCTCCATCTCCCTTCTTCCCTGGAGTCTCCGTTCTTTTAGCCCTCACCCTGCCCTGATTTCTGACAGAGGGGCCTGGTGTGGCTCACAGTGAATGGATGAGATTAATAAAAGAGAAAAAAGAATGTTTCCCTTCAATTGCCCTTTTTCTGGGCCCCGGGTATTTCCTCACCGATATTGGCATACGCTTCCCTGGTCTCTTCATCATCTTCTATGGCACACAACAGCCTGCTGAACTGTTCACAGTTGATGGTGTCTGTGTCGGGTTCTGTGGGGGGAAAGCCCCTTGAATGAAGCAGGAAAGGCCTGGGAAGATGCCTAGTGGGGAAGGCAGGAAGGAGGGGTCGGGCTGGAGAGGAGCGCCCAGCCCCGCAGGAGCTGTCCTTGGTGCTGACCTGAGCTCAGCGGCCAGCGCTTGCCCTGGTTGCTGCCACTGCAGGCTGAGGGGTGAGGAAGGGTTTAGAAGGGGCCAGAGGGAGGACAGCCCACCTGAGCAGAGCTCGATCTCTTCTTCCCCAGCCAGGTCCAACTGGTCACAGAGGTGGTAGAGCTGCAAAGGGTCAGCACTGCTGTTAAGGAGCTCCAGGTAGCCACCTTCTAGAGGCTCCAACTCCATGGCGGCACACTGTCCACTGCCTGGAAGGGAGACATACTTGGTCACCTCATGGGATGCTGAAAAGATCCAGAGAATTAACACCTACCACAGTTCCCCAGCTAGGTCACTCGGTGAAGGCCAGGGTTAGGGAGAGCCAAAGAAAGTGAGAAAAGTGCTCCTTTAGCACTTTTCTCCAGGCAGTGGGGAGAAGCAACCATATTCCCTTTCTCCAAGGAATTTACAAGCGACCTGGAAAGATGCCCGTCCTACAGGAGAGGGAACTGGGGAACTGTAGAATCAAGACAAGTTACACCTGTGAGCTAGGAGACCTGAGTTCCACATCTCGTGGTGCTATGAATGATGACAGCTAAGACTGGCAGAGCACCTACTATGTGCCAGACACATGGGTTAGCACATTTAATTCTCACAACAACAACCACATGAGGTAGGTACTATTACCATTACTCTCCTCATTTTACACATGCGTAAGTGACTTACATAAGGTAACCCAAGGTCAGGGAAACCAGGATTTGGTTCCGGGCAGTCGGACTCCAGGGCCTGCATTTAACTGTTATGCTCCACTGCTGTGTGCGACCTTGAGCAAGTCTCTGCTCCTCCTCATGCCTCAGTTTCCTACTCTGCAAATTGAAGGAGTTGGGGCAGATTCTCTGTAAGATCCCTCATAATCATTTGTAGAGGGACATATCAGATACCTTAGAGGCTACTTCATTTAATCTGCAAGACAACCCTGGACACGTCCACACAAAAACTTGCATACAAAACATAATTGTACAGATGTATAATTCATAGCCAAAATACGGAAGCAACTCAAATACCCATCAATGGATGAATGGATAAACAGAATGTGGAAAATCCATGGAATGTTATTCAGCCATAAAGAGAAATAAAGTACTAACATACGCTACAACATGGAGGAAACTTGAAAACAATTAATGTAAGTGAAAGAAGCCAGACACAAAGGGCCACGTACTGTATGATCCCACTTATATGAACTATGCAGAACAGGAAAATCTTTAGAGGCAGATAGTATGGCCGGGTACGGTTGGGGGAGAGTGTAGGGAGAAATGGGGAGCAACTGCTAATAGGTAGGGGGCTTCTTTTGGGGAAGATGATGAAAATGTTTTAAAGTTGACTGTGGGGAGAGTTGTACAACTATCTATACACTAAAAAAACCATTGGATTGTAAACTTCAAATGGGTGAATTGTATGATGTGTGAATTATTCCCAAGAAAGCTTTGAAAACAAAACAAAACACTAACGCTGGCAGGGCATTTTGCAGGTGAGAAACTTGAGGCTCAGAGAGGCTAAGCTCTTGCGGGCGGAGCCAAGTTGAAACCCCATCTGGGTGGCTCCAGTGCCCTGCCTGCTGCCTTGTTCGGGCAATCTCAAATTCCATGGAGTGTTCATTTCCTATGGCTGCCGCACCGAAGTACGACAGACCGAGTAACTTAAAACAATACAACCTTATTCTCTCCCAGTTCTGGAGGCCCGAAATCCAACATGAAGCTTCCCCTAGAGGTTTCAGAGAAGGATCCTTTCTTGTGTCTTCCAGCTCCTGGGAACTGTTGGCATTCCTTGACATGTGACCTTGTGGCAACATCACTACAATCTCTGCCTCAGGGGTTACATCACCTCTGTGTCTCAAATGTTCTGCCTTTCTTTTCTAAGGACACTTGTCATTGGATTTAGGGCCCACCTGCATAAATCAGGATGATCTTATTTCAAAATCCTTAACTTACATCTGAAAAGACCTTTTTTCCAGATAAGGTGACATTGACAGGTTCTAGGGACTTCATGTGGACATATCTTTTGGGGGGCCATCATTTGACCTACTACACATGGGACACAGACACATGCTGGAAGGACTCAGAGGAAGCTTGTTGGAGGAGGTAAGAGGAGAGGTGGTCCTGAAGGCCAGAGGACATGACAGAGCCTCCGGAGTGGCACTCCCTGGTCAAGAACATGGAGTTGAATTGGGGAAGGACAGTGGGAGGGTAAAGCCGTGAAAAAACACACACAACTCACCACCTTCCAGTGGCTTCTTTTCCTGTCACTCAGCAACAACTCTGACTACCTGTGGAGGGTCTCAACACAGAACCCAGATGTCACAGAGAATGAACTTTCTAGGCCAACATGAGGCCCTGGCTGGAGCTGTGTGTTTATAATGGGTTGGGTGGTGGCTGCAGGAACCCAAACAACAGGCTTGCGTCAAAGGCCCAGCCAGCCATGACTGGAGGAAGTGGAACTGAAAGAGGGGGCAACGGCTCTTTTCTTGGAGTGGGGCCAAGGCAGAAGGGCACTCCCACTCTCAACACGTTGGCCTGAGAGCCCACTGAGCAATTTCCTGTTCTCTGAAGGATGGTAAGAGAAGACCTCCTTGCCCCAAATCTTGCCTGCCTCCCATTTTCAGTCTAGGCTATTTATTGAGAGTCTACCCTGTAACAATCTGCCTCTTTTTCCAGACAGTGAGATCTGCTGACAACAGCTCAGAACTGACCCCAGCAATTCCAGGAATGAGTTGTATGACTCTGGTCAAGTTACCCAAGCTCTGTTTTCTCACAGGCCATCAGGTTTGCCAGGGACCTTCAACTTCCTTCATACCACAGAGAAGAGGCCCCATAGCTTGCCATGGCCAAGCCTGCACCTGACCCCCCAGCCCCAGACTCTCAGTCCAGTGCTCTTGCCTGCCAATCTAAATGTTTCCGTTCACATGAACACCCACGCTGTGTGCAAGCCCAGGAATTGGGACCAGCAACAACTAGAGATGAGCAATGGCGGGAGGTGCAATGGGGAAGAGCCTAAAAACATCTAGCCCAGCCTCACTATTGGTGGTCTCCGCTTCAAACTTCAGGCAGCACTGCCAAATGTGCTCAAAGACCAGGGAGACACACTGACAGAGCCAGAAGGCAATCAAGTCACATGAGTTCTGGAGTCAAATCGCCGGACTCTGAAACCTCTCCTACCTGTCAACTCACTGCAACCTGGCCAAGCTCAGTTTTTAAACCTCCTGGAGCCTCAGTTTCCTTATCTGTAAAATAGGAATAATAATACTTGGCAACTCATAAGGATTAGGGAAGTTGATTCATGTAGACTCCTTAGGAAGGTAACTGGTGCTTGCTTAGTAAGCGCTTAATGAATGGAAGCTTAGAACAGCTTCTGACATATACACGATGAACTCAGCACAGGTGATGGCTATTATTACTATCAATTATTATCTTTGTTCACTTCTTACCCTTCCCACTCCTGCCCGAGTCACCACATTGTGAAGCCAAGCTTCCTGTTCTTTTGCATCAGGAGACCCCATAGAAACAAAAAAGCCCCATAGTCTGCAGTACAAACTGGAAGGTCCACTCATACCCTCTCCCCACCACTGACCAGGTACCTGGGAGAAAAGTCACCCCAGGGCCCAAGTTCTGTGTTGTTGGCTCAACTTGGACAAGAAGAAATTTCTCAGGCACCGCCCACACACACCCCGGCACCTCCCTTCCTGCTTTCCCAAGATGAACCCTGCATTTTCCTTTCGAGCAGATGGGGTCTGCTGCTCTCAGTAGACTTCTGCCTCCACCCTTCCCCCATCGAAGCTCCCAGAGGACCTCGGGAGAAGGCAGGATGGAGTATTATGGGCACTAGACAGAGTAGGGTACTCAAACACCTCGCTGAAATGGCTGGTCCAAGGGCGTCGAGCTAGAGAGCTGGAGGTTGGGTTCTGGCTGGGAGGCCTGAGGCACATGACTTCATCTCTCTGACTATCCGTTTCCCCACCACTGGATT
Source organism: Rhinolophus ferrumequinum (assembly GCF_004115265.2). Classification (NCBI taxonomy): domain Eukaryota; kingdom Metazoa; phylum Chordata; class Mammalia; order Chiroptera; family Rhinolophidae; genus Rhinolophus; species Rhinolophus ferrumequinum. Next base: position 10,475,102 of record NW_022680357.1, on the reverse strand, counting down.
AGGACAATGAAGCAAGCCTACCTTGCGGGACCAGGGAAAGGCCTGGAGGGGCTGTGTGTGCTGACCAGGCACAGGGAGGCCCCTAGTCAAGGCAGCCCATTACGCTGGGATGTCTCAGAACTAGTCTCAGACCCAACAGCCTCGGCTCCTGGTCTAGTTCTCCCCACAAGGCCACCGCGCCTCCTGTTTATGCCAAGATCTACTTGCATCTTGGCCTAGCACCCTCTCCCCACGTTGGTGTTCCCACAACCATGTTTCCTGTATCTCTAGAAGCTTAGGAAATGCTCCAAAGGCCCCTCAAAGGGACTCTTTCTCCCCACCTGCAATTCCAGAGGGTGCTGGGGGCAGAGAGGAACCTGGTCACCCCAATAGAGGACAGAGTCCCCTACAGCTGTCCATCACGGTGCAGATCCCAGAGGCTGGGCGCTCTGGGAGGGCAGGACCTGGCCCTCTTGCTCCCCGACCTCCAGGCTCCAGCACATGGCAGATTCCCCTCATCAACAGGAATGACGGGTAACTAGAATTCACGAGGGCCAGACACCAAATGACACGATGTGTGGACGTTACCCCATTTAGTCTAACTCACACATTAGCTATTTGTACTCCCATTTCTCAGGTGAAGAAACAGGCTCAGAGAGAAGAGGAGGGAGCTGGGATCTGAACCCATTGCCTGGCCCCAATGTTGCAGCTTCTTTTAGTGGCTCCTGGTCCTCAGCCCCCTGAGGAGATACCCTCACCCAGTGAGAGAAGGTGTGGGTGGCTAGATGATTTCTCCTTTTGAGGAGTGTCGGGCGCAGCAGAGGAGTGCTCTCTGTCTTTTCGGTAAAACGCGCAGTAATTTTAGAAGGTCCTCTTTGAACTTGCCCTTCCCCCTGGGCCGCCACCTTCCACATCCAACTTGAGAAAAGTTTCCGAATTCTTTTGCTACCCGAAGTTCCTTTGGGGGTTCGTTTCCATCCCCAGTTTCATACTACACCACAGGTTTTGAAAGAGCATATGCACCAAAATGGTTTCTGAAATGAAAATTCACCTCTCTCTCCCCTGAGGAAAATCAAGTGTCACCAGAGTGTCCTCACTCAGACCTGAGCAACTTGACGTTCAGTCTACGCAACTGTTCTTGGGCCAACGTAACATCCAATCTCTGCTGGGGAGATTCTTGTGTGTCTGGGGCTGCTGTGCTGGACGCAGTATATTTATGATCTTGTTCCAACTGTCACAGCAACTCTGGAAGACTGGTGTTATTGTACCCGTTTCACAGATGATGACAATGAGGCTAGGCTCAGTTTATCGGACGCTTTTTTCCCAGAAAGGGGGAGTATATCCTTGAGGGTCTGAGGAGGTGTTGAGAAGGAGAAAGGGGCTCCTTGGCTGCTCCCCAAATCCTTCAGCTCTGCTCTGCTGTGTAATAAAAGAGTGTGAGAAGGAATACTTCTCTACTTGTTGACTATGAACTTGCCTCCTAAGGAAGGAATGGAAAATCTCTGAACTGTGTGCCTGGATACATGAGTTGCAGCTCTGCCTTTGATCTCGAGTATATTTCTTTACCCCTCTGAGCCCGAGTTTCATCAACTGGGTGTGGGGGCCCATCCAGCTAAGGCCTTTTGGGGTTCTAGATTCGTCAGCCTTTCCTCTTTCTGTCCCCCCAGCACCTCCTAACACCACCCTGCTCTCTCACCTCATGACAAGCTGCTTCCGGAGGTCAGGTGGCCAGAGCCCAGGGACACTTATCTACCATGACCCAGCCCCAGTTAGCATCTTTGTGGGGCTCATAGATCAAACAAGTTCCTCTTTTTCTCTTGCACCCTGTACTCCTCCAGATAAACTCTAAGAAACCTCTTGCACTTTTTTTCCTCCCAAGCTGTAAAACAATGATTTACTGGGCATCTCCTACAAGAAAGTCACTGGGCTCAGTTCTCCAGGGGCCCTAAAGAGGTTTAAAACACAATTCCTGCGAAGATGCTTGCAGTATAAGCCCAGATAACATTTTAGAAGCAAGACAAAACATGATAATAATAGCACAGTGGTTAAGAGGATGAGCTCTGTGTTCCTATTAACTGTGTGGCTTCACATAATTTACTCAGCCTCTCTGGGCTGTGAAGCCTGCTGCATGAGTTAGCACAGTGCCTGCCTCACTAGTTGCTGTGACTTGCTTAAAGTGACATATCCAGGAAGTGCTACTAAGATGTAAGCTCCAAAATGAACACAGCAAGGTGTTACTTGACACTGGCAAAAACTGTTACTACAACTGGCAGAAACTAGAAAGCTGGGCCACACTTTCTAGTGGGGTGGTGAGACTGGGCTGGTGTGGCTACCCCAGAGAACCTGGCACCACTTGGCATACCTAAGGACGTGTAGGTCCTACAAACTAGCAATTCAGTTCTTGGATTTATACATCCCACAGAAATATTCCCACAAATCCACAAGGACACCCATCCAAGGATGCTCACCATGGTGCTATTTGTGGTGACAAGGACTGGAGGCCACCTGGGTGTCCATCCCTGGGGGCGGGACAGGAAAAAGCAGCTGCTACAATCCATGGAGGATGACGCAGCAATTCGAAGCAACAGACCAAATGCACACAGAGCGAAGTAGGTGGATCTTAGCGACACGTACAGAGTGAAAAAGGGAGAAACAGAAGGAGCTCTGACCGCCCAGTTCTAGATGTGCAGCGTGACATACGTGCACATAAAAAAAGCAACACGTACTTTACAAGACCGCAAACAAACAGGATGAAGAGAGAAAGGGGGTCAAAGATACGGGATAGAAGGAGACTAGCCTTTGGATGGAGAGCACACAATGCAATATACAGCTGATGTGCTATAGAATTGTACATTTGAAATTTATACAACGTTATCAACCAATGTCACCCCAATAAATTTTTCATCAAAAAAACACAACCATACAAACAAAGGATACACCTTGAATGCATCGGAATGCGTGCCCACAAAGGGGAGAGGGCAATTAGTTAAGAGAGCTGCCTCACGTGGACCAAAGATCATAAAGTACTATGAAGAAAGTGAGGTGTGCAGTTAACCCAAGGTTGAAAGGCTCCTGAAGTTCACAAGAAAGAAAGCATAAACAAAGATGACGGGGTGTCTCTGTGGCTCCCCAATAGTGCCTGCACAGAGCCTGGCACCTGTAGATGCTTGAAAAAGAACACCTGAGCTCCTGCCACCCTGCAGGCTGTCTGTGGGCCCAAGAGCCCCTGGTCCTGGGGGAGGAGATGAGACCACGCAGGACTTGGAGAAGGACGGGGGATGGCAGGTGCCATCTGCAGAGGAGGAAGCACCAGCACTGGGTCTGCCAGCCCAGTGTGGGCGCCCCAGGAAAATGAGACAGAGAGGGCATGCAGAAACTGCTTGTGTCACTCAAGACTTTCACTACCTGGAGGGGCGGAAAGAAGTCACAAAGGGGGGGAGGGAAACTGAGGTATGTGGCAACACTGAGGGACTTTTTGGGCTAGAAGGCGGCTGGAGGTTCTGGTCGCTTCTCCTCCAGGCAGGGAGATTAGAAGATGCGTGTGTGTGTGTGTACGTGTACATGCATATGTGTGAGTATGTAACAGCGAGTGGCACCAGACAAGCTTCATGTCAGGAGAGGTCTGGAAATATTGCTATTGGTTGGCTCTGCCGCCCGACTCTGAGCATTGGAAGCTTTGCTAACAGTATGGATTATAAAATGAGGACTGAGTCAGGCCCACACACCTAAGTGTGCTATTTCCCAAGGCAATTTGAGTGTGTGTGTGTGTGTGTGTGTGTGTGTATCTTAATTATCATCACAATGTGTCCATGTAGAACACACAACTGATTGCTGCCCGAGTCCCCACTACTCCCTACTGTCTTCTGCCTGGCCCCATTTTACATAATTATGGCCCCTCAGGCATTTGGGTTTGCAACCCTTGGCTTAGAGGCCCTCTCAGATCTCTTCTATCTCTGACCTGCTGGAAAGAGGATGGCTTGGGATAGACGGGTGACGGGGGCAGGGAGAGGCAGGTTTAAATTGGGAGGCACGGGAGGGTGTCTTCCAGCCGAGGAGCTTGGAGGGAACTGGCCCTGAGCACGGGATTGGCCCAAACGGGCCGATTCTACCAAGGGCAGGAGCAGGAAGCATGGGGTGCCCGCTGGGACTGAGAGGCGATTAAGAGCTAAGCTGTGTGGGCAAGGGGTGCCATCGGATCCCACTGGATCCAGCCTGCTGCTTAGCCTCGCCCCCGCCCCCCACCCTCCGCCATTCCAGCACCCTCAGGAACCTCAAGAATCTTGGCATTTCCATCACGGCTTCCCAGCCCCTCTGTGCTGGGACCAGCCGGGGCCGGGACAAAGTGACCTCAGAGCAGGAAAGCCACAAATGAAAGGAAGATTGGCTCCAACCCCTGCTCACAGGGCTTCTCAGCAGTGGGAGGGAGGGTGGAGGCAGGGCGCTGGCACAGCCATGGAGATGGTTGAGTTTACAACAGACTGAAGGGATGCGATCAACACAGGCAGTGGCGAGACCTGAGGTCTGGGCCCTGCTCTGCCTCTGACAGGCTGTGCAACCCCAGGCAACCCCTTTCCCTCTCTGGTCTCCAGCACCCGCCTCTGTTAAACAAGAATGGCACCCTAGAACAGTGGTTTTCCAGTGAAATCGTCCAAGGAGCCCAAATCTCAGAACAGGTGACGATGGAGCTGTTTGATTAAAGGGGTGTGGGGGGCCGTGGACCTCCCCTCCCCAAAAGTTTAACTATGCCCAGAGTACAGTTGAAAACACAACTCCAGATGACAGCTTAGGCGTTGGCCTCCAGGTACTCTCAGATTTGGTCATTTCAACTTGCATAGCAGATGCTGTGGTGTGTTGCTACCATCAGCCCCCTTAGCAACAGCGGCAGAAAGGCAAGTTGCTCACAGCTCACAGCGCAAGCTCTCTCAGAATTGCCCAAAGCCACACCCCTTCTCCAGGGGTAGCTGGCATGCAGCGATTGGTGTCAGTGAGGGGTCAATGCCTCACTCTGAGATAACCTTGAAGTCCACCCCAACTTCAGTGCGCCCCTGGGGGCTTGGCTTAGACCTCTGCAGCCCACCTGCTCCCTCTGCTTCCTCCTCTTCCCCTCCTGACCTCTCCCCAGTAAACCTCCCCCCATGCCAATCTCCATCTCTGAGTCTGCTTCCCCCTGAGCTCCCCACCCAGACACTCTGGCTCTGGTTTTCCCCAAGTGGGGCCTGGAAATCATAAAGAACCCCACAAAAGACTCCAAAGAGACCACCTCTGAGAGCTGAGAGCTCAGGTAAGCCACCTGTCTTCTCTGGACTACGACTGAGTGCAAACCCCCTGAGGACATGTACCTCATCGCAACTTGGGAAATCAAATGAGACCACCTTGGCTTGTGCACGTAACTGTAAATGGCACAGTTATTGGGAGTGGGGGGCAGGTGGTCCCTGGATGAGAGGGAAGAGACAAACTGAGAGCTGCAGCCAGGGGCGGAGGCGTGCCTTCCTGCTAGTCCAGAACGCAAGCCCCCTTCCGGCTCCCCTGGCCTCTCCCACCTCCAGGGGGCCTTCCCTCTGCGTGTCCCAACATTCCTAACTGAGTCAACAACCTGAAAAGGAGTCCAACGAGTGTTTTCAGGAAGAGAAGCTGAAGCAGGTGCTGGGGCGCGGAGGGCAATGGGGATGCTGTGTCTGCAGTTAGCAAGTCAGGGCCCGACTCCAGTCCAGATTCCCAGCTCCACCAACTTGGCACCGAAGCCAGCACCAGGCCCTCTGCTGGGTGCTAGAGATGAATCACAGGCTGGCCCTGCCTGCCAGGATCTGCCACAGAGCCCAGCGGTTGGCAGGCTTGGCTACAAATCCAAATTGCCTGGAAAGGGTGCTAAACACACAGCAGCCTGGGCCTCACCCCCACAACCCCACCCCTAAGTTCTGATTCAGTAAGTCTGGGGGTGGGACCCAGGCTTCTGAATTTTCTAATGAGTACCCGCCTATGCCCTCCCTTTCTCCTTTCTCTCGCTCTCTCTCTCTCTCTCTCTCTCTCTCTCTCTCTCTCTCTCTCTCTCTCTCTCTCTCTCACACACACACACACACACACACACACACACGCTTCTGAGAACTAACAGAGGTTTCACTTCCAAGGCAGCCTGAGTTTCACTTGCCAAGAAGACACAGATCCACGGCATGAATGGCTTTTCTTGAATATTAGGAAGTCTACAATTCTCTTTCCCCAAGTGAACTTTTCAGACCCTCCATTTCTGCCACCATTGGACACTTCCTCAGTTCTTCTATTTTTCCTTCCAAATGTCCCTCAGCTGCCATGCCCTTGACCTTGCAGCCCCCAAGCCCACAGCCTTGAATGTTACAACAGCTACCAGGTCTTTCCACTGATCCAGAGGCGCCCAAACTTCAGGCATTCCTCTGCCTCCTTTACAGTTTGTTGGTCATATCTTCATACCACCTGTTGTACAATTTATCTTACTATTTTCCTTTAACTAATTTCTAAAGAAGCAAATATACTTATTTCAAAAGAAAACTTTCTAGACTCGAAAGCAAGGACTAAAACAGATACTCGCACGTGAACGTTCAAAACAGCACTGCTCACACTAGACAAGAGGTGAAAACAACTCCAGTAACCACCGACAGATAAATGGACAAGCAAAATGGGGTCTGTCCAGACAATGGAATACTGTTCAACAATAAAAAGGAAGGAAATTCTGGCACATGCCTACACCATGGATGAAACTTGAAGACGTTCCACTAAGTGAAAGAAGCGACACACAGAAGGACAAATATTATGATCCCACTTTTATGAGACACCCAGAGTAATCAGTCATAGAAACAAAAAGTGAAGTGGTGGTTGCCAGTGTCTGGGGGAGCGGAGGACGGGGAGTTATTGCTTACTAGGATTAGTTTCAGGTGGGGAAGGTGAAAAGTTCTGGAGATGGATGGTGGTCGTACAACCTTGTGAATGTACTTAATGCCACTGAACTGTACATTTACAAACGGTTACATTGGTAAAGTTTGTTAGTATTAAAAAGAAAACCTTCTATCACTATCTCACATGGAAAAAAACAGTATCACTTGCCACTGAAAACAAACCAATGTTATCAAAATAATGTCAGCTGCCCTACCTTTTTTTTTTTTTTTTTTTTTGCTAAAAGGAAATCTTAGCAAGTATAGTATATGGAGTGTTACTAAAGGTCCCTGCACTCAGATAAGGATGAAAAATAATCAGAAAAGCACCAATTCCTTCCCTATGAGAACCAGCATCAATTAATGCCTCACTGAGAACTGTCTTTGGACCACTCACCATGCATGTGTCAAAGCCTTTGGAAAATCTCTCTTCTGCTCTGGAGACCTGGGTTCAAACCCTGACTCTACCAACTACTCAGCTATGTGGTCTTTGACAAAACCTCCTGGGGAAGTCCCTAGTGATTTTGTAATAGGGAGTGTGGCGGGTGGCTGGTTAGCTCAGTTGGTTAGAGGACGGTGCTAATAACACCAAGGTTGCTGGTTCGATCCCCGCATGGGCCACTGTGAGCTACACCCTCCTTCAAACAAACAAACAAACAACAACAACAAAACAAAAAACAGGGAGCGGGTTCAGAGGTTGGACCACATCTAGGCCTCTCAATGTATATATGACCTCTGGACCTCTGACATAAGAATTATCTGGGATACATGGTTTTTAACCTGCTGTTTAACCTGCCGTTGGGAGCCGCACTCCAGGCCTAGTCAATGGGGTTTAGGGGCGGGGCCTGGAAACCTGCAGACTAAACAGCCTTCCAGGTGATTCCCACGTATGCGAAGCCTGGGACCTCTGGCTCAGTTATCTTTGAGGACCTTTCCACTCCACATCCTGGAATCTTGCACACCAGGTCCTTGCTTAAGGGGGGGTCCAGACTGGGGTTTGGAAAATAATTTGCTGTGGTCTCCTTTCCTCCCTGCTTCAGCTCCACCAGGCCCTAGAGCAAGAAGCAACAATTTCTTTAACCTGCTCATCTGACTAGAAGTATTTCTTTTTTTTTCGGGGGTGGGAGGAATGGAGGAGGGATTGGTACACAGATGGCCCACTTCCTGCCAAAGTGAGGAACCCCTGGCTGCGACTGGAAGTGGGGTGTCGTGTCCCCTCCCGTGTCTGGTGGAGAGGGGCTGTGGGACTCAGAGAGCTTCAGTGCTAAGGGTCCCAGACAGCTAGACATGATGGTTCTGATTCCAGCGTTCTGGGTCCCAGGGAGCCCCACCCCCTTTCCAGGGCCCCTTAATTTCTCTCTTTAGAGGGTATGGCCCAGGATCCCAAAGTGAGACAGAGGTACCAACGGTCAAAGGCGGTCCGGCAGAGACCCACCTCCCAGTATGGTCAAAGAGAGGTGAGGATTTCTCCAGCTGGCTCGCTGAAGTTCCAGCTCCCCATATCCCTCCCCGTGCAGGGGACCTCACCAGGAGGGCTGTGTACCCAGAATCCAGAGCGAGACTATGATGCAACAGGGAAACTGAGGCTCAAAGAAGGGGAGCCCTGGTCCAAAGTCTCCCACAGAGGGAGAGCCTGGGTCCCCTCCATGCACCCCTGTATCCTTCTACAGACTCTAGGATGCAAGGTCTCTCTGCCCAGTGCTTGGCCCCAGCCACCTATCTGCTCTGCGTCTTCCTTCTGCGTCCCAGTCCCTCTGCAGGCTCTAGCTCCCTCCCAGCTTTCCCACCGTCTCCCATCGGCCCTGGCACTCTGGACATAGCAGCCCAGCTCTAGGTTCACTGATCCGGTTCCTGGGTGCAGTCCTTCAACAGATGCTGGAAACAAGGAATGTCCTGGGGCTACACTCTGCACATTCCCTTTCCCTCCTCCCAGCCGAGCTGTGTGACCTCAACCAAGTAGCTGCCTGTCTTTGAGTCTCCATTCCCAGCCCAACTTTAGAGGCTGCAGAGGGACCTTAGTCACCTACCGCTGTTTCCAGGGCTCTGGTGCGCGCACTGCTGGTAGCCTCTCCCTCCCAGCAGGTCTGGGATTGCTGTGAGCCTGGGGCAGTCGGCACCTGACCACTGCACTCCACCCTCTGCATCAGTTCTTTTTTCTTTCACTTTCTGTCTGCACTGTGGGGCTAGGGTCAAGCAGGAGAGTAAGCAGGCACCCAAGCCTCCCCTTGCTTCATAAACCACGTGCTTTCTCAGAAGTGCCTCAGTCTCATCCCTACACTCCTAGGGCGTCCAGAGCATCTAGGCAGCTCTTTGAAATAGCAGTCCCACGCTGCGGGAAAGCCAGCGTGCCCCCGGGATGTTTGCAGGGAGCTCATCCCCACCCCGGGGGGGGGGGGGGCGTGATTTCTCTCTAGCTCAGCACCATTGTGAGGAAGGCAAAACACACCTACAGCGCACGTGGACCCAGAGGTTGCTCGCTGAGCCATTTACTTCTGGGAAACTGGATGCCCGTGGGAGGAAGAGAAAATTCCTCGGGAATCTTCACGGGCTGGAAGCTCAGCCCAGGCAACTAGTGTTTCCGTCACCACACCCCCTTCAGCATTACTGGCCCTTCCTCCTCCAGAGGTCCTGGACCCCTGCCCCACCCACCACAAGAACTTGGGGGTGGGTCAAGGTGGCTTCTAACTCTCTCCCCCACCTGGAAAACTTCCCCAACAAGCTCTGAAAGCATCCAACAGAGATGGCAAATTTGTCATCAATCTGTGGGTTCTGAGGAAGTCACATATTTCAGCGGCATCTGAAAAAAGGAGTGTTACCCATCTCAGCCACACAGCAGCAGCACCAATAACACTGGGCTGGCATGACGACAGTCGGTTCCTACAGTGTACCAGGCACTGTGCTAGCCCCTCTGATCCCTCACTATTGCCCTGTCGGAAGAGTTTTCCCCTTATCCCATTATACAGCCCAGGAACATAGCCCAGAGAGGGTTGGCGACAAGCTCACACCCAACCAACAGTGGAGCTGAGATTGAAAGCTGCCACTCTGACTTCAGAATTGGTGCCAGAAGTCTGTGCCATGCTGTGTCTCATCATCTGTCCCCACTCCCCCATTTCCCCCCCAAAACACCATTTGGAAACTGGGGAGAGGGGAGTATCTGTCCAGGTGACTGGCTATTGCCAGCTGGCTGGGGTTCAATAACTACACCAAAGGGCGGAATCTGGCTTTGGTCTCCCTGCTCCCCTGGGGATGGGGTGGGGTCTGGCAAGGGTCCCATTCCTTCAAGGGCACCCCTCACTGTTCACCCAGTATACAGACGACCCTGTGGTTGGCTGAGGAGGCCATCAACGCTGAGAGCTAATGTCATGCCCCCCGAAAGTGGGCTCTCTAGTACCCTTCAAGGGCTCCTACAACCCTTGGCACCCCTTCTCACATTCCAGGCACCTGGCTGACTTATGTCCCTCAAGTGGAAGCAAATGGCTAACTATGTCACTTCTTCCAATAGCTCCAGCAGGACAAGAACACCCCTCTATGACCCCACCCCAGTTCAGAGCATGTCTCTGTTCATCCAGAATGGCGAGACCAGATGAGCCCTCACCCTCAATTAACAAGCATTCTCAGCCCCAACTTCCTCCACCACTCGCCTTTTTACCTTGGGGCTCTGGCAGGTAGGACCTAGCAGGGCGTGGAGCCAGGCAACGCATGGTGTGGGAAACGCAGTGAGTCTGGCAGACCCTCCTGGTGCCCTCAGCCTGTCCACGACAGGTGCCTTCAGATGCCCAGCTCAGGAGCAGGCAGCCTCATCTCTTGCCGGTTTCCCTGCATCTTCAGATGCCTGGAGCCCGCCAAGTATAAACCAGCATGCAAAGGAAGTAAGCAAGGGACTAGCGGAAAACTCGCCCCCTGCAAGGTGGCTTCCTGCGACCAGATTTCTCACATCTAGACATGCTCGAATTTGTCCACGCTCCCTTAAACTCCCCCGCCCCGCCCCCATGCCTCCAATGTTAATTTCAGTTCCTTGTTGTGGACCAAATGGGGTGGTGACTGAAGAAGGCTAAGACGTTGGATTGTCGGTTGTCAAAACATTGACATTCTGAAATGATGGATGCCACAACGGTTCCACGCTGGTCATATTTGGCCACCTGCCAATATCTGCCATCCTCGGAAGGATGGGGCCAGGATCAGAGCCCCACAATTGTCTCAGACAAGCTGAGCGTCCCTGCGCACGCCACTCCCCCTTTCCACCTGCCTCCCACCAAATTACCCTGAATTTCCCAGCAGATCATGAGTGGTCTGCTCATCATTTTCATCCCAAGACATTGGACTGAAACATAAATTACACTTAAAAGGTTGTTACCCAAAATATGATATATATGCCAGGTGGCTTGGGGTGACACACAGATGTGGTGCCAATAATGATGACTCACATGGGGAAAGTTGGTGCCTTTTCAAGTCTCTGTCCAGGCACCGGATAGCATCCAGGAGGAAGTCTCAGCTTGGGGCTTGTATGTCTTTAACTTCTTCTAACGTACGATCTCCCCGTTTCACAGGGAGCAGCCCCCAGCCTCAAGCCTTTGGTAGACAACAGTATTTGGCTAGAATCGAATAACACTACACTGCTCTCTTTTATAGTTACCTTCTATGTGTGGCATTCTTTTTTATTTATGACGGACATAAACCTGCCTTAGAAAATAAAGTTGAATGAAAAAATGTGAGCGGTTTGGAAAACAAAAAAAGCTGTGAAGCAAATAAAACATAAGTGGTATGCCAACATCATGAGGGTGGTACTGAAATGAACGAAGTTTGGGAAACTGATTTAAGTGCCAGATGCGTATTTACTGAAAGGGCCCTGGGTTCCGAGGGAGAAGAGCTGGTGTCATGCCCCGGCTGTCACTAGCAGGTGTGTGACCTTGGACCCCTCGCTTCCCTTGTGTGGGCTTCAGTTTCCCCACGTATGAAATAAGGATAATGATGCCTATCTTTGTATGATGGTTCATTGGAAGCAGTTGCTGCTTTCAGAAGTCCCAGGGGAAAGGAGGCAGACAAATGAAATGCTAATAGTCAATTTGAAACAGCCTTGCTTTGTGAGGCTAACAAAACAGAAAGAACGAATATTAGAAATCCCAAGAAGTCTCACCTTTCCGATGACCCGGTGCCGAGGGAGAGGCACCGCTGGCCATTCAGCTTTCTTGAGGCCACCTGTGGGAGTCCCTTCCTGTCCTCAGAAGTAGCCAGCTCCAGTGGCCATGGTTCTGAATCAGCTCCATGGCAGGGCAGAGCTTGAAATGAGAGTCAGCCAGGCCTGCAGGTGCACCTGCCTGGACGCCCTCATCTCTCACCTGGACGGCAGCAGAGGCCTGCCACCTGGTCTTTCCACATCCTCCCTGACCCCTCCAGATCCATACCGGACTCTGATGGTCCTGTGTCAACACAGAGGTTCTCTGAACTGGATGATGACATGTGCCTGCCTGTGTGTTTGGCTGACGGCAGAGGCAAGGAGTACAAGGAGGGTTAGGGCACAGAGGCGAGGTGGGAGGCTCTGTGGGCCCAGGCAGGAGCTGATGGGGGTCTGAATTCCAGCAGAGGCCATGGAGACAGAGCTGAGGAGAGGGGGCAGGCTGGCGCAGAGGTAGGATGACAAGCGTTTTGGACCGAGTGGACAGGGCAAGGAGTAGGGCGGACGGCTAAATCAAGCCCGGATTTTCTCCCTGTTCAAGCATCCTGCTTATGCTCCTCTTCCAAACTATCCCAGAGGTGGTGACCATGCTCTGCAGCCCAGGCCTCAGTTCCCTCCTGACTGAGGGGACCTCTCAGGGCTACTGAAGCCAGCCTTGTCCTGGCCACCTGCATGTCTTTGTGTCAAACCAGGATCTAGTGTGACAAAGACCACTAGCGACCAGCAGAAACTTTGTTAAGTTTGCCAGTGTCCCCTGTGAGAGGAGACTGGGAGGAGACCGATCTTCCAAGTATGATTTGCATCCCAGAAAGTTCGCCATCCCTCCCTGCAGTCTCCCCAAACAGACCTGGTTGGTCTTACCTTACATAGGTACTACCTATGTACCTGTGCTCAAGCAGCGTCCCCTTCCAGGACCCCTTACTGCTGCCTCCTCCCTATCAGGCGGCATTTTAGCCAACCTTCAAGGCCCAACTTCCCACCTTCCTTATTTTTCCAGCTACCAACAATCTTCTGCTTTATTCATTTTAAGAAACCTTGTTGCTGTGTATTTGACAATACACTGTGAACCTCCTGTTTCATGACTATGCAATCTGACAATTCAGTTCGCGAACTTGTTGCAATGATGTTGCTGACCTTTTTTGATATCAGAGGGATTATTCTTTATGAATTTGTACCAAATGGACAAGCAGTTAACCAAGTTTGCTATTTGGAAGTGATGAAATGGCTGCGTGAAAAAGTTAGACGACCTGAACTTTTCGCCAACAATTCATGGCTCTTGCATCACGACAATGCACCACCTCACACAGCACTGTCTGTGAGGGAGTTTTTAGCCAGTAAACAAATACCTGCATTGGGACACCCTCCCTACTCACCTGATCTGGCCCCCAGTGACTTCTTTCTTTACCCGAAGATAAAGGAAATAGTGAAAGGAAGACATTTTGATGACATTCAGGACATCAAGGGTAATACGATGACAGCTCTGATGGCCATTCCAGAAAAAGTTCCAAAATTGCTTTGAAGGGTGGACTAGGCGCTGGCGTTGGGGCGTAGCTTCCCAAGGGGAGTCCCTCGAAGGTGACCGTGGTGATGAGTTCGCAAACGTAATTGTCCGACCTCGTATAGCCCCTTGCCTCGGATCAGATCATTACATTGCTAACATCTGGGACCTGTGTTTTATTTTCTCATTTAAAAGACATACTCCAAGCCTATTCGAATGAAATGATGGAGCTTGGATTTAAATGATCAAGGTAGACTCAAGTTCCAAATGGCTGAAGAGTTCTCCCTTCCGAGGTTGGGAGTGCTTTCTCGAATGCTTTTTGTGTGACCACAAGTCCTAGCAGGTGCTAAATAAATGACTGAGGAAGAGGGAAGGAAGGAGATTTTAAAAAGAAAGAGTAGAGGTGAGTCAGTAGAGAGGTAGGTGAATAGAGAGAATAAAACTGGTATGTATTCAAATTAGGCAGGTAGGGAGGTGTGTGAGAACGTAAGCCTATCATCAGTAGGTAACATACAAATGGGTTAGTTGTAGGAAGGCAGGTAAATAAGTGTGATACATAAATATACAGGCAATTAGAGAAGTAGAAAGACTGATAAGTAGACATAAGTAGGTAGTAGCTGTAAGTTGATGAATTCATAAGTAGATAGTAGGTAGGTCGTTAAAACAGGTAAGTTTGAGGGCAGGCAGGTAAGTGGCTGGGCAAGTGAGGACACAGGTGAGAGGCTCAAGGTAACAGCAACAAAGAACAGAAACCGTCCTTGGTTGGGTCAGGCAGCAGGCTTGGAGCCAAGCCAGGCCACTGGTCAGCACGGGGAAAACCCACGGGGAAGTGCCAACTTCCGGGCGCAGGTGCCTCTCCTTCTGTGGTTCCTGGAGGTGAAGGTGATGTGTGTCAGGCTGAGAAGACGCCGCGTGCAAGAACAACAGTTGTCCTCCCCAACATGTTTCCGCCTCAGGTTTGGGGAAAGGAAGGAGTTGGGAGGAAGGGTGCAGCCCCTCTCCTCTGCACAGCCCAGCTCTGCGGCTCTCATCCTAAGAGCCACATGAGGGGGGACGCTGGAGGAGGAACTTGGCAGCCCAGACCATCCCTGCTTTTCCATCATGAAATCGTATCATGAAAACAGAGAGCAATGAAACGACAAAGGGAAGCCAAAGGAAACGATAAACTAGAAAACCTACAGCCTCTGCGAAAGCACGCCCCAAACACTTCTGTGCCCCTCGCTCTGGTCACAAACCCAGGCCAGCTGCCTCTGCCATCCCTCACCCACAGCCATCCGTCTGTTCACCTCGGGCCTGTGTTTGCCCCAGCACCACCCTCAAGGCTGCTGAGTCAGAGCCAGCTCTCCTCTTGCCAGAAATGCATGTGCCTCAGGTTGGCTGAGGTAACTGAATCCCGAGAACGACACTCGGTACTACTGTCGCCTCCGTTTTATAGACAGGGAAGCTAAGGCCCAGAAGGGTCCAAGGAAGGGCTCACAGAGATACCCCTTGGAATCAGGGAGTCACGACTGGCACTCAGGCCACTGGAGGGCACGGCCCACGTGCTTACCCAGTGTGCCAATCTGAGGGTGGGGCCATATTGCCTCATTCTTCTGCGGCACACAGCACCCAAGCACTCACTACTGTCTAGATATTATTTGGTGCCCCTAGCAAGGCTACAGATGATCGTTTCCTCAGCACCTCAAACCCCTGGTTTATTCCCCCCTGTCCAGTGCTCCATGCTGTTAACCCCCTAGAGTTATCTGTCTAATGCTAGGCAATGCCTCAGATAGTTTCCCAACTAGCAACTAATTTAACACTCACTACAGCCCTGGGAGCTTACATCGTCATTCCCATTTTAGAGATGAAGAAACTGAGGGTCAGAGTAGTGCAGTTACATGGCCAAGGTCCCAGAGCGGTCCAGCTTCCAGCCTGGTTCTTTGGGCATCACTGCCATCCTAACTCTCTCTTCTCTGGTTGCAGATGGCCCTTCCAGGAGCTGTCACCCACTGTCCACTAAAGAATGCCCGAACGTTTGCTCGGATTCCCCAGTGAAGCTGCTGAGTTCTGCTAGGATAGGGACCTTGACTCTCCAGCCTCCCCGAGCTGGCCTGGGGCTGAACGCACACGTGCTGCTCTGCATCGCACAGAGTCAAGCCCCCGAAGTGGGCTCTCTGCACAATTGCAGCTGTCGCACTGCAGTAGCTGAAGGAGCCTTCTGAATCATCAGGCTAGTTTCAGTATGAAGCCAGTTAACCTGTTTTTGGTAGATTTACGGTATCCCTTTGGGTTGTTTAAAACAGGTAACCAAGCAGAAAGTGTAGAGACACATCTGGACTCGGTGAGACCTAACAGCCCCACTCCCCAGGCCGTAACCTCTCTGTGCCTCAGTTTACTCACCTGTAAAGCGAGAATGATGGTAGTACACGAGCCATCCGCCCACCCACCCATCCGTCCCTCCATCCTCCCATCTCTCCATCCAACATTCAGCAACTACACATGGCATACCGATCCTGTCCCCAATGCCATGCTACACAGTTGGGGTGCACCTGGGATCAAAATACAGTTCCACGTGGAACGTATTTTCCAGTGGGAGAGTCAGGCAACCCACAACAAACATACAAAGTGAACTACATAGAAGGTGAAACATCACTCTAGGGAGGGGGCTCGGAATGTGGAGGGGGCATTGCAGTTCTAAACGGAAGGCCTCACTGAGGTGACACCTGAGTCGAGAGCTAGAGGATGTCCGGTTGGTGAGCCAGGAGGACATCAAGAGAGCAGTGTTCTCGGTGGAGGGGCCAGCAGGTGCGGCGGTCCCAAGGTGGAGAGCGTGCCAAGCCTGTCCCAGGAACAGCACGGGGGTCGGCATGGCTGGAGCATGAGCAAGGCAGAAGCAAGGGATGAAAGCAGAGTGGTGATGAGAGCCAGACCGTGAAGGGCCTCAGGATGTCTGGATTTAGCTTTTGCTCAGAGTGATGGGGGAGCGGGTGCAGGATTTAGGGCAGTGGGGGGTGAAGATCGTTACAGGGTGTGGGGAGAGTTACTAAAACATCATTGGACGATTTCCTTTTCTGAACCCCACTGAAACTAAAGTCAGTGCCTTTATTTATAAACCACACAATTTTCTTTCCCGTTCTGCTTCATCCCCTCCGGAAGGTGCTCCCTTCCTGCTTGTACTGCAGCAGGCACACCTGCCTCGTCCTGGGTCAAAACCTGGAGAAGAGCTGGCCTGGAGGACAGAAGAAGGAGCAGGAAAGACAGAGATTTGTCCTTCTCTATCTCCCAGCCTCCTAAAGCCCAGTTCCCTTTCTAGAGTCACAAGGGATCAGAAAAAAATAATACATCCCCAGGGCGGAAACACAGTTAAATAACAGGAACCAGTGAGAGGCGGAGGAGGGGCCGAGGTATCTTAAGACATGCAGTTTGTGGCGGGGGTGGGGGGGGTCAAAAAGAGAGGAAGGCTTTGACTTCCCCCCAGGTTGGCCTAGGCTCTCCCACTGAGACCACATGGGCTACAGGCACTCTGCTTAAGAAGTCGGGGAGATCACTCAGGTCGTAAAGATGCCTGTTGCCCCAGGGATCTGTCAAGAGTGGGAGAGTAGAAAATGTGTCCAGGATACCAGCTGGGTGAGAATTTAAGCACAGGGGAGCCAACCCCATATAAACGGGTGTCTTGGCCGGAAGAGTTGGAGAAATGCCTTTACCACCCTTTGGTACCAAAGTCAAGACCATCAAAGGGCTTTTAACTCTGAAGGTCAGGTTGAGGATAAAAGCGTGCCTGTCCTCAAATCCCACCTCCACCTCTTCCTACCTGAGGACCCAGGGTGTCACCTCTGGGTGGCCTGTAGAATAAGGATGCAGATAATCAAAGGGCTTCGGGTGGATATGGGGACTAGCTACGAAGGTGCCCGGATGTACTTAGGCTATCTATACGTGGCACACAGTAAATAGTGAAGAAATATGAACCATTGTTATTATCTCAAGTTTTCTATTACTGTGAAACCGCAAAGGGACCAAGGAGGACCAGGAATTCATGACGCCAAATTATAAAATTTGAAAAGCACAGATTTGCATAGAGGAAACAGATCAAACAGGCATCTTGGGGAAGAAGGTTGTTTGCAACAAAGAGAATCTCTGTGTAACTGGAAAGGAAGACCTTACATGTTTGAGGAGCCAAGGCTGCAAGTGAAACAGTATGGTGTTGGCTTGTTTTTTCTGATTTAAGATGCAACAAGTATCATCAACACTCGAAAAAGAAGACACTTTTTCCCTCTCTTCTCCTGATCTGATTCCTAGTTCCCATCTCTCCCTCTCTTTCTCTGTCACTCTTTCCCCCACCTTCTCTCTCTTCTTCCCCTCCCCCTCACTTTCCCTCTCTCCCTCCCTTCTTTCCATCTCTCTCTGTCTCTTTCTATTCTGCCCTGCCCTTTCTCTTTCTCTCTGTCTCTCCTTCGGCTTCTGTCTCTCCCTGTGACACAAATGAACACACACACGCATGCATGTATGCACACGCACACGTATGCCCACACACAAGCACCTGTGCACAGAAATACACAAACGCGCAGGTGTGTGCATGCGCACACAGCATCCTCCGCAATCCGGCGCTGTGGCCACTCCGGTTAATGGCCCCTCACGTCTCCATCATTGAACCACACTGACTATGCCTGCACCTGTTTTCCCCATTAGATCGTGAGCCCCTTGAGTTCAAGAGCTGATGTGTGCCCCGCCCCGGCCAGTGCCCAGTATAGGGCCTGACACATCGAGGAGACTCAGGGAGTAAACCCACTGGCCCGCTTGCCTCAAGGAGGGTTTTCTCTTAAGCAGAGTGGGAAGCACGCCGCTTGCCTCCAGCACACGAGCATCACAGACAGTTCTCTCTAAGCACTTGCGGCTCCTGCCAGCTCCACCAGCCGCCCTGATTCCTGCCCAGGTCGGCCTTCCCATCTTGGGACACAGATGATCACACTGACTTCTCTTTCAGAGAGGACAGAAAAATCCTTGAGCTGCTTACAGCCAGTCATTGCTCCTGGAGCAAAGGGGACGCCAACTTACCACCATGGTCCTTGTAGCCGAGGGCCCTCTCGGATGCTGGCACCTGCAGCCCACTCCAGGCCCACTTCAAGAGGGCCAAGTCCGGGTCTCCTTTCTGCAGCAGGGTCAAGGAGATCTTCCTGGCCAGAGCCTCAGCATCAGGCTCATGGAGCAGGGCGCAGTGGTACTCCCTGGAGAGAAGCTCCTCCTCCAGCAGGTTGTCCAGGAGGGCCTGCACCTGGCTCGGCTGATGGCTGGAGAGCAGCATCCGGACCTGAGCCAGGATGGTCTGGAAGTGGTTCATGGCAGCGCTTGGAGGCAGTGCAGCTGTCAGGGCCAGAGCCTGGGATCTCTGCTCACCCGGCCTGCAGCATCCAAAACATGAAGTGAAAAACAGGATGAGGGAACCTCCGCAAATTATTGCAGCTTATTCCTGCTTAGGAAGATTTCCTCATTTGCGCTGCAGGCTGGGGTATATGGTGAATGGCTGGAAATGGGTTCTTGGGCTGATTCACACCCCACAGATATTTGCAGGTTTCTTCCATGTGCAAGGGCCCCAGAAGCCTGCCGCCTTGTGGATTCCATCTAATCCAATCCAGCATTTATTAAAAGGAGGAAAACCTGACTCTTGGAGGACCGCTAAGATGAGCAGTCTTTTCAGATGTTTTATCATAGTATGAAGGCAATTGGGGCATAGAGGTTAAGTAATTGGGTTTGGAACTAATCTGCTTGGGTTCAAATCCCAGGTCTGCCCCTTGCTAATTATGTGACCTTGGGCAAGTTACTCAGCCTCTTCTGGCCTCCATTCTGCCATCTGAAAAGGTAGCATGATAGTAATAGTATTTGCCACGTAGAGTTGGATGGAGTGGTAACAACAGTACTTACCTCCAGAGCTGTTGGAAGGATTAAGTGAGATCATGTATACAGAACACCTCATGTTACCTACAACGTGACAATAGCTCAATAAATATGAGCCACTATTCTTATGCTTATTGCCATCATTATTATTATTGATTAATAGTGCAAACAACTTTGTCATCTTGGGCTTAACCTCACTAAACTTCAGTCTCCACTTCCGTGAAATCTCCAAATAAAAGTAATCCAATCTCATTGAGTTGTCTTGAGGATTAAAAGAGAGAATGCCTTCAAGGGGCTTAGCATTAGACCTAGTAAGCACTTAATGAACACTGGCTGTATACTAATATTATCCCCAATTTACAAATGCACTAAATAGAGGTTTTGCATAGGAACTTGGCTGTTTTACGATTTTACTCTAAAAATCCCCAACCCAATTTTTTAAAAATCATAGCTGATTGCTCCCCCTGCCCATTGAGAAACACACCCATGACCTTGTTTCCTCTCTGGCCTCAGTTTTACCATCTATCAGATGGGAGCATTTACATTGTTCACTTAAATGACACAAATAAGAATTGCCACTTTCCGTATGGCTCAGTGGTTCCTACCTCACCAACTCTACCACAGGTAACAACTATAAACTCTGAGGAAAAATATGAAAAACAACTACCTTAAGGCACTGGAGAGTGACCAGAGCAGGCAGATACTAGAAGTGAGTCAATGCGTGGAAGACAAGAATATCACTGGTGAATTCCCAGCTTATGAGTTTAGCCTGAAGACAGGTCTCAATCACTGCTGTGCCAGGCTACTCACACTCTTTTAAAATACGCAAAGTGTTATTGCCCTGAGGACTACTAGAGGACAGAATTTGGGGTGACAATAGCTGCTGGAAAGTGGGGGTAGAAATTCCAGGCAAGGGACAAAGAACTTCCTCCAAATTCTGTGTCTAAACTGCCAAATATCTGGCTGACCAATGAACCATGTATGCATTGAAGGTCAGACTCCGAACAGCTCAGCTGAGGCTCAACGAACTGAATGAGATTTGAAGTGCAAGCTACTATGGGTGTGCAGAGGGGGTAAGAGACTTTGCACTCGATGCCAGCCAAGTGAAGAGCCTGGTAAAACAACATCAAACAAATAAACACTCTTCCTACTGTAACAGAATCCAGAGTGCTCTGAACCTATCATTCATGAGGTGCAGCACACATCCAAAGAAACATAAAAAGGGAGTCATTTGCAAAAGAGAAAGGCAGTCAATGGAAACTGACCCAAGATGACCCAGATGTTGAAATCAGCAGACAACGACTTTTAAAGCACTGACTATAACCATGAACCAACAGGACATAAAGGAAAACATATTCATCAAAATGAGAAGATAGGAAATTTTAGCAGAAAAACATAGAAACTACTTAAACATTACCAAATGGAAATTATCACAGTGAAAAGTTGAAAGTCCCTGGATGGGATTAACAGTGAAATGGGAAATCATAGAAGAAAGAGTAACTTTAAGAAGGAACAGTAGAAATCATTTGATGTGAAGAACAGAGAGAAAGATTGAAGGAAATGAGCTTCAAGGATCTGTGAGACCATGTCAAAGGTCCAATATATACATATTAGGAGTCACAGAAGAAGAAAAGAAAGGATGGGGCAGAAAAAAGCCTTAAAGAAATAAAGCCCAAAATATCTCACATTTGGTGAATGTAAAATAGATCTGTGAAGCTCAGTAAACTCCAAGCAGGATAAATATAAGAAAACTACACTGAGGAGCATCAAAGTCAAACTGCTGAAAACCAAAGATAAAGAGAAACTTGCACAAGCAGCCAGATAAAAACAACACATTACATACAGGAGAGCTTTTGAATAATCACTGACTTCTCATTAGAAACCATGGAGGCCAGACGACAGTGGAACAATATCTTGGAAGAACTAAGAAGAAAAGAAACTGTTGACTCAGATTTCTAAATTCAGTGAAAATATCCTTCAAAAATGCAGGAAAAATAGATATTTTCAAATAAAAGAAAACTGAAAGAATATGTTGCAGCAGACCTGCACCTCAAGAAATGCTAACGTAAGTTCTTTATGTGGAAGACAAATGATATCAGTTAGAAATGCAGAGCTACAAGGAGGCTTGAGGAGCACGAGAAATACTAATCTCTGGGTAAATACAAAAAAATATTCTTCTTAAAACATAATTGCTTAAAACAAAAATTATAGTATTGTCTTGTGACTTAAATATATATTATACAATACATATGCTGACTATACAGTTGCAAGGTTTCTAAATTTTATATCTAGTGGCACAATGTTACCTCTATGTAGATTGAGAGAAATGGAAAATGTGTATTATAATCCCTTGGGCAAACACTAAAACATAATGCAAAATGGTATAGCTAAACAGCAATTAGAAAGTAATACAGAGTTTTAAATGAGATGAACTCTCAACTCTAGGTTTGAATAAGCCACGAACAAGATCATGACGTTATAAACTTTGTGCATAAAGGCAGAAGGTGAAATTCCAAAGCTTTTCTTCTTATTTAACAAAGTGCCCACACTTGGAAGCAAACAGAGACATCGATGCATATTATCCCCAAAGCAACAAATTATCAATTAAGATAATCAAAATTGCATACTTTGTAGGCATTAGAGCTCATAATTTCACAGGGCAAATCAATAATTTTTGCAGGCTGGGTATCTTAAAAGACTCCTTTGTACAAACTACACTTTAAAGAATAGTTTTATAATCATCAAATGAAGCTTTTCACACAGGTCTTCTCTCATAACAGAAGCATGGGCTGGACACTCGTGTAAATGTTCTCAGTTTTATCAGAACTAACTTTGTGATGCAGAACAGCGTCTGCTTTACTGCAGCTAGAGGGGAAGAGGAAACTTTTGCCCCCTTTCCCCTCTTTCGCTCTGAGATTTCTTTTCCCAGCAGTCAGAAGACCATGCAGTTTCTTGGACAAGGCAGTAATGCCCATCAATTAGCCCTGACAGAAAAAGAGATTTGAGGAGCTTAAAACTTAGGAGTTAGGAAAAAAGGAGCCAAAAGAGAATTTGAACTAATGGAATAGATGGTACCTAATCTTCAGCCATGGCTATGGAGAGCTGGCAGGGGGTCAGTTGCTGGGAAAGATAAGGAACTTGTGTTCTTAAGCACCTCACCTCTGTGGTGCTTGAAAGAGAGGACCAGGCCTGAGAATACATCCCAAGCCTCCAGGTGGGGATGAGGACCGGGGATGAGGATCAGGCCTGAGACCCCATCCGAAGCCTCCAGGTGGGGATGAGGACCAGGCCTGAGAATCCATCCCAAAGCCTCCAGGTGGGGACGAGGACCTGGCCTGAGACCCCATCCCAAGCCTCCAGGTGAGGATGAGGATCAGGCCTGAGACCCCATCCCAAGCCTCCAGGTGGGGACGAGGACTAGGCCTGAGACCCCATCCCAAGCCTCCAAGGTGGGAATAATGGATAATGAAAGAGCAAACATTGGGCACACAGAACCAGGGATAAGAGTTCAGTTCGCCTGGTCACTTGTAAGGCTACCTTCCTCTTTCCTATCAATCCAGCCACTACTCAGTCATGAGTTTCGTCAGGAAAACCTGAACGCCAGCCTCCACTCAGCCACTGACTCACTGTGCCACCACAGGCAAGGCATTTCCTCTCTCTGGACCACAATTGCGTCACCTATAAGATGAGTGGTCAGATTACATGATCCCTAAGATTTCTTTCAGTTCTGAAATAGTACCATCTCCAGGGATGTGTTACTCAGGTGCAGAACCTGCTGGCCTCAGAATTCCATGACATTCTCCTGTGACCAGTCACGAGTGCGGCATTTCCCCCGTCCACAGTCATTCAGGGCCCCCTGTGTGATTTTATTTCTCATAATCACATGCAACCTGCACTCTTATTCATAGATATTTTGCCTTAATCTGGCTTATTCATTTATCATAAAAGGAAATTTCATATTCCTATCACAGTTGGAAAATCCTATCACACGCCCAGGAATAGTAGGCAACTGTGACCAACACATGGCGAGTAAATCGATAATACAAATGTTTAGTCTTCTGCTTGTTGAAGGTTTGGACCCTGAGGTCCAATTTCTCTTTGTGATAAAGAGGGTTAGCCAGTGTTAGAGAGACGTGTTAAAGGTTAGACTAGCACCAAGCTGAAGTGTCTACATCAGCAAATGAGTAAAAAGAATTTAAACTACCAGAAAGGATGTAGAAAAATGAGAACTCTCCTACTCTCTTGGAGAGTGGGATGGTGCGATCACTTAGGGTAACAATTTGGCAAAACCTATGAAGAAGGGAGAAGTACATACGTAGCATCTCTACTCCTGGGGGTACACCCCAGGGAAATGCTTACACATAAGCCTGTGACACCTGAAGCAGTATTATCTGTGATGGTAAAAAATAAACGCAAGAATAGATATAAATGCCTTTTATAAACATTCTGAAATATGTGTGGCTTTAAGAAATTAAATGTAATGGACCCACTTGAAGTGAAGGAATTTATTGGTTGTTAACATGAAGCTAGACAAATCTATTACACACTGGGGTATAGTCCACGTTTTAAATGTTTCCTGGTTGAGTCTTTATAATCATTTCTCCTATTTCATAACAGTATGGTGTTACACATAAAAGTAAATCCATAAGCTGCTAAATCCATGAGAGTGTTATATTTCCAAGAAGACCCGTAAAACAGGTTGCCAAGGGCTCTGAATTCAGCTCCTCCCGAGGCGTTTTCCTCATGGGCTCAGCTGGTAGTACAATCTCCACCCCTTCGGTGGCATTGGTCATTCATGGTCGCCCACCTGTAATTCCTTCCAGAATCATCACAAGTATGTATCATTAGGGCTGTCTGACTGCACTCACACACAAAACGGAAAATTTTAGAGAAAAGTGCTATTCACCTGCTTTGTGTATTGAAGGATAGAGTCTTTAAATGGTTTCTGATGGACAACCTCACACTAATAAAACGACCAAATTAAACCTGCCTGGTGGACAGCAGCTATTTGGAGCAGAGTGAGACGTTGGAAGGTTTGAGTTCCATTCCCAATTCTGGTTATGTGCCTTAAGAGTGTTTGATTACTGTTATAAAATTGGACAGTTTTTATGCTAACAGCAAATGTCTATATACTGTATCTGAGGCTTAAGGACGCCTGTCTCGGAGAGGAAGGCATTATACTATTTATGAACGGTAACAAATGCACTGTGTCTGCTTATAATTTCATCTTTGAATGTTTGTGACTTGATTAGCTTCCTCCTAGCTGATGTTACTATGTCTAGAGTCAATTAAACCCGTGTAGTGTTTTGTGTAACTGTTGACTTTGGCAGCATGAAAATAATGTGTAAAGCAAGATTTTATGATTACAGAATCAGAATTTCTGAATTTTTATCATTGAAAGTTGAAATGTAACACACAGAAGCAAAAACCAATAAAAGAATACAGACATTTCACTGACTATAAAAGAATCACCCCCAAGAACCTAGAAACAACTTAAATATCCTCCAAAAGTAGAAAGGGTAATCAAATTGCAATATACGTATTCCTACAATAAGATCCTATACAATAGTTAAAATACATGAACGAGGGCTACATATGTTAACATGTCACTCAAAAATGTAATGAGTGGAAAACCAACTGCAGTCTGAAAAGAATTGTCTAGGAGTGGGATACATACGAGAGGAGGATGTGCATAAAAACGACCAACTGTCATTTCAGGACACTGGTGATTTCTAGAGCAAAGCAGGTGTGGAGGTGGGAGGGACGAAGGGAACAGCGTCAGGGAAACATTCACAGGGGACTTCACTAAAACTTTAATGTTTTATTTCGTTAGCGAAGTTGCGATTACATAGCTATTCATAGTCTTCTTTATACCTTCTTGCATGTCTAAAACATCCTATTCGGCTGAGTCACATGAAATTGCTGATATCTGTCCGTTTTAAACTACAAAAATAGCCGGTTCACTTGGTGTGACCTAATATAACGATAATGGTGATGATAAAGAATTGAAAGGGGACCGGCTTTCTTGCCACGTGATCCACTGTTATTTAAAGCCTGTAGGTGAAGGCTTCCTCGCCAGCTACCTGGTTACCAGCAGGGTGATGACGGAGCCACACTTTGGAAAACACTGATTTCATAAATGTTATCATGGTTCTGTCACAAATCGAGACCTGTGGTCTTGGGGATGAGAAACTTGTGGTCTGAGACTAGAAGCAGAGGAAAGAGAGGGTTTTGGGGGTCTACAGAGAAGAGGCAGTGCAACTGGGTCACACGCAAAACGCTCACACTCCGGGTCCCAAGCTCAAGGTCATGACTCAGGTAGTTCTTGAGGTCACTTACCTGCTGAGTGAGAGGTAATCACCTTCTATCTCCTGCTCTCTGGTTTGGAGATCAATGGCGATGTATTAAAATATTCAGATCCCATTTCTTGAAGCAGAGTAGTAGGGAGCGAGGCGCTTTCTGTACATGGTCTCATGGTCACCAATGGCATTAACTATCTCCATGAACGGACGAGGCCCTGAGATGTGACGTCACAGACCCTGAGCGGGAACCTGGGGAGGAATGCCAGGCTGTGCGTTTGCAAAAGGAGAACAGGGCCTGGTTGCTTCCTCCTGAGAGGCCAGCGAGACCAATTTCCTAGATCCCTAGGCCACGTGAATATGTCACGGCTGGTCCCTGGGGGCCGTGTGTTTGCCCACAGACCAGGGCAAACCGGTGGCTGCGTCTCAGCCTCAGTCACCTTGATCACCACTCAGGGACGTGGACTGCTGCCTTTGCTTGGGTTTTCCCCCCAAGGCACGTGGCGTTCATCCCTGGCTTGTGACTGCAGAGGTAATGGGGAGAGTGGGTGGGGACTGGCATGTCATCAACAGAATGAGGACACAACTCGCTGAGACTCATGTGGGCCAAAAGTGGGAGTCAGGAGACCTGGGCCAAGTGGGATGCTGGAGTCAGCTCCACTGTCCCCCTCCACCACCACCACCATCTCCCCTTCTCCATCTCCCTTCCATTGCCACCACCACCATCCATCATTCATTCCCACCATTACTTCCATAATCACCTTTACCTTCACCACCTTCGTCATTATCTTTCCTACCACCTTCCCCACCTCCAGTCTCGCCACTTCTCCTATCTCCACTGTTGTCACGACCATCTTCACAAGCACTGTCACCTCCACCAGCCCACACCTGCACCACAATAAGCCCTGTCCCCACCACAGTGTGATTACTATTTAAGGTACCATGTGTCATCTACTTCACCTGAGAAATCTCTATACCAGCCTATAAGGTGGGTATTCTTATTATCACCAAGACATAACGAAGCTTGAAGAAGATTCAAAACAAGGTCTATGTGATTCCTCTTGATACTCTTAACAAGGAGGTGTTGGGACCACTTAGTGACATTTAATTTGACCCAACATGGAGATGCCTGTTTCTCGCAGTGGGTCAGTGCTGGAGATGCAGGAGGATCAAACAGTTTTCTACAAGAGAGTTAACACTTACAAAAGGCCTTTGGGAATCACAGGCACTTGGGCTCAGACACATCAAGTGTCCTGCTCAAGGTCACACAGCCAGTAACTGCCAGGATTTAATCAGAGAGTGTCCACTGTCAACGCCTACAGGATCACAAGCTTAATCTCTGCCTTAGTCAGAGGTAGGGGGACAGAAGTTCTTCGCAAACTATCAAGGCTCTGACAGTCATGGAGATGCACCAGTCAGCTCTCTTTAAGAGAAGAGTTAACATGGCGTGTGCAGTCAGCTAACTGCTTCCAGCTGTGGATGCCTCTGGATTCTGCCTCAGCTTGTGAGTTCATGCCAGGTGCTTCCTAGGCAGTCCCTGCGCAATGGCTGAGCATGGCCGTGACACAAGGACTTGCCATTTCTGGGTAGTATGGGATTCTTCCATGGGCAAGCTACATACCCAGACTCCCTGTTGACTTGGCTGAGACGTCTCACAGCTGAACCACAGTCTGAGGCTCTTTCTACATAATCCTCTTATCTTCCCCTCTCTTTTCACAAGTGTTATATCTGTCTGCTTATTTCTGTTCTCTCTCCCCTTTATCTTTTGGAGGCCTAATCCCCTATAAATATCTTATACCCCAACTCTATCTTGGTGTCTGCTTCCTAGAGGACCTCAAATGACACAAAGGTATAATTTGAACCATCGTAACACAGGGAATTGTCTGCTTTCCTAGCCTTAAAGTCTGACTTTAGACACACACACTCTTTAGCCCTATGGAATGATATAACTGTTCTGATATACTAATATAACTGCTCCCTGTGGCAACTATGAATTATTATAAATCGAATGCAGTGTCATAACTCTGCATTGATACCCACCTGGCCCATGCTAACTGAAAGGAAGATGTAGAATAAGACGGAGTGGCTGATTTCTTGTTTTACATACAGATTTTAATTCTTGTTCTCCATGTACAAACTTGACCATGACTTTCTACTTCTGTGTGCCTTAATGCCTCAATTTCCTCGTCTTTGAAATGGTGTCAATCATCCTAAACTTGCAGGGCTGTTTTGAAGGCTAACTTACGTAAATCAGCATAAAACAGGTACACATGGCCTGATCCATAGTAGGCATCCAACAAATTCATTTTTTTGAGTGCCTAACCCATGTAGTAGCCCTGGGAATACAGCAGTGAGCAAAAAAGGCAACAATGTCTCATGGAACTGACATGGGGACTTACATTTAGCTTTAGCTAAAGCTAAATCTGAACCTTGAAAGTATCTTAACAACTGTAAAAAACAAATAAGATAAGCCTGTCCTTTGAGAATGGAAAAATATGAATCTAGGACTATAAGTAGGAAATAAATTTTAGTTAAAGGAAAACCAGGAAGCAATCATTTGGAGCTTTTGACACTCAGCGCTGGGCAGTAAACTAGCTCTGCCCAGGAATTTTAATGAGGCACAGAATGAATTGTCCAAGTGGACCAGTTGGATTTCGTAAGCTAAAGTCAAAGGTTGCAGGTCCGGGTGCATTTTGTTCCTTCTTATGAAGCCCCATGACCACAAGGTTCAAAGAGATAGATGTTCTTTGAATGTAGAGAGTCTGTTTTTAATTCTTCGAGTTACCATTTTATTATTTATTTTTAACTTAATAGTATCAGGGTATTTAATATTTATTATTAGTAGTAGTATTTATTACTTATTACTATTTATTATTAATTAATATTATTTATTAATAAATAATAAAATAGTATTATTTATTTTAACTTAATATGGTCAGAGAACATAGTAACAAATGATATTTGTTAAGGCTGATTTATTATCTGGCTTATGGTCAATTTTTGCAAACATTCTATTTATGCTTGAAAAGAATGTGTATTCCTCCACCTATGGAATGTAATTTTCTACATATGTCACTTAAATTGAATCTGTTAATTGTCTGTCTGTTCAATCTATCAATTAATGAGAGGCAAATCTTAAAATGTCCTAAAAGGATGGTGGAGTTGTCAATTTCTCCTGCTAGTTCTGTCAATTTTTTCTTTATATTTTTTGAGGCTGTGTTACTAGGTGCATTGAAGTTTAGAATTGTTACATCTTCTGGTTGAATTGAACTTTTTATCATTATGCAATGATTCTCTTGACCACTGACAATGTTTTTACCTTAAAGTCTATTTGTCTCATACTAATATAGCGATACTAGCTTTCTTTTAATTATATTTATCTGGTATGTATTTTTCCCATCATTTGACTTTTCATCTCTCTAGTGTCTTTAAGTTTTAAATACAACTCTTGTACATATTATATCCAGTCAAAAATCATTGTCTTGTAACTGGAGAGTTCAATCCACTTAACGTTTATTGTAATTATAGATCTATCTTTAGATATTAATATGACTTGTGCTTTCTATTTCTTTTTCCTTCCCTCCTTTCTTTGCTTGTTTTGCATTGAAGTTTTTGTTTTTTGTTTTTTCCTTTTTTCTATTTCTCATTCACATTTTGGAATTAATTTGGAAGTTACACACCCTATGCACATTCTTTTAGTGGTCACTATAGCTATTTTAACATAAATACTTAAAGTCTAAATCTAATCTATACTTTTACCTTTTCCCAAACAATATAAAAACCTTTAAATACTTTAACATCAATCATTCCCTCCTAAGGTAAATGATACTATAATCTAATCCTTTAGTTCTAATCCCAAATTAGCCATTATAATTGTTCTACAGTTAATTTTTGTTTCAATTTACTTACATATTTACCAATATCTTTGTTCATCACTCCTTCTTGATTCTTGGGCCTTTCAGTTGGGATTTTCCTTCTTTCTTAAGTATCTTTTAGGATCTGCTTTAATGAGGATTTTTTTTTGTTGATAGACTCTGTTTTTGTCTGAAACTACCTTCCTTTAGGTATTTTTCTTAAAAGATAATTTTGGATATCACAAACTTCTAAATTGACAGCTACTTTCTCTCAGTACTGTTTTCTCACTTTTTTTCCTGACATCCATGTTGCTGTTGAATAAAAAGTTGTCAGATTAACCATTATTCTTAGCAGATCTGTCCTTTATTTCTGTCTTCTTTTGAGATTTTTCTCTTATGCTTTGTTGCTCTGTAGTTTCCCTTTTTTATCCTCTTAGGATTCAATGAGATACCTATAAGCAAGATTTGGTAACTTTCAACAGTTCGGGAGATTTCTCAGTGATCATATCTTTGAATATTACCTCATTCCCATTTCTTTATTATTCTGAAACGCCAATTTGTTTTATATTAGATCTTTTACACTACTCTCCATGTCTTTTATCATATCTTTCACATCCTTCTTAAGAACAAGTGACCCAGAAAACATATTGATCTATTGTTTAATCTACTAAGCTTTAATTTTTCATGATTATATTTTTTTGCTTCTGAAAGTTCTTTCTGTTGTTTGTGAAGTATGTTCAGTTGTTGTTTATAGCCTTTTGTTCCTGTTGCAGCAGGTCACTGAGAGAATGTGACCGCCAGTTTGATCTGAGAGCTGGCCCCTGGCAATCGGAGGCTCCTTACCCCTACGCTGTGTTTGCAATGTGTGCACTGCTTGCCTTCCCTAAGCTGCTCCAAGGACACAGCCTTGAGATAAAAGTGTGGTGTTGAGACTCTCTGGACTGGGTGTGTGACTGACTCCAGTTAAAGGCTGCCTGGGTCCGTGTCTGAACTCAGTTAGAACTCCATATAAACTTTTAAGATTTGGTGGGCAGGTGCGCAAAACTATTTGTCTTGCAGTCGCCCAAGCCTGGAAAGTAAGTTCCCTTGCTTATTAAACCAGCCACCTACCAATCTGGCATGGTCTGCCTTTTCCTTTGGTCTCTCCCTGCCCTTCGTGTATAAGGGCTGGTTTCAGATTTCACCCGGGATGCTCCCAAAGAGGTTGCAAACCAACAATTCTCGGATTCTTTTTTTCAAGCTTCTGTTTTAATCTTTAAATATATTCAGTGGTCTTCGAGTCAATGTTTAACAACTTGCTCTTGCTCCAAAAATTTTTTGAATAAACAAACAAACAATAAATACCCTAATTTATAATGTTTGCCAGCTTCCGTGGTGTAAATATGCCATCATGGCCAGTCTCAAGCTACCGACATAATATTGCTGAACATGGAGTTGGGAAGATGCTCACCACCAGCTCTCGCGAGCTGGCAGGAGCTGGCTGAAGCACATCACTGATTTTAAACATGTTTGCATTTATATTCTTGTATCAGAAGTCTATGGGTCTGCTTCTACTGTCTATTGTGTCTACTCGTTTCCACTCATGGTGCTATGCTTCCTTTTCTGCATGTGTGATATTTTTGTCTGTGAGCTGTTCAGTTCTTTAGAACTTTATTATAGGTGACCTTCGAATCCTAGTAAAAAATTAAGTTCCATTAGTGACTAACTGACTTCTACTGGGGACCCTACTTTGAACTTGTAACATCTTTAAACTATTTGCTTGAGAACTTTTTGACTACTTAGGTAGCATGAATTCAGGCCACAAACATGAGTGAGGAGCCCCTGATGATAACAAATTCTCAAGTGAGACTTTTTTCTCTCCCTACACTCAGCCCTAAGATTGAGACAGACAAGTTTCATAAGCTGTCTTTTCTGTTTCACTCATCCTTACAGAGAGAGTGTAGTTTTTTTCGGTCCAGCTCTATGAGGCACCTATCGGTAAATTCTCACCTTGAATGGGCCCTAGTGTCCTGCCCTTACACCCTCTGTAGTCTTTAACAGGGAAGTTCAAATTCTCCAGAGTTTGAAAGAAAACCTCAGGACAAAACTGGCTTTGATGGGTGCTCACCACCCAGCATCCCTGACTTCATATCTCTGGGGGACTCTGTTGATTCCTTACCTTTGTGCTAGATCACGAAAAATAAAACTAAGAATGAAACTAAACTTTTATGATTATTCCAGCAAAGTGTTTAAAAGATGCTTTCAAGTATTTTATCCAGCATTTCAGTTTTTCCAGTGGGTAGAGTATTAGGGTATCTAATCCTCTATAGTACTAGAATTAGAAGTCTCTTTATTACTTCTATTATATAATTGACTTCAAGGTACGTGAAATTTACTAGACTTTCTTTCTTAGTCCTCCTCTGCTTTGAGCAAAGGCCATTGTTCCTCAGACTATAAAAGTTTGACATAATTCCTAATAGCTGAGATAGCCACTATAGTTACTATACTTCCTTTGGAACTATGTATGACAAACTTGCATTAAATAAAAAAACTTCTAACATGAAGATCAAGCTACTTCTCTATGATATAGCATCTTATTCTTCTACATATGCTCAAAACCAAGCCCACTGGCTCAAAACCTGCTCCTCCCTCTTTGTTCCCTGAGTCAGCAAATGATAATCCTTCCACCTGGGCCGCCAGGTCAATGACCAGGAGTCCATCTTCCTCCTGTACCATGTCCTCCCATTCCATGCGATGTGTTCCAGAGTCCTTTGATCCTATGGCAATTGTATTTCTGGAGCACGCTAGATTACAATTCTTGATTTAAATCTTCCCCATCATCTCATCTAGCCTCCTCCATCTAATAGCACATTATTTGACAGTTAATCTTCCTGACAATCCTATGAGGAGCTACTGTTGTCATTTCCATTAAACAGATGAAGAAGCTGAGGCTTACAAAGGTTAAGTGAGGGTCCTAGAGCTAGTCAGTGGGGGAGCCTGACACCACACAGTGGTCTAATCTGGAGCCTAGATCTTAGCCACCACTCTCTAAATTTGTTTTCCTTCCTTCAGCCTCACCTCCTCTAATTTGCTCTCCCCCCACAGCAGCTAGAGGGATCTTTCTAAACTGCAACACTGACCATGTCTTGTCTCAGCTCAGAACCCTCCAGTGGTTCCCCAGGGCCTGGTAACAGAGTCAGCTTTTCAATAAGGCTCATGTCTATAGCTTCTACAGCCTCATGTCCCATTGCACAGAACTGCCCCTCACTCATTCCCCTCTGCTGCTGTCACACTGAAGCCCACTCAGTCTCTGAAGGGAAGCCACGCACCTCCATCGTTCTGTGACTTCAAATCACACTATTCTCTAATGGCATACAATGCCTCTTCTTCTTCACTTGGTGAACTCCTACACATCCTTCAATACCCAACCTACATGTAACTTAGTAGAAGACTTTCCTGACCTCCCCTAGGTAGAACTAATCATTGTGTATCCTTCACTCTATAATACCTTGGCAGGAAATTCTTGATCTCTGACGATCATTAGGACCAGAAAAAGGCAAGTTAGAACAAGACTAAAGTTTCATAGTAAATCAGGGAAAAAAAAAAGATTTGATTGGCACTCCACATTAAAAAAATGAAACTGAAATTTTATGGACATTATTCCATCTTTAGCTAGCAAAATTACAATTGCAATTCTGTACCAATTCTTAGACTAAACAGATGAAGCTAGGGCTGATATATGTATTTTTCTTTTTGGCGTAACCTCCTGACAAAAAATTTGTTTGAAAGCATGATATGACATCCTTTTCTTACAGGTTTCACACCATGATCATACAGAGAGTCAGTTTTGCAAAAATATACTCGTAAGATGCTATCAGTTTCCCAGCAGGCCTTTCTTAGTATTTTCATAATGAAATGATTCTCTTTTTTAAGCCCCTGTCCTGTCTTCTTCACATCAATATCTTCTTCTTTAGTTGTTTCTTGGTCTAAGACTTGCATCAGCCAGATGTTCGTTTGTCAATAACTTTGGCACACTTCTAGTAGTTCTCCCACGTCATTTACGTAAACTTCAGGAAATTCTGTAACTTTGCAAGGATAGCAATTTTATTTTGCAAAGGGTTGCAAAGAGACAGGCTGACCAACACTGGAGAAAGAGGATGTTGATGGGATGGACAGAGCCAGACGGTGTTTGGCTGGTCTGGTTAATTCTACGGGGCCAACGTCAGTTTCCTGGGTCTGATAAGGCACTGTAGCTACATGAGATGTTGCCACTGGAGAAAGCTGAGTGAGGGACACAGCACACCACGTGATGCTATTTTTGCAGCACCTTAGGAGTTGAGACTTATTGCAAAATAAAAGTTTAAAATATTATAAATATAATTCACTGCAAGAGGAGCCCTAGGAAACATGGAGACTAAATGCATCAGGACGAAATTTACAAACTTATAAATCCCCAGATACCTCATTAAAATCTTCTTGTAATGATCACTTTTGCTTTCCTAGGCAATCTCATCACCGGGGGGGAGTAGGGGTTATAACTATATATTTGGGTTTTTACTACATCCTTCCGTGGAATTCTAATTATTGAACGACCTGCCTTTCCCCGTTGGGCTGTGAGCTCCTTACAGGTTGGTAATGGATCTTACCCATGTCTCTGCTTTTAATGCCTATCATAGGGCATGGCATAGATTAAGCCTCTGATAAAAACTTAATAAGTGAATGAATGAATGAAGACGTGAATAAAGAATCTAGAAGACTGGGTTTCTAATTTGGTCCTGGCAGGGCTAAGCCCTGGAAGGATGGGACCAGTGACA
Source organism: Rhinolophus ferrumequinum (assembly GCF_004115265.2). Taxonomy (NCBI): domain Eukaryota; kingdom Metazoa; phylum Chordata; class Mammalia; order Chiroptera; family Rhinolophidae; genus Rhinolophus; species Rhinolophus ferrumequinum. Next base: position 10,440,739 of record NW_022680357.1, on the reverse strand, counting down.
TCTCCTGTAGAGATGATTTAGTTTGAGTTTCGGATATAAGAGTTGCCACAGTGGATGGGAAGCCTGCCCCAAGGTTACGCTCTCTGCCTGCTCTTGGCCGATGCCCACATCCCTCTCCTGGCTCCTGTAATCAGTGAGGGATGCTTGGGAAAGCCCAGTTTCGGGTGAAGCCACTTCCAATGCCCCCTGGAAGGCACCCGGAAGCTCAGAATCAGCGCTTTCACACTGCCCAGCCTGAGGCGCAGTAAGGGGGTTTTAGAGTTGGCCTTGTTCCCCGGGAACTAACAACTCCATCTTCAAAGTGGTGTCAATTCCTGCACTATCCTTGACTCCTTTCTTCTCTCTAAAACTGGTAAAAAACAAATTCTGCTACCCACATGTAGTCCCTCTTCCCAGAAGCAATTTAAGGAAATTTTCTAACATCATACTACACATACCGCTAAGCAACTTGATTTTCACATTTTTATCTTAAAGTGTCTTTCTGTGTCCATGGATACAAATCTCCTGCGCTCTTTTTGATAGCTCTATAATATTTCACGGAATGAATATATCATTGTCTGCCTAACCAATTCCTCTTAATGAGCGCCACTGATGTGGATTTGTTACTGTTATGGACACCGCTGCAATGGTCATAGCCCTCGAAATGCCCAGATGTTACTGCCTAGGACCAATTTGCCCCCCAAAACATTGCATCTGTTCTCACTCTCCCAACTACAGCACATGGCCATGAAGCCAAGTCTTCTGAAAGAAAAAAAAAAATCCCACTACCTACGATGATGACGCTTACCATATATGAGGTATGATCAAACAATACGCTGAAAGTTTAAATAAAAAAAAATTATTACAGTAAAAGACACATTGCCATTAATCCCCCTCAAAATACTCCCCCTCACTTCGAACACACTTATCCCGTCGTTCCTGCCACTTTCTGAAGCAGTTCTGGAAGTCGTCTTTCATGAGTGTCTTTATCATGACAAGGCTATGTTACACATCGCTTCTGGTAGGGCAATTTCTGTCAAATAAAAACATTACCTTGTATCCTCGTCCACCTTATTTCCCAGATCTGACACCGTGCGACTTCTGGCTCTTCCCCAAAGTCAAAATGACCATGAAAGCAAAATGTTTTGAATGGATTCAGGACATCGAGGCAGCCACGACAGTGCAACTAAAGACACTCAGGAAAGAGGACTTCCAGAACTGCTTCCGAAAGTGGCAAAAATGATGGCATAAGTGTGTTTGAAGCAAGGGGGTTGTATTTTGAGGGGGATTAACGGTAATGTGTTTTTTACTGTAATAATTTTTTTATTTAAATATTTACCTTATTATTTTTTTTATCACACCGCATATGAGAACAATGAACCTCACTTGATAATGAGCTTTCTTAGCTATTTTTGTTCTACTTCCAGCAATCCCTTAACTATCTCATGGGGACAATGCAACTGGTTACCGGCATTGTATTATAATCATTATGTATTTTACAAACATTTAGTGCAAGTCCATGTGAGATGCCAGGTGGGGGGTGGGGCTGGCACCTATGAATGGCCAGCAAGAAAAGGCAGCCCTCTGAGGTACTTGGCTCGGCTGCACATTTCACTCCAGCCCCAGCTCCACATCGCAACTCCCTTTCTTCCTATGTTTTCCAACTTAATGAGATATAATTAACATATAACACTGTGGCAATTTAAGGCGTACAATGCGTTGATTTGATACACTTACATCTCGTAATATGATTACCGCTGTGGTAATATGACTAACACCTCCATCATGTAACATAATTACCACTTGTTTTGTGGTGAGAACCTTTAAGATCAACTCTCTTAACTTTCAAGTATATAATACAGTATTATTATCTATGCTCACGGTACTGTGCACAAGATCCCCGGAGCTTACTCATAACTGGAAGTTTCTACCCTTTGACACCTATATCCCCATTTCCCCCACCCCCAACACCTGGCAACCACCATTCTACTCTCTGTTTCTATGAATTTGGCTTTTTTATGATATCCACATGTAAGTGAGATCATACAGTATTTGTCTTTCCCTGTCTGACTTATTTCACCCAGCATAATACCCTCTAGGTCCATCCAGGTCGTTGCAAACGGCAGGATTTCCTTCTTTCTTATGGCTGAACAACATTCCATTGTATATATGTCATGTCTTTATCCATTCATCCGTTTATGGACACTTAGCTTGTTTCCATGTCTTGGCTACTATGAATAATGCTGCAATGAACATGGGAGTGAAGAAATCTCTTCAAGATCCTGTTTTCATTTCCTTTAGATAAATACCCAGAAGTAGGATTGCTGGATCACATGGTAGTTCTATTTTTAGTTTTTTGAGGAACCTCCATGTTGTTTTCGATCATGGCTACACCATGTACGTTCCCAATAACAGTGCACAAGGGTTTTCTTTTCTCCAAATTCTCACCAACACTTGTTATCTCTTGTGTATTTTACGATAGCCATTCTAGCAGGTGTGAGGTGATAGTCTCTCTCAGCTCCTTTTAAAGCCAAACTCCTTGGAAGCATTATCCACAGTCCTCTGTCTCAGATTCCTCTCCTCCTATTCTCTATAAATGTCCTGCAATCAGGCTGTCACTCCTCCACCCACTGAAATTGCTCCTGTCAAGGTCCCTTGTGTCCATGTTGTTAAAACTAATGATCACATCTAACTTGAACAACCAGCAGCGTTTGGCACAGTCCATGACTGTTTGAAACACTGTCTCCATCTGGAGTCGCTTCTCCTCCTATATTATCTTTCTCTTCGTTGCCTCCTCCACACAAGGTTCTGTCCTCAGACCTCTTCTCTTCTCTAGCCACGTTCATTCCCTGGATGATCGCATCCAGTGCCATGGCTTTAAATGCCACCCACATGCTCTTGGCTCCCGTATTTACATCACCGTCCCAGACCTCCTCTGAGAACTGCAGACCTGCCTGTCCAACAACCCTTGTATCCTCTCCATCTGGATGGCCAACAGACACCTCTAAGGTAACACACTCACACACGGGCAGATGCTCAGTACCATTAGCCATCAGGGAGATGCACACCCAAACCACGTTGCAGTCACTAGAATGGCTGTCATCAAAAAGATGAACAATAGCAAGTGTTGACAAGGAGGTGGAGGAACTGGAACCCTTATCCATTGCGAGTGGGAATGGAAAATGGTGCAGCTACTTTGGAAGACAGTTTGGCAGCTCTTCAAAAAGTTACAGAGAGGGATCAATCCCATATACCCAGCAATCCCACTCCTAGGTATATGCCCAAGAGAAGTGAAGACATATCCACACAAAAATTGGTACACAAATATTCATAGCAGCATTGTTCAAAATAGCCAAAAAAGTGGAATCAACCCAAATGTCCATCAACGGATGAGTTGATAAACAAAATGTGATATGTCCACAGAATGGAGTATTATTCATCCATGAAAAGGAATGAAGCACTGAAATACACTGCAACATGGATGAACCTTGAAAACATTATTCTAAGTGAAAGACACTAGTCACAAACGGCCACGTACGGTATGATTCCATTTCTATGAAATGTCCAGAATAGGCAAATCCATAGAGACAGAAGGTAAATTAGCAGTTGCCAGGAGCTAGGAAGAGAGGGAAAGGGAGTGACTGCTACTGGGGTTACTTCTGGGACCATGAAAATCTTCTCAAATTAGATAGTGATGACAGTTGCACGATTTTGTGAATATACTAAAACCCACCGAATAGCACGCTTTGAAAGGGTGGATTTTAGGGTTATGCGAATTTATCCCAATTTTTAAAAACAGATGTTAAAACTGCTTTCGGATTTTAAAAAAATCCGAGTTTAAACAAACTCCCCACTTCCTCCTCCAAACCTACCCAGCTGCCACCTCCTTCATCTCTGTTGATGACAGTCACGTCCCTCTGATTCCTCCCACCATTCCATCCAAGCCATCAACAGACGGTTGGCTTTACCTTCAGAACACATCCCAAACGTGACCACTTTTGAACCACTTCCACTTCCACCATCTGTGTCTGAGCCACACACACTTTTTCCTGCAGTCACTACAATGTAGTCTCCATCCAGCAGGTATCTCTAAGGTAAGAGTCAGGTGCTCTTCTATGAGAGGCGGTCTCTCCTCTGCCTGGAAAAGCCCAACCCCTCACTGTGCCTGTAAGGCCCCGAGACATTCCAACCTCCGCTCTCTCTCTGACCCCACTTCCTCCCCGCCTCCCCCTACCTGCTCTGTTCTAGCCATGTTGTTCTCTACCCCAGGGCCTGTGCAGTTGCTGTTCCCTCTGCCTGGAACATACTTCCTCTCTGTTATCCATATGGCTCTCCCCTTCCCCACCCTCCTTCTTGGCTTTATTTTGCACCATAGCATGTGTCTCCCACCTGAACGCCAGCTACACAGGGACAGGGTTGTTTTCCATCTTGTCCAGTGTTGAATCCCTAAGACCTGGCACCTACTAGATGCTCAAGCAATGTTGCTTGAATGCACGAATGAGTGAAGTGTACCCAGGGCTGCTCAGGAGCACCTGCAAGAAGACAGGGACCAGGAAGCTGCCAGTATGGAATATGCTCAGGGCTTACAAGAGTTCAACACCTATTTTTTCATATAACCCTTATACTAGCCTTGTGAGATAGGCAACTATCTAATCTACTTTCACATAGGACCTGAAGTTGAGAGCTAAGCACTTGGCACAAAGCAAGACTTCAATTAACATTAACGCTGTTGTGTGGTTTTTACAATTTCCTCCTACCTACCATTTTAACCCCACCTCAGTTCATCCCACCCCCTTCACCAGTATCCTCCACTCAGATATAATGCTTCCTGACCAAAGGACAGAGCTTGGAATTCCCCTCTTTTTGCCTCACCCTCATCAATCCACTACCTGGAATTCCCTCCCCCTTCCTCTGTACTTGTCAAAAGCCCTAAACCACTTCACCAATTGACTTCACATCTGCTTCCTCCAGGAAGGCTTTTCAGATTAACCCTCCCACTGTTCACCACTTCCAGATTCTCCCCGCCCCTGCTCCTTGTCCACTTGTAACTGCTGACAGCATCGTAGCTTTGCTTGAAAGCCGACATCTTACAAGTGTTTTCACAGATCATACAGTACATGTTAGGGAGCCTGGTAAATCTCTCCCAAGCTGTGTGACCCTGAGCAAGTTAATTGACTTCTCTGAGCTCTGTCTGTGAAATGGAAGCAGAAATAAGTCCCTACCTCTTAGGGTTGCCATGGGGCTAAAAATGAGACATGCTGTCATGCGGGAGACCCTGCTCGCTGCGCCATGTGTCGTGCAGGGTGTCATGCGGGGTCTCTGCTCCTACTCCCCACATAAGAACGCAGGACATGGTGAGGCCAAAAAGGAACACCCACGGAGCCATAGGTAGGGGAGTCATATCTCTATACTCTCGCTGGCGGCTGGGTTGGAGACACAGGAACCAGGAGCCACACAATTCTCAACCCTCACTGTGCCGCTTGCAGGCTCAGCCACCATCTCCTTGCTAGCTCCCCATTTTCTGCTAGCCTAGCCACGGCAGTTATATTCATGGCCAATGGCTCACTGGTTACAGCTGACGGCCAACTAGCCACAGCTGATGGCCATTTGATCACAGTCGATGGCCATTTACTACCTGAGCCAGCACCTGTCTATGTGAGGCCGAGAGCCTGGAAACTGCTTTTTGGGGCTCTGTCCCCACTCCACCCCTACAGGGTCTCACCTCACAATCTACGCGACAAGCGTCTTCTGCGAGGGGTCCTGTGTGAGGAGCCGGGAGGTGAATGCTATTTCCTGGACACAGCCAAGCTCTCTGGTCACAGCCAGGGTTTCTCAGGGCACCACCAGTACTTCTGGGCACAGCCAGACTTCCTGGGCTTCGTAGGGTACCACTAGTCTCCCCGGGCACAGCCAGGATTTCTCAGGGCACCACCAGTACTTCTGGGCACAGCCAGACTTCCTGGGCTTCTTAGGGTACCACCAGTCTCCCCGGGCACAGCCAGGATTTCTCAGGGCACCACCAGTACTTCTGGGCACAGCCAGACTTCCTGGGCTTCTTAGGGTACCACTAGTCTCCCCGGGCACAGCCAGGATTTCTCAGGGCACCACCAGTACTTCTGGGCACAGCCAGACTTCCTGGGCTTCTTAGGGTACCACCAGTCTCCCCGGGCACAGCCAGGATTTCTCAGGGCACCACCAGTACTTCTGGGCACAGCCAGACTTCCTGGACTTCTTAGGGTACCACTAGTCTCCCCGGGCACAGCCAGGATTTCTCAGGGCACCACCAGTACTTCTGGGCACAGCCAGACTTCCTGGGCTTCTTAGGGTACCACTAGTCTACCCGGGCACAGCGAGGGCCTCTCAGGGCACTGCCACCCTCTCTGGGCTCAGCCAGACTTCCTGGGCTCAGCCAGGGCTCTCAGGGCACTGCCACTCTCTCTGGGCCTCTCAATACCGTGGTGGAACAACAGCGACTCACAGTCAAGGTGCTTACGTATTCTCGATGGCGGCTGGTCAAGACACAAAAGCAAACATCCCCCAGTTCCACTACAGGTGGTATGTTCCCAAACAGTCAAGCTGTCCATTAAATTAGGGATGGAAGGCAATTCCCCATAGTCCATAGTCATTCACCAGGGCTGTCCTGGGGGTGAGGGACAACCTTGACCTCACCCTCAGCTCCCACGGAGGACTCAGCAAGCGTTTCCTCCTGGGACTACAAGTCCTGCATCCCGGCTGCCTCAGCAAGCACTTCCCAGCCCACAGGGCCCAACGACCTTTGCTTTCTCCGGCCTCTGATGGTTGGGGAACCGTCCATGTCTTCCCTCTCCTCCACAGGGGTCCAGCTCTCCAGCAGCTGCTCCTCCTGGTCTTCCTGAGACTGAGTGTTCATAGGCACAAACTGCTCCACCGTCCTTCGGAGAGCTTTGGCCGACACCGTACCCTGCTCGCTGCACCATGTGTCGTGTGGAGTGTCAGGCGGGATCTCTGCTCCCACTCCCCACATAAGAACGCAGGATGTGGCTAGGCCAAAAAGGAACACCCAGGGAGCCATAGGTAGGGGAGTCACACCACTATAGTCTCCCTGGAGGCTGGATTCACACGACGTGCGACCTGCTGTCCGCTTTTCTGCCTGCCCACCGACCGACTCGCGAACTGCGATCCGTACTTGCTAGCTCAGCCACCACCTTCTTGCTAGCCCCCATTTTCTGCTGGCATAGTCTCGGCAGTTATGTTAGTGCCAATGGCTCACTGGTTACAGCTGACGGCCAACTAGCCACAGCTGATGGCCATTTGATCACAGTCGATGGCCATTTACTACCTGAGCCAGCACCTGTCTATGTGAGGCCGAGAGCCTGGAAACTGCTTTTTGGAAACTGCTCTGTCCCCACACATGCTAAATGAAACAACTTGGCCAAACACATAGTAAGAATCCAATACAGATTATTATTATTAATGATTATTGTTGTTATTTCAAAATGATCCTGCAAAATAGATACTTTGATCTCCATTTTACAGAAGAGGCACCTGAGAAGCAGATGATGGTGTGATTTGTGCACCTCACAGTAGTGAGCTGGAAAGCTGGAACTTAGATCCAATTCCCTGCCTTTCTATTCTACTTCACCATGCCATTTAGGTGCCGGTATTTTACTTGACACTCACTGGTGCTTGTCTCATGTATGAATTTTGCATCATTCTCAGATTTCAGGTTTCATCCAACAGTGACGCCAGTGCCCCGGGCTTCCCAGGCCTTCATGACTTTTGAAAACACACTCATCTAGGTTTTAACACTCCAAGGGGGCGGTAAAGCATATCGTCATTTCGCAGACAGGAAAACTGCAGTTCAGAGAAGCAAAGTCACTTGTTCATGATCTCACGGCAAAAAAGTGGAAAAGTCATCCTTAGAACTGGCCCAGCTTTCACCCTTCACCAACCACATGCCTTCTTTTTTCCCCTCTCCCTCACCAAAAGGTACTGCATTCAGCAGGCACTCAGTGCGTGCGTACAGGAAGCTGCCACCTGCCGAGTGGGTGATAAACACGCACAATGACCATCCACAGAGACACTGAGGAAAACCACGAGAAGGGCAAGTGGGGGGAGCTGCTGCCTCAGACTTCCTCAGCCCTAGAAAGTCTCCTGTCCCCCAAGCCAGCACCCGCCCTCCTGCGAATTATCTGGACAGGGCTGGGGTAGGGAATTCTAAGTATCCCATATATTTGGGGAGACAATGTTTCAAAACCGAGTTTTTGTTTGTGTTTTTCATGCAACTTCCTCCCAGGAGGGAGAAACCATAGGGGTGAGTTCTCCTTTCCAAATAAATACATTAATTTGCTTCTCTAAATCTGCACTATGTGGGGAACAAAGATTCACCCCAATTCCAGCAAAGTCCAGCTCCTGTCATCTGTGGGAAGCAGCCTCGCTTATTGCCCACTGTTCTTTAAACAACCAAACACGTTGCAGCAGAACCTGCAAACTGGTACGTGTGGGGGACAGGAGAAAGCGTGGTTGACCTGCAGGTGAAAACATTTTATTGTGGAGGGACTGTTCTCAGAGAGGGTGTTGTGAGCTGACTTGGGTCCCCTCCCTAAATTCATATATTGAAGTCCTAGCCCCCCAGGACCTCTGAATGTGACTGTATTTGGAGATGAGGGTCTTTAAAGAGGTAAGTAGGTTAAAAGGAGGTCATTAGCGTGGGCCCTGATCCAAGGTGACTGGTGTCCTTGTGAGAGGAGATCAGAACACAGGGAAAAGCATGTGAGGACAAAGGCAGAAGACGGCCATTCGTAAGCCAAGGAGAGAGGCCTCAGGAGAAGCCAGCCCCGCCAACGCCTTGGTCTTGGGCTTAGAGCCCCAGCATGGTGAGAAAATCAACTTCTGTTGTTTCAGCCACCGGTGGGTGGTACTGCGTATGGCGGCCGGAGCAGACTTGACTCATTCACGTTGCCTCTTCTCTCCTGATGGTGTTTGAGTTTATACCTACTGAAAGGCTACTTGTGCAAAGTAAAAAAGGTAGCTACTACCCGCCCCCCGCCAATATTTTTATTCTGGTAAAAACCACATGACACAAAACGTGCCATCTGAACCATTTTTAAGCGTACTGTTCTGTGGTATTAAATACATGCACTCATATCGTCGTACCAGCATCTTCACCATCCAACTCCAGAACTCTTTTCACCTTGTAAAAATGAAACTCCATACCCATTAAGCAGTAATTCCCCACTCACCACTTTGCCCCGGCCCCCAGGAACCACTATTCTACCACTATGTCTGCCTCTGTGAGTTTCACTATTCTAAGTACCTCATGTATGTGGAATTCTACAGTATTGGTCTTGTTGTAACCGTCTTATTTCACTGAGGATAATGTCCTCAAGGTTCATCCATGTTGTAGCGTATGTCAGACTTTCTTTCCTTTCTAAGGCTGAATAATATTCTGTTGTATGGATAGACCATATTTTGCTTATTTACGGATAGACCATTTTTTGCTTGTTTACTCATCCATCGATGGACACAGATTGCTTCCACGCTATAGCTCTTGTGAATAATGCTGCTATGAACATGGGTGTACAAATATCTCTTTGAGACACTTACCATTGTATATACTCTCTGGAGAAATGGCTCTTTAAGTTCTTTGCCCATTTTGGATTGGGTTGTTAGCTTTTTTGTTATTGGAGTTTTCTATATAGTCTGTATATTACTCCCTTATCAGATGTGTGTATATGATTTACAAGTATTTTCTCCCATGCTGTGGGTCGCCTTTTCAATCTGTTGATAGTGTTTTTTG